>NC_080621.1:1678309-1988309 GCF_027887145.1 Ammospiza caudacuta | reverse complement strand
TCCCTCCCGGATGGGCATTCCCGGTGTCCCAGGATGTGAATTCCCTCCCGGGACGGGAATTCAGGGTGTACCGGGACAGGAATTCCCTCTCGGTGTGCCGGGACGGGCGTGCCCGGTGTGCCAGGACAGGAATTCCATCCCGGATGAGCACTCCCGGTGTCCCGGGACAGGAATTCCCTCCCGGTGTCCCGGGCCTCACCCGCTCCGTGCCCATCCCGAGGAGCGGCCCCGCCCCCCCGGCTCTAATTTGAATAAAATCCCGCATTTTGCTCATTCCTGATTTGTTCATTCCTGATTTGCTCGTCCCCGTTTTTCCCATCCCCATTTTCCCATCCCCGTTTTTCCCATTCCTGTTTTCCCATCCCCATTTTTCTCATTCCCATTTTTCCCATCCCCATTTTGCCCATTCCCGTTTTCCCATTTTCTTCATTCCCATTTTGCCCATTCCTGATTTGCTCATCCCCGTTTTGCCCGTTCCCGTTTTACCCATTCCCCGTTTCTCCCATCCCCGTTTTTCCCATTCCTGTTTTGCTCATTCCCATTTTGCTTGTCCCCGTTTTGCTCGTTCCCATTTTGCCCAATCCTGTTTTCTTCATTCCTGTTTTGCTTGTTCTCATTTCGCTCGTTCCCATTTTTCCCATCCCCATTTTGCCCATCCCCATTTTGCCCGTTCCCGTTTTTCCCATCCCCATTTTGCCCATCCCCGTTTTTCTTGTTCCCGTTTTGCCCATTCCCATTTTTCTCATCCCCGTTTTCCCCATCCCTGTTTTGTTCATCCCAGTTTTGCCCATTCCTGTTTCGCTCGTTCCCATTTTTCTCATCCGAGTTTTTTCCATTCTCTTTTTCCCCATCCCCATTTTTCTCATCCCCAGTTTTGCCCATTCCTGTTTTTCCCATCCCCATTTTTGCCCATTCCCGTTTTGCCCATCCCCATTTTGCCTGTTCCCGTTTTTCTCATCCCACATTTTGACCATTCCCAATTTGTCCATCCCTGTTTTGCTCATTCCTGTTTTTCCCATTCCCGTTTTCCCGTTTTGCCCATTCCCATTTTCCCCATCCCTGATTTGCTTATTCATGTTTTGCCCATTCCCATTTTCCCCATTCCCGTTTTCCCGTTTTGCCCATTCCCGTTTTGCCCATTCCTGTTTCCCCATTCCTGTTTTGCCCATTCCCATTTTTCCATTCCCGTTTTGCCCATTCCCAGTTTTGCTCTGCCCCATTCCCGTTCCTGCCCTGGGACAGGTGAGGCCTCACCTGAAGGGGGCGGGGCTTGGGAAGGGGGCAGGGAAACGAGGGGGGGACACCGGGCTGGGGGTGACCTCCCCAATATCCATCAAGGGGCACTGGGGGTCTCCAGATGTCACTGGGAGGGGTCAGGGGTCACTGGGAGGTCCCCAAATGTTACTGGGAAGAGTCCCAGAGGTCACTGGGAGGTCCTAGAGGTCACTGGGAGGGGGTCTCAGGGGTCACTGGGAGGTCTCCAGATGTCACTGGGGGGTCCCCAAATGTCACTGGGGGTCCCCAGAGGTCACTGCGGGGGACTCAGGGGTGAATGGGAGGTCCCCAGATGTCACTGGGAAGTCCTCAAGCATCACTGGGAGGTCCCCAAGGGTCACTGGGAGGTCCCAGAATCACTGGGAGGTCCCCAAAAGTGACCAGGAGGTCCCCAAAGGTCATTGAGAAGGCCCAGAGGTCACTGGAGTGTCTGCAAATGTCACTGGGAGGTCCCCAAATGTCACTGATGGGTCCCCAGGTGTTACTGGGGGGTTCCCCAAATATCACTGGAGGGGTCTCAGGGGTCACTGGGAGGGGTCAGGGATTACCAAGAGGGGTCAGAGGTCACTGGGGGGGTCCCTCTGTCCACCCTGGGGGTTCCTGGGCTGGATTTGGGGGCGGGAACACACAAATGGAAGCACCGTGTTGGCCCCGCCCCCTCACAGAAGCCCCTCCCCTCCAATAGACCCTGCCCACCCCTCCGGACCACGCCTCCTCCACCGTAGCCCCGCCCATCGCCGGTAGCCACGCCCATCCGTTCTAGCCCCGCCCACCCACTCCAGCACTGCCAATTCGTTGTAGCCACGCCCAATCGCTGTAGCCCCGCCCATCGGCTCAGCCCGGCCCCCCCCCGCGCTGGCCCCGCCCCGTTCCCGCCATGCCCCGCGCTCCAAGATGGCGGCGCCGCGGCCGCTGCCGGTGCTGCCGGTGCTGGCGCTGCTGGCGGCGGGGGCGGCGCTGGGCGAGGCCGGGGGGCTCTGCCGGGGGGGCGCCGGCACCGGAACCGGCACCAGGGTGAGCAGGGGGGGCTCCGGAAACACCGGGGAACCGGGGGTGGGTAACCGGCACCGGAACCGGCACCAGGGTGAGTAGGCGGGGCTCCGGTACCGGGGGGTTCTGCCGGGTGGGCTCCGGTACCGGGATCACCGGGGTGGAACCGGTACCGGTACCAGGGTGAGCACGGGGGGCTACGGTACCGGGAGCACCGGGGAATCGAGGGGGCCTCGGTGCCGGGACAGCGCTCGGTACCCGGTGCTCGGTGTTCATCAGGGCACCGTGCCGGGAACTCTCATTAATATTAATTAGGGGGCGTGTAAACAGAATCGCCGGTAGCCCGGAGGGGCTCTTAATAAATATTATTAATAATGAATATTAATTAGAGCGTGTGGAAACCAAGTGTGTTTGAGTCCGTGAGGGGCGTGGCCGCGTTTGCCCTCATTAATATTAATTAGGGGGCGTGTAAACATGATCGCCGGTAGCCCAGATGGGCGGGGTCACGTGTTCATCCTCATTAATATTAATTAGGGGCTGTATAAACCAAGTGTTTGAATCCGTGAGGGGCGGGGCTGTGTGATGCCCTCATTAATATTAATTAGGGCTATATAAACAGCGCCCGTATCCGCTAGGGGCGGGGCCATGTGCCTGTCCTCATTAATATTAATTAGCACAAACAGCTGCTTTACCTGGGGGGGCGGGGCCGTGCACAAGTCCGCCAGTTCCAGCTCATTAATGCTAATGAGGGGCGGTTCTGGCTCCTGCCAGCTGATTAATATTCATGAGGGGGCTGCAGCTGTGGAGCCTCATTAGCATTAATGAGGTCGCAGGGCTGGTCATTAATATTCATGAGGTCTGTGGGGTCTCACCACCCTGTCACCCTCGTGTCACCTCCATGTCACCCTCGTGTCCTTCTCGTGTCCCTGTCCTGGTGCCACCCCCATGTCACCCCCCTGGTGTCCCCTGTTGTCCCTGTGGTGTCCCTCTCCTGGTGTCCCCATGGTGCCACTCCTCTGTCCCCCTTTTGTCCCCCTGGTGTCCCCACCATGTCCCTGTCCTGGTGCCACCCCCGTGTCCCGTCCGTGTCCCCCCAGGCCGGTGACACCGAGAGCTGCCGGGTGAGCCTGACCCTGGAGCACTCCTTTGAACTAGGTGAGGGACACTGGGGACATTGGGGACATTGGGACATTGGGGGGATTGGAGACATTGGGGACATTGGGGGGATTGGGGACATTGGAGACACTGGGGGACATCAGGGGGATTAGGGACACTGGAGGGCATTGAGGACATCGGGGACATTGTGGGGCCCTGAGGAGATTGGGGACAGTGGGGATATTGGGGACATTGGGAGACATTCAGGACACTGGGGACACTGGGGACATGGGGACATCAGGAACAGTGGGGACAGTGGGGGGCACTGGGGATGTTGGGGGACAGGGGGACATCAGGGACACTGGGGGACATCGAGGGGATTGGGGGCACTGGAGGCATGGGGGACATTGGGACACTGATCTGGGTGGCAGCATGGGGACGTGGAGGTGGCACTGGGGATGTGGGAATGGGAATGGCACTGGGGGCACAGGGACAGGGTGGCACTGGGGACATGGGGAGAGGGGTGGCACTGGGGGCACTGGGCTGGAGGTGGCACTGGGAGGACAGGGGAGTACAGGGATAGGGGACACAGGGACAGGGTGGCACTGGGGACAGGGTGGCACTGAGGACAGGGTGGCACTGGGGACATTGGGCTGGAGGTGGCACTGGGGACACAGGGATGGCACCGGGGGCAGGGGGACTGGGCTGTCCCTGGTGCCAGCGCTGTGTCCCAATGTCCCCATATCCCCCCTTCCCCTGTCCCCATGTCCCTCTGTCCCCATGTTCCCCTGTCCCTGTCTGTGTCCCCTGTCTCCATGTCCCCTCTGTCCTCTCTGTCCCCATCCCTGCCCCCTCTGTCCTTGTCCCGTCTCCATGTCCCCTCTGTCCCCTCTGATCCCATCCCTGTCCTCCATCGCCATCTCTGTTCCCCTGTCCCCTGTCCCTCTGTCCCCATCCCTGTCCCCCTGTCCCCATGTCCCCTGTCCCCATTCCTGTCCCTTCTATCCTCTGTCCCTCTGTCCCCTCTGTCCCTGTCCCCATCCCTGTCCCATGTCCTTGTCCCCATCCCTGTCCCCTACCCCCTATCCCCTGTCCCTCTGTCTGTCTCTCTGTCCCTCTGTCCCCATCCCCGTCCCCCTGTCCCCCTCCCTGTTTGTATCCTTGTCCCCTCTATCCCCATCCCTGTCTCTGTCTGTGTCCCTGTCCCCATCCCTGTCCTCCCTTTCCCTGTCCCCTGTCCCCCTGTCCGTGTCTGTCCGTCCGTCCGTCCCGCAGATGACGTGCCGCGGTTCCGCCGCCGGGGGTCGCTGTCGCTGAGCTGGGGCCCCGAGCCCGCGCTGGCGCTGGCGCAGAAACCGCTGGGGGAGGAGGAGAGAGCGCGGCTGAGGGTGAGGGACGGACGGACAGACATGGGGACAGGGGGACATGGGGACACCCCAGGACATGGGGACATGGGGGGAGGAGGAGAGAGCGCGGCTGAGGGTGAGGGACGGACGGACAGACATGGGGACAGGGGGACATGGGGACACCCCAGGACATGGGGACATGGGGGGAGGAGGAGAGAGCGCGGCTGAGGGTGAGGGACGGACGGACAGACATGGGGACAGGGGGACATGGGGACACCCCAGGACATGGGGACATGGGGGGAGGAGGAGAGAGCGCGGCTGAGGGTGAGGGACGGACGGACAGACATGGGGACAGGGGGACATGGGGACACCCCAGGACATGGGGACATGGGGGGAGGAGGAGAGAGCGCGGCTGAGGGTGAGGGACGGACGGACAGGGGGACATGGGGGGGACGTGGGGACACACCAGGACATGGGGACGTGGAGAGAGCGCGGCACAGGGTGAGGGACAGACGGACATGGGGACAGGGGGACACGGGGGGACAGTGTAGGGGACATTGGGGTGACACTGAAGGGACATGGAGGTGACCCTGGGGGTGACGCTGGAGTGACATACAGGTGACACTGGGGGGACTGGGGGGACATTGCACAGACACCAGGGGACACTGGGGGTGACACTGGGTGACATTGGGTGACACTGAGTTGACACTGAGGTGACATTAAGGTGACATTGGGTGAAATTGGGTGACACTGAGGTGACACTGAGGTGACACTGGGTGACTGGGTGACACTGGGTGACAGTGGGTGACACTGAGGTGACATTAAGGTGACATTGGGTGCCACTGGGTGACATTGAGGTGACATTGAGGTGCCACTGGGTGACACAGCAGTGACAATAAGGTGACATTGTCCCCACAGGAGGTGGCAGCTCAGGACGGGCTGTCCCGGGTGCGGGTCAGGGTGATACTGGGTGACACTGAGGTGACACTGAGGTGACACTGGGTGACACTGGGGTGACACTGAGGTGACAATAAGGTGACACTGAGGTGACATTGTCCCCACAGGAGGTGGCAGCACGGGACGGGCTGTACCGGGTGCGGGTCCCCCGCCGTCCCCCGGGCCCTGGCGAGGACGGGGACACCGAGTTTGTCACCTCCTTCGTGAGGGCGGTGAGTGACACTGGGGACACCTGGGACACCTGGGAACACCCCTGGGGACACCTTGGGGACACCTGGGACAGCTGGGGACACCCCTGGGGACACCTGGGACACACTTGGGACTCCCTGGGGACACCTGGGACACCCTGACCTGTGTCACTTCTGTCACCCCCTGTGTCACCCCCTGGGACCCACCTGGGACACCCCTGGGACACCCCGGGGTCCTCCTGCCCCTTGTCCCCTCATGTCCCTGTCACCCTCCCTGTGTCCCCCCCATGTCCCCCCATGTCTCTGTCACCCTCCCTGTGTCCCCTCACACCCTGTCACGCTGTGTCCCCCCCCCATTGTCCCCTCAGTGCCCTCACCCTGTGCCCCTGTCCCCTTGTGTCCCACTGTGTCCCTGTGCCCCCTCATGTGTCCCCTGTGGCACTGTCACCTGTGTCCCTGTGTCCCCGTGTCCCCTCATGTGTCCCCAGGCTACTGTCCCCTCATGTGTCCTGTGACACTGTCACCCATGTCCCCCGTGTCCCCTCACAGGTCCCTGTGCCACTATCACCTGTGTCCCCGTGTTTCCCTGCCACCGTCACCCATGTGCCCATGTCCCTGTCCCCTCACATGTCCCCGTGCCACCATATCCTGTGTCCTCATGTCCCTGTGCCACAATCACCGTGTCCCCCTGTCCCCTCACGTGTCCCTGTGTCTCCTCATGTGTCCCTGTGCCCATGTCCCCTCATGTCCCCCCTGTCTCCTCATGTCCCCGTGTCCCCATGTCCCCTCATGTCCCCTGACGTGTCCCCATGTCCCCAGTGTGCCCTGCTGGAGTCGCACCTCTCGGACCAGCTGTCCCTGCACCTGGACGTGGCCGGGCACGTGGTGGCCCTGGGCGTGGTGGCCGCCCCTGGCACCTGCAGGGGCACCTGGGTTGAGGACGAGCACCTGGAGATGTTCAACACCTCGGTGGCACTGAGACAGCCCCAGCCTGCTGCCACGTGAGGGACACGGGGACGGGGGGGGACATGGGGGGACATGGGGACAGGGACAGGGGACAGGAGGGGACAGGGGCACATGGGGGGGACATGGGGACGTGGGGATGGGGGACATGGGGGGACACGGGGACATGGGGGGATATGAGGACGTGGGGGACACAGGACAGGGGGACAGGGGACGGGGACAGGGAAATGGGACACGGGAAAGAGGACGGGGGGACACGGGGGGATGCAGGACAGGGGACAGGGAGGACACGGGACAGGGGACATGGGGACATGGGGGGACATGGGGGACACGGGGACATGGAGGATGTGTGGGGATATGAAGGACACGGGGACATGGGGGGATGTGGGGACACGGGGAGGACAAGGGGATGGGGGGACACTGGGATAGGGGGGACATGGGGACAGGGGGGACATGGGGAGATGTCCCCTGTGTGTCCCCATTGGTGTCCCCAATGTCCCCATTGGTGTCCCCAGCCCCGAGACCGCCGCCTTCATCCGGCACCTGGAGCAGGAGCAGGCCCAGCGCGCCCGCAACCCCCAGGAGCAGAAATCCTTCTTCGCCAAATACGTGAGGGACACCCCAAAAACACCCCCAAAACACCCCAAAACCAGCCCTGAAACCCCAAAAACACCCCAAAAACCACCTGGGACACCCCAAAACCACCTGGAGCACCCCAAAAAACACCCTGAAATCCTTCTTCGCCAAATACATGAGGGACACCCCAAAAAACGCCCAAAACACCCCAAAACCAGCCCTGAAACCCCAAAAACACCCCAAAACACCCCAAAACCAGCCCTGAAACCCCAAAAACACCCCCAAAACACCCCCAAAACACCCCAAAAACCACCTGGGGCACCCCAAAAACACCTGGGCACCCCAAAAAACATCTGGGGCATCCTAAAATCCTCCCTGACACCCCAAAATCCCACCCTGACACCCCAAAACCACCTGATTTTGGGGTGGATTTTGGGGTGATCTGGGCTGATTTTGGGGTGATTTTGGGGTGTTCTGGTGTTCTGGGGTTGTTTTGGGGCTGATTTGGGGGGGATTTTGGGGGAGTGATTTGGGGCTGATTTGGGATGGATTTTGGGGTGATTTTGCGGTTATTTGGGGCTGATTTTGAATAATTTTGGGGTGGGAGTTTGGGCTGATTTTGGGGTGATTTTGGCTGATTTTGGGGTGATTTTGGGGCGAATTTTGGGGTGATTTGGGGCTGATTTTGGGGTGAATTTTGGGGTGATCTGGGCTGATTTTGGGGTGGATTTTGAGGTGAATTTGGGATGAGTGATTTTGGGGTGGATTTGGGCTGATTCTGAGGTGAATTTTGGGGTGATTTTGGGCTGATTTTTTGCCTGATTTTGGGGTGGATTTAGGGGTACTTCGGGGCTGATTTGGGCTGATTTTGGGTGAGTTTAGGAGTAATTTGGGGCTGATTTTGGGGGTACATTTTGGGTTGATTTGGGGTGGATTTTGGGGCTGATATTGGGGTGATCTGGGTGGATTTTGGGGTGAAATGGGCTATTTTTAGAGGTGGCTTCAGGTGGATTTTGGGGTGAATTTTAGGGTGATATGGGCTTATTTTGGGGTGGTTTTTGGGTGGCTTTGGGTGGATTTTGGGGTGATTTTGGAGTGGATTTTGGGGGTTGATATTGGGGTGGATTTTGGGGTGATTTTGGGGTGGGTTGGGCTGATTTTGGGGTGGGTATTGGGGTGGATTTTGGGGTGATTAGGGGCTGATTTGGAGGGGATTTTTGGGGTGATCTGAGGTGATTTTGGGTTGATTTTGGGCTGATTTTGAGTGGACTTTGGGGTGGATTTTTGGGGTGGTTTTTGGGGTGATCTGGGCTGATTCTGACGTGGGTTTTGGGGTGATTTTGGGGGGGTGATTTGGGGCTGATTTTTAAGCTGATTTGGGGGGTGATTTTGGGGTGGATTTGGGGTGATTTTGGCGCTGATTATGGGTGGGTTTTGGGGTGAATTTTGGGGTAATTTTGAGGTGGATTTTGGGCTGTTCTGGGCTGATTTTGGGGTGATTTTGATGTGATTTGGGGGGATGATTTGGGGCTGATTTTGGGTGGACTTTGGGGTGGATTTGGGCTGATTTTGGGGTGGATGTGGGCTGATTCTGAGGTGGATTTAGGGGTGATTCGGGGCTGATTTGGGGGTAATATGGGCAGATTTTGGGTGGGTTTAGGAGTAATTTGGGTCTGATTGTGGGGGCACATTTTGGGTTGATTTGGCGTGGATTTTGGGGCTGATATTGGGGTGATCTGGGTGGATTTTGGGGTGAAATGGGCTATTTTTAGGGGTGGCTTCAGGTGGATTTTGGGGTGAATTTTGGGGTGATATGGGCTGATTTTGGGGTGGTTTTTGGAGTGATTCTGAGGTGGGTTTTGGGATGATTTTGGGGGGGTGATTTGGGGCTGATTTTTGAGCTGATTTGGGGGGCGATTTTGGGATGGATTTTGGGGTGATCTGGTCTTATTTTGGGGTGGGTATTGGGGTGGATTTTGGGCTGATTTTGGAGTGACCTGGGCTTATTTTGGGGTGGGTATTGGGGTGGATTTTAGGGTTATTTGGGCCTGATTTTGGAGTCGTTTTGGGGCTGATTATGGGCTGATTTTGGGGCTGATTTTGTGCTGACCCCCTCCCCTCTCCCCGCAGTGGATGTACATCATCCCCATCGTGCTCTTCCTCATGATGTCTGGAGCCCCTGACGCAGGGGGGGCGCAGGGGGGGGGGCACGGGGGGTGGGGGAGGGGCAGGGGTCAGGTGAGACCCCCCCCAAAATCCCCCCCGGACCCCCCACTGTGGGGGGTGGGCAGTAAAGCTGTGTGAGACCCCCAAAATCTGTGTGAGACCCTAAATCTGGGTGTGAAACCCCCAAATGTGGGTGTGACCCCAAAACCCCGGTGTGACCCCCCCCCAATCTGTGTCCAGGGGGACCCCAAAACCTCGGCTCTGTCCTGGGGGAGGTCCCACACAGGGAATTGGGGAAAAGGGGGTGGGGCTTGCACAAATTGACACGCCCCTTTATGCAAATACAAAAAAGGGTACCGTGAGTTGGAGCCACACCCCTTTCTGCAAATTTGGAGGTGGTGCTGTGCATGAAAACCACGCCCCTTCATGCAAATAGGAATCCATGAGCTACAGCCACGCCCCTTTATGCAAATATGGGGAGGTGTACACTATGACCATGCCCCTGATGCAAATACAGAGGTGATACCGTGTGCTATAACCACGCCCCTTTATGCAAACACAGTCGGCACCATGAGCTTTAGCCACGCCCCTTTATGCAAATACAGAGTGAGCTATAACCACGCCTCTTTATGCAAATACAAAGAAGTGCTGTGTGCTATAACCACGCCTCTTTATGCAAATACAAAGACGGTGCTGTTAGCTATAGCCACGCCCCTTCATGCAAATATAGAGCCTGTACCATGATCTATAACCACGCCCTTTTATGCAAACATGGTGCTGTGTGCTATAACCACGCCCCTTTATGCAAACACAGTCGGTACAGTGTGCTATAGCCACGCCCCTTTATGCAAACATAGAGGCGGTACCATGAGCAATACCCATGCTGCTTTATGCAAATACCGAGGTGGTTCTGTGTGCTATAACCACGCCCCTTTATACAGAGACAGTCGGTAGTGAGCTCTAACCACGCCCCTTCATGCAAATATAGAGGCAGTTCTGTCCGCTATAGCCACGCCCCTTTATGCAAACATAGTCGGTGCCATGAACTATAACCACGCCCCTTTATACAAATATGGTGCTGTGCGCTGTAGCCACGCCCCTTTATGCAAACACAGCCAGCTCCATGCGCTGTAGCCCCGCCCCATTCCGGGAACTCCCGCGCGGCGCTGCCACTCCCCCTCGCGCCGGGGGCGGTGCCGTGAGGCCTCCCGCTGATTGGCGGCGGGGATCACGTGGCCGTCGCGGTGACGTCAATTCCCGGAAGCGCGGGCGCCGCTCGGCGAGTCCGGGAGCGCTGAGCTCCCCCGAGACCCGGGATCGAACCCGGGATTGCACCGGCTCCTTCACCCAGCACCGGGATCGAACCCGGGTCCCTCCGCTTGCCCCTCTGTCCCTCTGTGCCCCCTTTCCCTCTTTCTCTCTGTCCTTATCTCCCCCTGTCCCCGCTGTCCCTTCTCTCCCCTCTGTCCTCGCTGTCCCATCTGTCCCCCATCTCTCTCTCTTTCCCCCTGTCCCTCGAGTGTCCCTTTGTCCATCTGTCCCCTTCTGTCCCCGCTGTCCCGTCTCTCCCCCCTCTGTCCCTCTATCCCTCTTTCCCCCTGTCCCTCGCGTGTCCCTCTGTCCCCTCTCTCCCTTCTGTCCCCTCTCTCCCTTCTCTCCCCTCCGTCCCCTCTGTCCCGTCTCTGCCTCCTGTCCCTCTGTCCCTCTGTCCCCGCCGCTGTCTCTTCCCTCCCCTCTCTCCCCCCGCTTTCCCCGCCGCTGTCGGGTCTCTCCCGGTGCCCGGGATGGCGGAGGGCGGCCCGCGGCGGCTCCGCCCGTGGTTGCTGGCCCAGCTGCAGAGCGGGCGCTTCCCCGGTTTGCAGTGGGACGACGCGGCCCGGACGGCGCTGCGGATCCCGTGGGCGCACGGCGGGAGGAGCGGGGCCCGCGACGGGGCGGGGGCGGCGCTATGCAGAGTAGGGGCGGGGATGGGGCGGGGCTATGCAAAGTAGGGACGGGGCTGTGCACAGTGAGGGGAGTGGGCAGCGACGGGCGGGGGCGGCGCTATGCAAAGTAGAGGCGGGGCTGAGGGCGGGGCTTTGCTGGGTGGGGGCAACGCTATAGCACCGAGGGGCGGGGCTATGCACAGTGAGGGGAGTGGCCAGCGACAAGGCGGGGACAGCACGATGCACAGTAGGGGCGGGGCTCTGCAGGGTAGGGGCGGGGCCACAGCGACCGAGGGGCGGGGCTATGCACAGTGAGGGGAGTGGACAGTGATGGGGTGGGGCGGTGTTCTGCAAAGAAGGGGCGGGGCCTGCTGCGTAGAAGCGGGGCTTGTGGGGCAGGGGCGGGGCTATGCAAAGTAGGGGCGGGGCTACTGTGACCGAGGGGCCAGGGCCACACTATGCAAAGTAGGCTATACAGGGTGAGGACGGCGCTGTGTGAGGTGGAGCTATAGCACCGAGGGGCGGAGCTGCAGCGAGCAAGGGGCGGGGCTATGCACAGTGAGGGGCGGAGCTCGCGATGGGGCAGGGATTGCACTCTGCAGGGTAGGGGCGGGGCTATGCAGCATAGGGGGCTGCACAGTGGGGCGGGGCTATGCAAAGTAGGGGTGGTGCTAGGCAGAGTGATGGGTGGGGCTATGCCGACTGAGGGGCGGGGCTCTGCAGAATGAGGGGCGGAGCTGGGGAGGTGCTCTGCAGGATGTGGGCGGGGCTATAGCGACCGAGGGGCGGGGCTGTATAGAGTAGGAGCGGGGCTGGGGGCGGGGCTGTGCACCACACATGGTTTTGCATAAAGGGGCGGGGCTATGTAGTGAGGGGCGGAGCCTGCAGTGTCAGGGGCAGGGCTACACAGAGGGGCGGGGCTATACAGAGGGGCGGGGCTATGTAGTGAGGGGCACAGCCTGCAGGGTCAGGGGCGGGTCTATTCAGAGAGGGGGCGGGGCCCGGCACGGTGGGGGCGGGGCTAATAACAACGCTCTGTAATGTTAGGGGTGTTGCCAAGGGCGTAGCTCTGCACAGTGGGGCGGGGCTTAACAATGGGCGGGGCTTTGCAAAAGTGAGGGGCAGAACTCTGTAAGGTGATGGGTGGGTCCTGGCTGAGAGGCGGGGCTTAGAGGCTGTGAAAGAGGGAGGAGCTAAGAAGAGGGCGGGGCTATGGGCAGGCCCACGCTAAGCAAAGCCATGGGAGGAGGCGGGGCTTGATCCACGCTCCCTCTGCTGAAGGAACATGGTGGGGGCGGGGCCTGGACACAGCGGGGCGGGGCTTTGAGCATTGGGCGGAGCCAGGCAAAGTGCGAGATTGGGGCGGGGCCCGCGATATGCAAATGATCTGGGCGTGGCGGTGGGCGTGGCCTGACGTCGCCGCTCTCGGCAGGCGTGGGCGGAGTACAAGGGCCGGCTGCGGCCCGGGGACCCCCCCGACCCCGCCGGGTGGAAGACGCGGCTGCGCTGCGCCCTGGCCCGGAGCCCCGAGTTCCGGCAGCTGCCGGGGCGGGGCCGCTCCGACGGGCCCTGCCCGTACCGCGTGTACCGGGTGCTGCCCGCCCGCGGTGAGAACCGGGAACGGGGATGGGAACGGGAACGGGAATGGGGATGGAATAGGGGGGAACGGGAAATGGGGACATCAAATGGGGGATGGAGTTTGGGGGGACACAGGGAATGGGGTGGGGGGACTCAATATGGGGGGACACACCAGAAATGGGGACTGAATATGGAGGGGACACCGGAAGTGGTTATGGAATATGGAGGGACACACCAGAAATGGGGACTGCGTATTTGGGGGCACACCAGAAATGGGGGCTGAATATAGGGGGACACACCGGAAATGGGGATGGAATATGGGGAGACACAAGGGAAATGGAGAGTGGGGACTGAATATGGAGGAACACACCAGAAATGGGGACTCATTTTGGGGGGACACACAGGAAATGGGGAGTGGGGGCTGAATATGGAGGAACACACGTGAAAAGGGGACTGAATATGGGGGGGGAAATGGGAAATGGAGAGTGAGGACTGAATATATGGGGACACAAAGGAAATGGGATCGAGGGACTGAATATAGGAGGGGACACGGGATATGGTGTGAGAGGACGAAATATGGGAGGACACACCGGAAATGGGGATGGAATATGAGAGGACACATTGAAAATGGAATGAGGGAACTGAATATGGAGAGAACACCGGAAATGGGGACTCATTTTGGGGGACACACCGGAAATGGGGATGGAATATGGGGGGACACACCGAAAATGGATGAGGGATCTGAATATGGGGACACACAGGAAATGGGCGTTGAATATGGAGGGGCACAAGGGAAATTTAATGAGGGGACTGAATATAGAGGGGACACTGGAAAAAGGGTGAGGGGACTGAATATGGGGGGACACAGCGGAAATGGGAACTCATTATGGGGAGACACACTGGAAATGGAGAGGAGGGACTGAATATGGGGGGATACACTGGAGATGGGAACTGAATATGGAAGGACAAAAGAGAAATGGAATAAGGGGACTGAATATGGGGGGACACACAGGAAATGGGGACCGAATATTGGGAGACACA
Source organism: Ammospiza caudacuta (assembly GCF_027887145.1). Classification (NCBI taxonomy): domain Eukaryota; kingdom Metazoa; phylum Chordata; class Aves; order Passeriformes; family Passerellidae; genus Ammospiza; species Ammospiza caudacuta. Next base: position 1,974,209 of record NC_080621.1, on the reverse strand, counting down.
CCAGAAAAGGGGGGGGACAAAGGAAATGGGGACTCAATATGGAGGAACACTGGAAATGAGGGAACAGGACTGGATGTGGGGAGCCCCCAAATCAGGACGGGTCCCAAGTGGGGGAGGCCGTTAGGGCTGGGGGTGCCCCGAGATGGGGGAACCAAACCAGAGGAGCACTGGGGGTGGGGCCAAACAGGGCACTGGACAGGCAGGGGGAGGGGAGGAGGGGGTCAGAGCCCTGTTAACCCTCTCAGTGCCACCTCCCAACAGAGCCAAAGCCCCCCAAGGGCCGGCAGAGCCAGAAGGAGGCGGTGCTGAGCCCTACGGAGCCCCTCCCACCGACCCCACCACCCGAGAGCCAGGATGGAACCACGGATGAGGAAAATCCCGGTGAGATGGGGGGATGGGGGCGGTTCTGGGCCAATCCTGGGGCTGGGGTGGCCCTGGGGGTAGAGCTACAGGGCGTGGCCTCTGCCTGACCACGCCCTTTTAGCAGAGGCTCCGCCCCTGGAAGTGCTGCCCCTGCGCATCGAGGTGGAGAGCGCAGAGCCCCTCCCCGCTGCGGATGGTAAGCCACACCCCAAAAGGGGAGGAGCTAAATCTTACCACGCCCCCAACACTGACACAGTATTGGCTCTTCCCCAAACCTGGGGACCTACAGAGCTTTGGCTCCAGCCCCACCCTCTGTGGCCCCGCCCCTTTCATTCCCACCCCCCTTTAGCCATGCCCCACTCTTCACCTTTAGCCCCGCCCCTTTCATCATACCCCACCCTTTAGTCCTGCCCCTCGTGGTGACCCCGCCCCTTTCATTTATACCCCTTTTAGCCACGCCCCTTGCCCTGACCTCACCCCTTTCATTTCCACTCCACCTCCTTTAGCCCCGCCCACTCCCCACCTTTAGCCCCACCCATCACAGTGACCCCACCCCTTTCATACCTAATCAACTTTTAGCCATGCCCACTCCCCAGGTTTAGCCCCGCCCCCTCACTGTGACCTCACCCTTTTCATTTATACCCCACCCTTTAGCCACGTCCATTCCCCACCTTTAGCCCCGCCCCCCGCGTTGACCCCGCCCCTTTCCCGCAGGAGACGCCGCGCTGCTGCTGCGGCTGCGCCGAGGCCCCGCCCAGGCCTGGCAGGGGGCGGTGCCTGCGGGCGAGTACCTGCTGAGTCCTCCCGGCCGCCAGGGGGCGCCGCCGCCGCCGCTGCCGCGATTGGTGCTGCCGCTGGGGGCGGGGCCGGGGCTGCTGCTCAGCAGCGCCCCCCGGGGGCTCTTCCTGCGCCTGCGCCCCGGGGACGGCCCCGCCCCCGCCCCCGCCGTGATCAGGGGCCCCCACGCCCCCCACGGGCCCCTCCAGCCGGGGGCGCTGCTGCAGCCGTTCGACAGCCAGCGCTTCCGGGAGGGTGAGAGAGACACTGACGGTGGGAGGGGGGAGGAACTTCCGGTGGGGAGGGGAGGGGAGGGGCAACTTCCATTGGAGGGGAGAAACTTCCGGTTGTGTTAGAGTAATTTCCGGGGAAGAGAGATCAGTTCTGGGGAAAGGGAATCAACTTCCGGTGGGGGAGAGGAACTTCTGGGAAGGGAGAGCAATTTCCAGGGTGCAGAGGAACTTCTGGTGGTGGGAGAGCAATTTCTGGGGAGGGGAAGGAACTTTTGGGGAGTGACAGCAACTTCCGGGGGGAAAGAGAGACTTCCAGGCTAGGGGAAACAACTTTGGGAGTCTAGAAAGACTTCCGGTGGGGCAGAGCAACTTTTGAGGGGAAGAGCAACTTCCGGAGGGTGTGCAGAGGCTTCCAGGAGGGTGAGAGCGACTTCCGCGGGAAGGGCAGCAATTTCTGGGGTGGGTAGAGTGACTTCCGGGGGAGGAGAGGAACTTCCGGTGGTGTTGGAGCAATTTCCGGGACAGGGAAATCAGTTCTGGGAGAGGGGAAGCAACTTCCGGTGGCGGAAGAGCAATTTCCGGGGAGGGTAAAAAGCAACTTCCGGGAGGGGGCTGGGAGATCGACTTCCGGTGGGGAGACAGCAACTTCCGGGGAAGGAGAACAACTTCCAGGACAGGTGAAGCAACTTCCGGGGGGAAGAACTTCCAGTGGTGGGAGAGACCAACTTCCGGGGCAGGGACATTAACTTCCGGGGACAGAGCATGACTTCCGGAGAGGGAGAGCAATTTCTGGGTCAGGGGAGAGAAACTTCCGGTGGTGGGAGAGCAATTGTCGCTGGGGAAAAAGCAAATTCCGGGGGAAGAGCAACTTCCGGGGAGGGGTAGAGTGACTTTAGGGGGAGGGAGAGGAACTTCCGGTAGGGAGACAGCAACTTCCGGGTTCCAGGGGGTAAAAAGTAACTTCTAGGAGGGTGAGAGCAACTTCCGGGAGAGAGACTTCCGGGGCTGGGAGATCAACTTCCGGTGGGGAGTGTGCAACTTCCGGGAAAGAGACCAACTTCCGGTGGGGAGAGCAACTTCCGGGGGAGGGACGGCGACATTCGGTTTGCAGAGAGCAACTTCCGGTGGTGGGAGAGCAACTTCTGGGGGAGGGAAAGCAATTTCCGGTGGGAAGGGAAAGCAACTTCCGGGAGAGAAGAGCGCCTGCCGGGAGTGGAAAAAAGAACTTCCGGGTTGCAAAGATCAACTTCCGGTGGTGGGACAGCAACTTCCGGGAGGGCGAGACCAAAATTCCGGGGGGTGGGAGAGGCCAGGACCAAACCACCGGGGGAGGGGCCGTGGAGGGGGAGGGGCCAGGCCCCAAATCCTCCCCCCATTTTGCCCCTCCCCCCCGCTGACCCCGCCCCTCCCCCCAGAGCTGGAGCTGCACCGGGCCGGGCTCGGGCCCCTCCCCCCGCACCACGTGACCCTGGAGCTCCGCCCCCCCGAGGAGGGGGAGGGGCTGCTGCTGGAGGTGGGGGAGGGGCGGGTCCTCAGGGAGGTTTTGGGGGGGTCCTGAGGGCTTTGGGGGATCCTGGGGGCACTTGGGGGGTCTTTGGGGGTCCCTAAAAGGTTTTGGGGGGTCCTGGGGGGTCTCTGAGGGATTTTGGGGGTCCTGGGGGTCCCTCGAGGGTCGTGGGAGATATTGGGAGGTCTGGGGAGGCTCTTGGGGGGGTCCCTAAAGCGTCCTGGGGGGTTTGGGGGGTCCGGGGGGGATTTTGGGGGTTCCTGGGGTGTCTCTAAAGGGTTTTTGGGGGTCCCGGGGGGTTTCTAGGGGATTTGGGGGGTCTTGGGGGATCCTTAATGGATTTCGGGGATCCCTGGGGGGTGTTTGGGAGGATTTTGGGTCTGGGGGCGCTCTGGGGGAAGGGAGGGGGATTTGGGGGGGTCTCTGGGGTTTTTTGGGGGACTTTCAGGGGGGTCTCATGGGGGATTTTGGGGCATCTCAGGGGTGATCTCGGGGGTATTTTGGGGGTATTTTTGGGGGGCTCTCAAAGGGGGTCTCAGGGGGGATTTGGGGGGTCTCAGGGGTATTTGGGGGTATTTTTGGGGGGCTCTCAGGGGTGTTTTGGGGGTATTTTTGGGGGGCTCTCATAGGTATTTTGGGGGGATTTTTGGGGGGGCTCTCATGCGTATTTTGGGGCCATTTTGGGGGTCTCACCCCCCGTTCCCTCCCCAGCTGGAACAGGCCTTTGCCCAGCGCCTCCTGGAGACCCTCAGGACCCCCCCGGGCCCCCCCGCGACCCCCCCGGGGCAATAAAGGCGGAAATGGGGGCACCCCCGCCCCTCCCCCACACTGAGGGGGTGTCACCGGAACTGGGGGGGGGGAAGGGGGGAGGGGACCCCAAAACCGGGGCATGGTGGGGAGGGGAAGGAACCCCCAAAACCAAAGGGGCCCCCAAAGTCAGAGCGGGGGAGGGGTGGAGACCCCCAAAGCAGGGGAAGGGCCCGCAATACTGGAGGGGGAAAGGAGACCCCAAAACCAAAGGGGGAGGGAAAAGGGGACCCCAAAATCAGAGTGGGGGAGGAGACCCCTAAACTGTGGGGGGGGGGGGGGAAGGGAGGGGAGGTGTCCCCCCAATATTGGAGGGGGCACGGGACCCCAAAATCGGGGCCATGGGGGGAGGGGCCCCCAATATTGGAGGGTGGGGGAGGGGACCCCCCAAACCAAAGGGGAAGGAGACCCCAAAACTGGAGCGGGGGGGACCCCAAAACCAAACGGGGAGGGGGGAGGGGACCCCCCAGAACCAGAGGGGCATCCGAGCGGTGTCCAAAAAGGTTTTTTGTTTTTATTGGGGGTGGGCGGGAGAGGGGCAGGGGGTGGGGGAGGGGCGCCCCCCCCGGGGGGGGTCTCAGTCGTCCTTGAGCCCCCCAAACACCGAGGCCGGGACCTTCCTCTGCTCCAGCTGCACCTCTGGGGGGCACAGAGAGAAACGGGGGGGTCAGGGACCCCTCCCCCACCTGGGACCACCAGGGACTCCCCCATTTTCAGCCCCTCCCCCCAATCCCAGTGTTCCCAATCCCAGTGCCCCTCCCCCCCTTGGTGCTGTCAGGCTCCTCCCCCTTTGTGTCCATTTCCCCGTGCCCCTCCCCCCACCACTGGGCCCCTCCCCCTCTCTCAGCCCCTCCCCCTCCCAAAAGGCCCTTCCCCCGTACCCTCAGGCCTCTCCCCCATCATTAGCCCCGCCCCCCGGGTCCCTCGGGCTCCTCCCCCTCCCTTTGCCCCACCCCCTCCCTTAGCACCGCCCCTGGTACCGTCAGGCTCCTCCCCCTCCTCCATGCCCTGCCCCCGGTTGTCAGGCCCCTCCCCCTTCCTTAGCCCCGCCCTCTCCCTTTGCCCCTCCCCTCCCTTAGCTCCGCCTCCTAGTACTGTCGGGACCCTCCCACTGGTCCTGTCAGGCCCCGCCCCCCCGGGTACCATCGGGCCCCTCCCTCTACCTTAGCCCCGCCCCCCGGTTCTGCCTGGCCCTCCCCATCATTAGCCCCGCCCCCGGTACTGTCGGGCCCCTCCCCCTCCCCTAGCCCCGCCCCCGGTACCGTCGGGCTCCTCCCCCTCCTCGTCCAGGTCGATCTCCTCGGGGTTCCCCTGCAGCGACAGCGGCGGCTCCGAGCCCCCGGCACCCTCGGCCCTGAACCCCAAAACACAGACAGACACCCCAAAATCAGGGACAGGAACCCCAAAAACACAGACAGACACACCGAAATCAGGGACAGGAACCCCAAAACACAGACAGACACCCCGAAATCAGGGACAGGAACCCCAAAAACACAGACAGACACCCCGAAATCAGGGACAGGAACCCCAAAACACAGACAGACACCCCGAAATCAGGGACAGGAACCCCAAAAACACAGACAGACACACCGAAATCAGGGACAGGAACCCCAAAACACAGACAGACACCCCAAAATCAGGGACAGGAACCCCAAAACACAGACAGACACCCCAAAATCAGGGACTGGAACCCCAAAAACACAGACAGACACCCCGAAATCAGGGACAGGAACCCAAAAACACAGACAGACACCCCAAAATCAGGGACAGGAACCCCAAAACACAGACAGACACCCCGAAATCAGCCACAGGAACCCCAAAACACAGACAGACACCCCAAAATCAGGGACAGGAACCCCAAAACACAGACAGACACCCCAAAATCAGGGACAGGAACCCCAAAAACACAGACAGACACCCCGAAATCAGGGACAGGAACCCCAAAAACAGAGACAGACACCCCAAAATCAGGGGCAGGAACCCCAATGAGCACCAGGGACCCCAAATCAGCACACAGTGAACTCGGAGGGGGGCGTGGCTGTGTTAAATGGGCGTGGTAGGGCAGATGGGTGTGGCAGTGGGTGTGGCTATGTGGATGGGTGTGTCAGTGGGTGTGCCAGGGTTAGCTGGGTGTGTCAGTAATGTGTCAGGGTTAGGTGGGTGTGTCAGAGTTATGTGGGTGTGTCAGGGTTAGCTGGGTGTGTCAGTGGGTGTGTCAGGGCTAGGTGGGTGTGTCAATGGGTGTGTCTCACCTGACGAACAGCACCTGCTGGGTGGGGCAGGCCGGGGCTGGGCAGAGTGTGTCACTGGGTGTGTCAGGGTTAGGTGGGTGTGTTGGTGTGTCAGTGGGTGTGTCAGTGGGTGTGGCCATGGCAGTGGGTGTGTCAGTGGGCGTGCCAGTACAGGGCGTGTCTCACCTGACGAACAGCACCTGCTGGGTGGGACAGGGCGGGGTGGGTGTGTCAATGGGTGTATCAGGGTTAGCTGGGTGTGTCAGAGGGTGTGTCAGCACAGTCTCACCTGATGAACAGCACCTGCTGGGCAGGGTGGGTGTGTCAGTGGGTGTGTCCATGGCAGTGGGTGTGTCTCACCTGACAAACAGCACCTGCTGGGTGGGGCGGGGCAGGGTGGGTGTGTCAGGGTTAGGTGGGTGTATCAGTGGGTGTGTCATGGCAGGGTGGGTGTGTCAGCGGATGTGTCAGTGGGCGTGTCTCACCTGACGAACAGCACCTGCTGGGCTGGGCGGGGCTGGGTGTGTCCGGGTTAGCTGGGTGTGTCAGGGTTAGCTGGGAGTGTCAGTGGGCGTGTCAGGATTAGGTGGGTGTGTCTCACCTGACGAACAGCACCTGCTGGGCAGGGCGGGTGTGTCAGGGTTAGCTGGGTGTGTCAGTGGGCGTGTCAGGATTAGGTGGGCGTGTCTCACCTGACGAACAGCACCTGCTGGGCGGGGCGGGGCGTGTCCCGCTGTGCCTCGGCCGCCAGCGCCTCCGCGCGCTGCTCCAGCAGCTTCATCTCGTCCAGGCCGCTCTGCCCCGGGGCCAGGTCTGACACTGCGGGAACGGGGGGTCAGGGGGGCTCGGGACCCCTGGGATCCCCCCAGGGAAACCCCCATGGACCCCCGGGACCCCCACATGGATTCCCCCCCGTTGCTTCCCCAGGACCCCCCATGGACCTCCGGACCCCTCTGAGACCCCCCCATACCCTGGCATTCCCGCACCTGTGCCCCCGTGCCCCCTGGCATTCCCGTACCTGTGCCCGTGGCGCTGCCTGACACCTTGAGCATCTGCGAGGCCATGAAGTTCACCTGGGTGTTGTAGGTGGCCTGGACGCTGCGCTTGATCCGCAGCATCTCCCGGATGGTGTCCTCGTTCCCGTGGCGGATCTCAAACTCCTTCCACGTCTGCCAGAAACTGCCCGTGATCTGGGACAGACAGACACACAGACACACAGACAGACACCATCAGCATCTCAAACTGCTGCCAGAAACTGCCCGTGATCTGGGACAGACAGACACACAGACAGACAGACAGACAGAAAGACACCATCAGCATCTCAAACTCCTTCCACGTCTGCCAGAAACTGCCCGTGATCTGACATGGACAGACACACAGACAGACAGACAGATGGACAGACATCATCAGCATCTCAAACTCCTTCAACGTCTGCCAGAAACTGCCCGTGACCTGACAGACAGACAGACAGACAGACGGACACACAGACACGGTCAGCATCTCAAACCCCTTCCAGGTCTACCAGAAACTGCCCGTGATCTGGGGACAGATGGACAGACAGACAGACAGGGTCATTGTTTCCTGCCAGAAACTGCCCGATTTGACAGACAGATAGATGGACAGACAGACAGACAGACATGGTCACATCTCAAACTGCTGACAGAAACTGCCCATGACCTGGGGATGGACAGACAGACAGACAGACAGGGTCAGCATCTCCTGCCAGAAACTGCCCCTGATCTGGGACAGACGGACAGACAGACATGGGGACACTCCTGGCCAGGAGCCACCTCAGCCAAGGGTCACAGATCTGGGAGCAGTGAGTGTCCCCGGTGTCCCCGGTGTCCCCATCCCCTCCCAGTATCCCCAGTCCCCCCAGTCTCACCCTGGGGTCGCAGATCTGCGAGCAGTGGGTGTAGATGGCGCGTGCCCGATCCACCTCGCCCAGCCCATCCCAGTATATCCCAGTATATCCAAGTCCATCCCAGTCCCTGCCAGTATATCCCAGTATCCCCAGTCCCCCCACTCTCACCCGTGGGTCACATATCTGTGAGCAGTGGGTGTCCCCAGTGTCCCCAGTATATCCCAGTCCATCCCAGTATATCCCCAGACCATCCCAGTCCATCCCAGTATATCCCAGTATCCCCAGTATCCCCACTCCCACCCGTGGGTCGCAGATCTGGGAGCAGTGGGGGTAGATGGCGCGTGCCCGATCCACCTGGCCCAGCCCATCCCAGTATATCCCAGTATAACCCAGTCCCTCCCAGTATCCCCAGTCCATCCCAGTCCCTCCCAGTATATCCCAGTGCCCCCAGTCTCACCCGTGGGTCGCAGATCTGTGAGCAGTGGGTGTAGATGGCGCGTGCCCGATCCACCTCGCCCAGTCCCTCCCAGTCCATCCCAGTCCCTCCCAGTATCCCCAGTCCCTCCCAGTCCCCCTAGTCTCACCCGTGGGTCGCAGATCTGGGAGCAGTAGGTGTCCCCAGTGTCCCCAGTCCCTCCCAGTCCATCCCAGTGCCCCCAGTCTCACCCTGGGATCACAGATCTGGGAGCAGTGGGTGTAGATGGCGCGTGCCCGATCCACCTGGCCCAGCCCATCCCAGTATATCCCAGTATATCCCAGTCCCTCCCAGTATACCCAGTCCCTCCCAGTCCCTCCCAGTCCATCCCAGTCCCTCCCAGTCCCTCCCAATCCCTCCCAGTCTCTCCCAGTATCCCCAGTCCCTCCCAGTGCCCCCAGTCTCACCCGTGGGTCACAGATCTGGGAGCAGTAGGCGTAGATGGCGCGTGCCCGATCCACCTCGCCCAGTCCATCCCAGTCTCTCCCAGTATCCCCAGTCCCTCCCAGTCCCTCCCAGTGCCCCCAGTCTCACCCGTGGGTCGCAGATCTGGGAGCAGTAGGTGTAGATGGCGCGTGCCCGATCCACCTCGCCCAGTTTGCACTCCATGTCGGCGAAGCGCAGGCACAGCTCCCGCGCGGCATCGTCACCGAGAACCTGCGACAGGGATGGGGGCACTGGGACACCTGGCACACCTGGCACCAGCTGTGCCTCCCAGTGCCCACCTGGGACACCCAGTGCCCACCCGCGCCACCCAGCACCCGGGACAGAGATGGTGACATCTGTGCCCACCTGTGCCTCCCAGTGTCCCCAGTGCCACCTAGCAGCAGCTGGGAACCCAGTCCCACCTGAGACACCTGGGACCACCTGGGACTCCAGTGCCCACCTGTGCCACCCCGCACCTGGGGACAGGGATGGTGCCACTGGGACACCTGGGACACCTGGCACCAGCTGTGCCTCCCAGTGCCCACCTGCGTCCCCAGCGCCACCTGGGACCAGCTGTACACACCTGTGTCCACCTCTGCCCCCCAGTGCCCACCTGGGACACCTGGGACCACCAGGCACCACATGTGCCCACCTGGCACCAGCTGGGACCCCAGTGCCCCCCTGAGACACCGGGACCAGCTGTGCCACCTGTACCCTCCTGTGCCACCTGTGCCACCCTGTACCCTGCTGGGACCACCTGTGCCTCCCGGTGCCCACCTGTGACACCTGGCACCACCTGTGCCCACCTGTACCAAGCTGTGCACATCTGTGTCCACCTGTACCACTTGGGACCAACTGTGCCCACCTGTGTCCATCTGTACCCTCCTGTGCCCAGCTGTGCCTACCTGTGTGCCCGCGTACCCACCTGTGCCCAGCTGTGTCCCTTTCTACCCACCTGCGCCCCCTGTGCCCACCCATTCCATCTGTGCCCACCCGTGTCCACCTGTCCCCACAGCTGTGGGTGAGCCCAGGCGTGCCCAGGTGTGCCCAGGTGCCCCAGGTGTACCCAGGTGTGCCCAGGTGCCCACCTCGATGGCTCTCTGGTAGATGGGGCGCGTGTGGATGACCCCGAAGAGCTCAGTGCCCCCAGCCCCAGGTGCCCCAGGTGTGCCCAGGTGTGCCAGGTGTGTGCCCAGGTGTACCCAGGTGTGCCAGGTGTGCCTGTGTGCCCACCTCGATGGCTCTCTGGTAGATGGGGTGCATGTGGGTGACCCTGAAGAGCTCAGTGCCCCCATCCCCAGGTGCCCCAGGTGTGCCCAGGTGTGCCAGGTGTGTGCCCAGGTGTGTGCCCAGGTGTACCCAGGTGTGCCAGGTGTGCCCAGGTGCCCACCTCGATGGCTCTCTGGTAGATGGGGTGCGTGTGGGTGACCCTGAAGAGCTCAGTGCCCCCATCCCCAGGCGTGCCCAGGTGTACCCAGGTGTGCCCAGGTGTGCCAGGTGTGTGCCCAGTTGTACCCAGGTGTGCCCAGGTGCCCACCTCGATGGCTCTCTGATAGATGGGGCGCGTGTGGGTGACCCCGAAGAGCTCAGTGCCCCCATCCCCAGGTGTGCCCAGGTGCCCCAGGTGTACCCAGGCGTGCCAGGTGTGTGCCCAGGTGTACCCAGGTGCCCCAGGTGTGCCCAGGTGTGCCAGGTGTGTGCCCAGGTGTACCCAGATGTGCCAGGTGTGTGCCCAGGTGCCCACCTCGATGGCTCTCTGGTACATGGGGCGCGTGTGGGTGACCCTGAAGAGCTCAGTGCCCCCATCCCCAGGTGTGCCCAGGTGTACCCAGGTGTGCCCAGGTGTGCCAGGTGTGTGCCCAGTTGTACCCAGGTGTGCCCAGGTGCCCACCTCAATGGCTCTCTGGTAGATGGGGCGCGTGTGGGTGACCCCGAAGAGCTCGGCTGCCCGCCGGATGTAGATGTGGAACATGTCGCGCTGCTGCTCGGGTGGCACCGCCCGCGTGCCCCGCTCGTACACGGCCATGGCGCGCCGCGCCAGCCCAAACTGCTCCTCCAGGCGGGCGTACAGCAGGTAGATGGCTGGGGGCACGGACAGACGGACAGACAAGGTCAGGGGACAGACGGACAAATGGGGACAAGGACATGGGGACACAGGGACAGTGAGGGGACAGGGACATGGGGACAGGGAGGGGATAGACAGGGACAGGGACACACGGACAGACAGACAGGAGGGGACAGGGACAGAGGGACAGGGATGGGGACAGGGAAGGAGGGGACAGGGACAGGGGACAAGGACAGGGACAGACGGGACAGGGACATGGGGACACACAGGACAGGAGGGGACAGGGACAGGGGGACACAGGGTCGGACAGGGACAAGGAGGGATAGGAACAGGGAGGGACAGGGACATGAGAACAGGCAGGGGACAGGGACAGGGGACAGCCAGGGACAGTGAGGGGACAGGGACAGGGACATGGAGACACAGGGACAGACAGAGGACAGGGACAAGGAGGGACAGGGACAGGGACATGAGAACAGGCAGGGGACAGGGACAGGGGACAGCCAGGGACAGTGAGGGGACAGGGACAGGGACATAGAGACACAGGGACAGACAGAGGACAGGGACAGGGTGAAGGGACAGGTATGGGGACAAAGACAGGGGACAGACAGGGGACAGGGGGACACACAGGGACAGACAGGGAGACAGAAGGGGACAGACAGGGACAGACAGGGACAGACTGAGGACAGGGACAGAACAGGTACATGGGGACAGAGAGGGGACAGGGAAGGGACAGTGACAAGGAAAGATAGGGAGGGACAGTGAGAGGACAGCCAGGGACAGAGACAGGGACAGGGTGAGGGGACGGAGCAAAGGAGAGGAACAGGGACGAGGGACAGTGAAGAGACAGAGACAGGGAGGGGACAGGGCGGGGACAGGGACAGGGACACCTGCCATATCCCCACTCCCCCCCATGTCCCCAGTGTCCCCAACAACCCCAATGTCCCCACTCCCCTCCATGTCCCCAGTGTCCCCAACAACCCCAATGTCCCCCATCCCCAATGCCACCCATGTCACCAATGCCCCCTCAAGTCCCCAATGGCCCCGATGCCCCCCATGTCCCCGATGTCCCCAATGTCTTCCCCTGACCCCAATGCCCCCAGTATCCCCAATGTCCCTAATGTCCCCACTGCCCCCCATGTCCCTGATGCCCCCACTGGCCCCAATGTCCCCACTGCTCCCCATCCCCCACTGCCCCCCATGTCCCCACTGCCCCCTGATGTCCCCATATCCCCCCATTGTCCCCAGTGCCCTCCCCTGTCCCCACTGCCCCCAACAACCCCCATGTCCCCCATCCCCAATGCCCCCTACTGCCCCCCATGTCCCCATATCCCCCAACGTCCCCACTGCCCCCCATGTCCCCAGTGCCCCCCCCCCCATGTCCCCTTGTCCCCAGGTCCCTACTCTTGGCGTGCTGAGGGGGGCACCCGTCCAGCGCCTGCTCGAAGAGGTCCCGGGCGCGCTCCAGCTTGCGGCCGCCGTACCGGGCCACGAACTTGGACAGGTACGTGAGCCACAGGTCCCCGACGTGCGGCCAGCGGAACAGCGCGATGCCGCGCTCATAGGCCTGGGGGGACATGGGGACATCAGTGTGGGGACATTGGGGACAGGTACGTGAGCCACAGGTCCCCGACGTGTGGCCAGCGGAACAGCGCAATGCCGCGTTCATAGGCCTGAGGGGACATGGGGACATTGGGGACAGTGACATGGCAGTGCCACAGGTCCCCAATGTGCGGCCAGTGGAACAGCGCGACGCCACGCTCATAGGCCTGAGGGGACATGGGGACGTTGGGGACATTGGGGACAGGTACGTGAGCCACAGGTCCCCGACGTGCGGCCAGCGGAACAGCGCGATGCCGCGCTCATAGGCCTGGGGGGACATGGGGACATTGGGGACATCAGCAGAACAGCGCGATGCTGCGCTCATACGCCTGCGGGGACATTGGGGACATTGGGGACGTGGTGACACCAGCGGAACAGCACGATGCCACACTCATAGGCCTGCGGGGACATTGGGGACATCAGCATGGGGACACGGTGTCACCAGCGGAACAGTGCGATGCTGCACTCATAGGCCTGGGGGGACATGGGGACATCAGCATGGGGACATTGGGGACATCAGTGACATCAGCGGAACAGTGTGATGCCGTGCTCGTAGGCCTGAGGGGACATGGGGACACTGGGGATAGAGTGACACCAGCAGAACAGCATGATGCCGCGCTCGTACGCCTGCGGGGACATGGGGACATTGGGGACATTAGCAGGGGGACATTGGGGACACGGTGTCACCAGTGGAACAGCGCGATGCCGCGCTCCTACACCTGAGGGGACACTAGGGACATTGGGGACATCAGCATGGGGACATTGGGGACATCAGCACAGTGACATGGTGTCACCAGTGGAACAGCTCGATATCGCGCTCGTACGCGTGCAGGGACATTGGGGACATCAGCGTGGGGACATTGGAGACACGGTGACACCAGTGGAACAGCGCAATGCTGTGCTCATAGGCCTGAGGGGACATTGGGGACACTGGGGACATCAGCATGGTGACATGGTGTCACCAGCGATGCCACGCTCGTAGGCCTGCGGGGACATTGGGGACCTCAGCATGGGGACACAGGGATATGGTGCTGCCACCGGAACAGCACGACGCCACGCTCGTACATCTGTGGTGACATGGGGACACTGGGGACATGGGGACATTGGGGACACGGTGCCACCACCACACGGTGCAATGCCCCACCCGTGTGCCCATGGGGACACCCTCGTGAGGCACAGGGTCACTGCGGTGTCCCCAACTCCCTCCTGGGGTGTCCCCAGCACATTCCTGGGGTGTCTCCCCAACCCCTCTGGGTGTCCCCAGCCACTCCCCTGGGTGTCCCCACCAACCCCTCTGGGTGTCCCCATCCCCCTGCTGTGCTGGGCTGTCCCTGCAGTGTCCCCAGGTGTCCCCGCTGTCCCTGCAGTGTCCCCAGCATCACCTTGAAGCTGTCCTCCAAGTGGCCGTGCTCCCCCAGCTCCCCCATTGTCCCAGCTGTCTCTTATCTGTCCCCAGGTGTCCCTGCAGTGTCCCCTGGCTGTCCCCAGCTCCCCCCAGCTGTCCCTGCAGTGTCCCCATGTCACCTTGAAGCTGTCCTTGAAGTGGCCGTGCTCCTCCAGCTGTCCCAGCTGTCCCCATTGTCCCTGGCTGTCCCTTGTTGCCCCTTCAGTGTCCCCAGTGTCCCTGGCTGTCCCCATTGTCCTCAGTGTCCTCAGTGTCACCTTGAAGCTGTCCTCAAAGCAGCCGTGCTCCCCCAGCTCCCCCAGCGTCCCTGGCTGTCCCATTGCTGCCAGCTGTCCCCAGGTGTCCCCAGCTGTCTCTGCAGTGTCCCAGCTGTCCCTGGCTGTCCCTGCAATGTCCCCAGTGTCCCCAATGTCCCCGTGTCACCTTGAAGCTGTCCTCGAAGCAGCCGTGCTCCCCCAGCTCCCGCCGTTGTCCCAGCTGTCTCTGTCTGTCCCCAGCTGTCCCTGTCTGTCTCTGCAATGTCCCCAATGTCCCCGTGTCACCTTGAAGCTGTCCTCAAAGGGCCCGTGCTCCTCCAGCTGTCCCAGCTCCTCCATTGTCCCTGGCTGTCCCCAGCTGTCTCTATCTGTCCCCGTCTGTCCCTGGCTGTCCCTGCAGTGTCCCCAATGTCCCCGTGTCACCTTGAAGCTGTCCTCCAAGCGTCCGTGCTCCTCCAGCTCCCCCATTGTCCCAGCTGTCTCTATCTGTCCCCAGCTGTCCCTGCAGTGTCCCGGCTGTCCCCGGCTGTCCCTGCAGTGTCCCCAGTGTCCCCACAGTGTCCCCATTGTCACCTTGAAGCTGTCCTCGAAGCGCCCGTGCTCCTCCAGCAGCAGCGCGTAGTTGATGACGATCTGGGGGGTGGCGATGCGCAGGTCCAGGATGCGCTCGTACACACTGCGGGTGGACTGGGGACAGGGACAGGGACACCAGGGGGACACGGGGACACCAGGGGACAGCAGGGGACAGGGACAGAGACAGGGACACCAGGGGGACACGGGGACACCAGGGGACAGCAGGGGACAGGGACAGAGACAGGGACACCAGGGGGACACGGGGACAGGGACAGGAGGGGACAGGGACATAGGGACAGAGGGACACCCGGAGGACACGGGGGACACCACGGGGACATGGGGACCGAGGAGACAGGGACATGGGGACAGAGGGACACCAGGGGGACATGGGGATAGGGACAGGAGGGGACAGGGACAGAGACAGGGACACCAGGGGACAAGGACATGGGGACACGAGGGGACAGGGACAGAGGGGACAGAGACAAGGACACCAGGAGGACATGGGGGCCACCAGGGGACAGGGAGACAGCAGGGGACACCAGGGAACAGGGACAGGAGGGGACAGGGACAGGACAGGGACACCAGGGGACAGGGAAAGGGACACGAGGACACCAGGGGACAGCAGGGGACAGGGGGACACCAAGGGACAGCAGGAGGATATGGGAACAAGGACAGAGGGGACAGCAGGGGACACCAAGGGACAGGGACACCAGGGGACAGGGAAAGGGACACAAGGACACCAGGGGAGAGCAGGAGGATATGGGAACAGGGACAGGAGGGGACAGGGACACCAGGGGACAGGGGGACACCAGGGGGACATGGGGACAGGGAGACAGGGATGGGGACATGGGGACAGAGGGACACCAGGGCACAGCAGGGGAACACCAGGGGGACATGGGGACAGGGACAGGGACAGGGGGGACAGGGATGGGGAGAGAGGGGACATGGGACAGGGAACATGAGGACACAGGACATGGATGGGGACAGAGAGAGGGACAGGGGGACACAGGGACATGGACAGAGGGGACAGCAGGGTCACAGCCACGCCCACAGTGGGGGGATGGGCACACCACGTCCCCACGCCAACCCCACACCCCAGGTGTGCCCCATGCCCAGCAGCGTCCCCAGGTGTCCCCTGAGGCCACCCAGGTGTCACCCATGCCCACCTCTGTGTCCCCAGGTGACCCCCAGGTGCCCCCCACATCAACCCAGGTGTGTCCCAGCTCTTCCCAGGTGCCCTCAGGTGTCCCCCAAGCCCATCCCAATGTCCCCAGCTGTCCCCAGGCGTGTCCCCATGTCCCCAGGTGTGTGCCCAGGTGTGTCCCCAGGTGTGTCCCCAGGTGTGTGCCCACTGGGAAGGTGCCCAGGCTCTTCTCCAGGTCTGCCAGCATCGCCCACACCCATCCCTGTGTGTCCCCAGCTGTATCCCCATGTACCCAGGTGTGTGCCCAGGTGTGTACCCAGGTGTGTGCCCAGGTGTGTCCCCATGTTCCCAGGTGTACCCAGGTGTGTGCCCAGGTGTGTACCCAGGTGTGTGCCCAGGTGTGTCCCCATGTCCCCAGGTGTACCCAGGTGTGTGCCCAGGTGTGTGCCCAGGTGTGTCCCCATGTCCCCAGGTGTACCCAGGTGTGTGCCCAGGTGTGTACCCAGGTGTGTGCCCAGGTGTGTGCCCAGGTGTGTGCCCAGGTGTGTCGAGGTGCCCCAGGTGCCCAGGCTCTCCTCCAGGTCTGCCAGCATCGCCCACACCCATCCCCAGCTGTCCTCAGGTGTATCCCCAGGTGTGCCCAGGTGTGTGCCCAGGTGAGTGCCCACCTGGAAGGTGCCCAGGCTCTCCTCCAGGTCTGCCAGCATCGCCCACACCCTCAGGTTTTTGTAGAGCCGGTTCTGCACCGGCTCCGAGCTGTCGAAGTACTCGGCGCGGCGGGAGGGGAGGGCCGTGGCTTTCTGGGGCAGAAACGGGGGAAAATGGTAAAAATGGGGAAAAATGGGGAAATTATGAAAATGGGGGAATGGGGAAAATGGGGGGAAATGGAAAAAATGGGAGGAAATGGGGGAAAATTGAGGAAAAAAGGGGAAAAACAGAGGGAAAAAAACAGGGGAAAAGGTGGGGGGAAGCGAGAAAATGGGGGGGAAAGGGGGAAGAAGGGGAAAAAGGGGGGGAAATTGAGGAAAAAAGGGGAAAAAACAGAAGAGAAAAATGGAGAAAATGGGGAGGAAATTGAGGAAAAAAGGGGAAAAAACAGAAGAGAAAAATGGAGAAAACGGGGGGGAAATTGAGGAAAAAAGGGGAAAAAACAGAAGAGAAAAATGGAGAAAACGGGGGGGAAATTGAGGAAAAAAGGGGAAAAAACAGAAGAGAAAAATGGAGAAAATGGGGGGGAAATTGAGGAAAAAAGGGGAAAAAACAGAAGAGAAAAATGGAGAAAATGGGGGGGAAATTGAGGAAAAAAGGGGAAAAAACAGAAGAGAAAAATGGAGAAAATGGGGGGGAAATGGGGGAAACAGGGGGAAAAAGGGGGAAAAAGGGGGAAAAGGGGGGAAAATTGTGAAAATCAGGAAAAATGGGGAAAATTGGGGGAATGGGGAAAAATGGGGAAATGGGGAAGATGGGAGGAAACGGGGAAAAATTGAGGAAAAAAGGGGGAAAAACAGGAAAAAACAGGAGAAAAGGGGGGGAAGAGAGAAAATGGGGAAAAAATGGGAAATTGGAGAAATTGGGGGGAAGAAGGGGGGGAATTGAGGAAAAAAGGAGAAAAACAGTAAAAAAGAGAGAAAAAAGGAGCAGAAAAAAGGGGGAAAAGGGGAATAAGGGGGGAAGGAGGGAAATGGGGGAAAATGGGGGAATAAGGGGGGAAAGAGGAAAATTGGGAAATGGGTGAAAAATGGGGGGACAGGGGGAAAATTGGGTGAAATGGGGGGAAAATAGGGGAAATCGGGAAATGGGGGGGAGAAGGGGGAAATTTGAGGAAAAAAGGAGAAAAACAGTTAAAAAGAGAGAAAAAAAAAAGCAGAAAAAAGGGGGAAAAGGGGAATAAGGGGTAAGGGAGGGAAATGGGGGAAAATGGGAGGAATGATGAAAATGGGGGAATGGGGAAAATTTGGGGAATTGGGGAAACTGTGAAGATGGGGAAAATGGGGGGAAATGGGAAAAAATGAGGAAGAAGGGGGAAAAACAGAGGAAAAGCAGGGAAAAAGGGGGGAAAAGGTGGGGAAAATGGTGGGGAGAAGGGGGGGAAATTGAGGAAAAAAGGAGAAAAAGCAGTGAAAAAGAGAGGAAAAAAGGGCAGGGAAAAGGGCTCTCCTGCCATTTGGGGTGCCCCATTTTTGGGGTGCCCATTTTTGGTACCCCTGTTTCCAAGGTGCCATTTTCAAGGTGCTCTATTTTTGGGGTGCCCATTATTTGGGTCCCCCCATTTTTGGGGTCCCCAATTTCCGGGGTGCCCGGTTTTTGGGGTTCCCCTTTTTTGGGGTTCCCCATTTTCGGGGTGCTCGTTTTTTTGGGGTCCCCCCGTTTTTGGGGTTTCCTGCTATTTGGGGTACCCTATTTTTGGGGTGCCCCATTTTTGGGGTGTCCTATTTTTGGGTTCCCCATTTTCAGAGTGCCCGGTTTTTTTTGGGTTCCCAATTTTGGGGTGCCCGGTTTTGGGTTCCCCATTTTTTGGGTTGCCCATTTTTGGGGTGCCCGGATTTTGGGTTCCCCATTTTCGGGGTGCCCAATTTTTGGGTTCCCCATTTTCTGGGTTCCCCGTGTTTGGTGCCCGTTTTTGGGGTTCCCCATTTTTTGGGTGCCCTGTTTTCGGGGTTCCCCCGTTTTCGGGGTGCCTGTTTTTGGTGCCCCTGTTTTTGGGGTTTCCTATTTCTGCAGTCTCCCCATTTTTGGGATGCACATTTTTGGTGCCCCTGTTTCGGGGTGCCTGTGTTTGAGATGCCCATTTTTGGGGTTCCCCATTTTTAGGGCGCCCATTTTCAGGGTGCCCTGTTTTTAGGGTCCCTCCGTTTTTGGGGTGCCCATTTTCAGGGTGCCCCATTTTTGGGGTGCCCTATTTCTGTGGTCTTCCCATTTTAGTGCCCCCATTTTCAGGGTTCTGTGTTTTTGGTGCCCTCGGTTTTGGGGTGCCCCATTTTTGGGGCCCCTCCGTTTTTGGGGTGCCCATTTGTGGTGCCCTGTTTTAAGAGTCCTCCCATTTGCGGGATTCCCCATTTTTTGGGGTTCCCATTTTGTGGGCTCCCCATTTTTGGGGCTCCCTGTTTCTGTGGTTCCCCCCCATTTTTGGGGTTCCCGTTTTCAGGCTCTCCCATTTTTAGGGTTCCCGTTTCGTGGGTTCCCCATTTTCTGGGTTCTCTATTTTTGGGGTCCCCCTGTTTTCGGGATGCCCATTTTTGGGTTCCCCATTTTCTGAGTTCCCCTGTTTTTGGGGTCCCCCCCATTTTTTGGGTTCCCCATTTTTGGGGTCCCCCCATTTTCAGGGTTCCCCATTTTTGGGGCGCCCCTCACCCTGAGCACGGCGAGCGCCTCCTGGTGCCGCTGGTGCCGCAGCTCCAGCTCCCCGAACTCGCACCAGACGGCGGCGAGGTCCTCGACCCGACGGAACCGCACCCGGGTGGCACGGGACAGGATGGACCTGGCCTGGGGACACATTGGGGACATCGTTGGGGACAGGATGGACCTGGCCTGGGGACACGTTGGGGACATCGTTGGGACATTGGGGACACCAATGGGGACATCAATAGGAAACGCACCCGGGTGGCACAGGATAGGATGGACCTGGCCTGGGGACAGTGGGGACATTGGGGACATCATTGGGACATTGGGGACAATGGGGACATCAATAAGAAACGCACCCGGGTGGCACGGGACAGGATGGACCTGGCCTGGGGACACGTTGGGGACATCATTGGGACATTGGGGACAACGGGGACATCAATAGGAAACGCACCCGGGTGGCACGGGACAGGATGGACCTGGCCTGGGGATGTTGGGGACATCATTGGGGACAGGATGGACCTGGCCTGGGGACACGTTGGGGACATCATTGGGACATTGGGGACAACGGGGACATCAATAGGAAACGCACCCGGGTGGCACGGGACAGGATGGACCTGGCCTGGGGACAGTGGGGACATTGGGGACATCATTGGGACATTGGGGACATCATTGGGACATTGGGGACAATGGGGACATCAATAAGAAACGCACCCGGGTGGCACAGGATAGGATGGACCTGGCCTGGGGACACATTGGGGACATCGTTGGGACATTGGGGACAGTGGGGACATCAATAGGAAACGCACCCG
The DNA here is from genome assembly GCF_027887145.1 of Ammospiza caudacuta. Classification (NCBI taxonomy): domain Eukaryota; kingdom Metazoa; phylum Chordata; class Aves; order Passeriformes; family Passerellidae; genus Ammospiza; species Ammospiza caudacuta. The sequence continues at coordinate 1,954,332 of NC_080621.1, read as the reverse complement.
GGTGGTACGGGACAGGATGGACCTGGCCTGGGGACACATTGGGGACATCATTGGGGACAGGATGGACCTGGCCTGGGGACACATTGGGGACATTGGGGACATCAATAGGAACCACACCCGGGTGGCACGGGACAGGATGGACCTGGCCTGGGGACACATTGGGGACATCGTTGGGACATTGGGGACATGGGACAGGGACAGGAACTGAGGTCCTCGACCTGACGGAACCGGACCCAGGTGGCGTGGGACAGGATGGACCTGGCCTGGGGACAGTGACAGGGACATTGGGGACATCATTGGGACATTGGGGACATCATTGGGACATTGGGGACAATGGGGACATCAATAGGAACCGCACCCGGGTGGCACGGGACAGGATGGACCTGGCCTGGGGACAGTGACAGGGACATTGGGGACATCACAGGGACATTGGGGACACTGGGACAGGGACAGGAACTGCACCTGGGTGGCGCGGGACAGGATGGACCTGGCCTGGGGACACTGGGGACACTGGGGACAGGGGCATGGGGACTCAGGGGACAGGGGGACATTGGGGACAGGAGGGGGCAGCTCTGGGGATCCCAGGCGGATCTGGGGGTATCACTCGGGTTTGGGGGTTTGGGGTGTCCCAGGTGGGTTTGGGGGTGTCCCCAGGTTTGGGGTGTCCCAGGTAGGCCTGGGGGTGTCCCAGGATTTGGAGGTGTCCCAGGTGTGTTTGGGGGTGTCCCCAGATTTGGGGGTGTCCCAGGTGGGTTTGGGGGTGTCCGTCAGGATTTTGGTGTCCCCCAGGTTTGGGGTGTCCCAGGTGTGTTTGGGGGTGTCCCTGGGGGTTCAGGGATCCCATGCAGGATTTGGGGTGTCCCAGGTGTGTTTGGGGGTGTCCCTCGGGGTTCAGGGATCCCATGCAGGGTTTGGGGTGTCCCAGGTGGGTTTGGGGTGCCCCTCAGGCAGGTTTTGGGGTGCCCATCAGGATTTTGGGGTCCCCCAGCTCACGTCGTCCAGCTGCCCGTTGTCCTCGTAGAACCGCGCGAACGCCACCCAGAGCTCGTGGGGGCGGCCGGTGGCGCGCTGGGGATCCACGGTGCGCACGGCCTCCGTGAACGTCTGGATGATCTGGGACAGACAGAGGGACAAACGGACAGTCAGGGGACACTGGGGACAGTCAGGGGACAGGGGGACAGTGGGGACAGCCAGGGGACAGCCAGGGGACAAAGGGACACGGGGACAGCCAGGGGCGCGCTGGGGATCCACGGTGCGCACGGCCTCCGTGAACGTCTGGATGATCTGGGACAGAGGGACAGGGGGACATTGGGGACACTGGGGACATTGAGGATAGCATGGACATGGGGACAGCCAGGGGACACTGGGGACAGCAAGGGGATAGCCAGGGGGCGCGCTGGGGATCCACGGTACGCACGGCCTCCGTGAACGTCTGGATGATCTGGGACAGGGGACACTGGGGACATTGGGGACATGGGGACAGCCAGGGGACATTGGGGACACTGGGGACATTGAGGATAGCATGGACATGGGGACAGCCAGGGGACAGTCAGGGGACAAAGGGACAAAAGGACATGGGGACAGTCAGGGGCACTGGGGATCCACGGTGCGCACGGCCTCCATGAACGTCTGGATGATCTGGGACAGGGGGACACTGGGGACAGCCAGGGGACATTGGGGACACTGGGGACAGCCAGGGGACATTGGGGACACTGGGGATAGTCAGGGGACAAAGGGACACTGGGGACATGGGGACAGTCAGGGGCGCTGGGGAGCCACGGTGCCCACGGCCTCCATGAACGTCTGGATGATCTGGGATGGACACACGGACACTGGGGACAGCCAGGGGACATTGGGGACATGGGGGATAGCCAAGGGACACTGGGGACAAAGGGACACGGGGACAGCAGGGACATGGGGACAGCCAGGGGCGCGCTGGGGATCCACGGTGCGCACGGCCTCCGTGAACATCTGGATGATCTGGGATGGACAGAGGGACATCAGGGGACACTGGGGACATCAGGGGACAGCCAGGGGACACTGGGGACACTGGGGACAGCCAAGGGATACTGGGGACACTGGGGACATGGGGACAGCCAGGGGACATTGGGGACATGGGAATGTTGGGGACATCAGGGACACCGGGGGACAATGGGGACAGCAGGGGATAGTCAGGGGACATGGGGACACAGGAAGAGATAGGGGACAGCCAGGGGACAGTGGGGGCATGGGAATGTTGGGGACATCAGGGACACCAGAGGACAGTGGGGACAGCCAGGGGACAATGGGGACATGGGGACACTGGGGACACAGAGAGACATGGGGGACAGCCAGGAGACAGTGGGGGCACGGGAATGTTGGGGACATCAGGGACACCAGGGGACAGTGGGGACAGTCAGGGGACATTGGGGAGAGTCAGGGGACATCAGGGACACCAGGGGACAGTGAGGACAGCAGGGGACATTGGGGATGGCGGGACACTGGGGACATGGGGGTCACTGGGGATATGGTGGACATGGGGGGACACAGGGACAGCCAAGCGCAGCACGGTCGCCGTAACGCCACCACCCGACCCCCCAAACCACGCGCCCCAAAACCCCCCAGGTGTCCCCCCCAGTGTCCCCCCGCGATGTCCCCCGGTGTCCCCTGACCTTGTCGGGCTGTCCCTGGTGCAGGGCCACCCTCTTGTGCCACTCGTGCACGTTGTGCGGGTTCTGGCGCAGCAGCACGCTGTTCAGCAGCAGCGGCCGCCGCGACATCAGGCGCTCGAAGCGGGCCAGGCGCAGCTCCAGCTCCACCTCCTCTGCGGGGACACGGGGTCACACGGGGTCACACGGGGTCACACAGGGTCACACGGGGTCACACGGGGTCACACAGGGTCATACAGAGGGACACAGGGCCAGGGGACACAGGGACAGTGCCATCAGGCGCTCGAAGCGGGCCAGGCGCAGCTCCAGCTCCACCTCCTCTGCGGGGACACGGGGACACACGGGGTCAGAGAGGTGACACAGTGACACAGAGTGACACAGGGTGACACAGGGTGACACAGGGTCAGGGGACACGGGGTCAGAGAGGTGACACAGTGACACAGGGTGACACAGGGTGACACAGGGTGACACAGGGTCAGGGGACACGGGGTCAGAGAGGTGACACAGTGACACAGAGTGACACAGGGTGACACAGGGTGACACAGGGTCAGGGGACACGGGGTCAGAGAGGTGACACAGTGACACGGAGTGACACAGGGTGACACAGGGTCAGGGGACACGGGGTCAGAGAGGTGACAGTGACACAGAGTGACACAGGGTGACACAGGGTGACACAGGGTCAGCGGACACGGGGTCACACAGGGTGACACAGTGACACGGAGTGACACAGGGTGACACAGGGTCAGGGGACACGGGGTCAGAGAGGCGACACAGAGTGACACAGGGTCACACAAGGTCACAGGGGTCACACAGGAGTCACACAGAGTGACACAGGGTCACGGGGGTGACAAAGGGTGACACAGGGTCACACAAGGTCACAGGGGTCACACAGGGGTCACACAGGGCCAGGGGACACGGGGACACATGGTGACAGGCGTGACAAGGACACGGGGACACCCTGGGCACAGGGGTGCCCCTTGCAGTATTGGGGTGCCCTGCCCGTTTTTGGGGTGCCCTGCCCAGTTTTGGGGTGCCCTGCCCAGTTTTGGGATCCCCCCTGAAGTTTTTGGGTCCCCCCTGAAGTTTTGGGGTCCCCCCTGTTTTTGGGGTGCCCTGGACCCACCAGTTGGCCGTGGTCTGGGATGCCCTGCCCAGGTTTGGGGTGCCTCCCTGAGTTTTGGGGTACCCTGTCCACTTTTGGGGTACCCCCTGCAATTCTGGGCTCCCCCCCATTTTCGGGGTGCCCCACATGCACCGTCCTGCCCATGGTTTAGGGTGCCCTGCCCAGTTTTGGGGTCCCCCTTGTTTTTGGGGTCCCCTGCCCGTTTTCGGGGTTCCCTCCCCGTTTTTGGGGTCCCCCTCACCACCCTGGCCCTGTCCCAGCTGTGCCTGCCCGTTTTTGGGGTGCTTTCCCCGTTTTTGGGGTTCCCTGCCCCATTTTTCAGGTTTCCCTGCCCGTTTTTGGGGTTCCTCCCCATTTTTGGGGCGTTTCTCACCGTCCTCGCCCTGTCCCGGTTGTCCCTGCCCGTTTTGGGGTGCTTTCCCCATTTTTGGGGTTTCTGCCCCATTTTTGGGGTCCCTTTCTCCCCGTCCTGCCCCTGTCCCAGCTGTGCCTGCCCAGTTTTGGGGTTTCTCCCCCATTTTTGGGGTTTCTCCTCCATTTTTGGGGCGCTTTCCCCGTTTTTGGGGTCCCTCTCACCGTCCTGGCCCTGCCCCAGATGCCCCTGCCCGTTTTTGGGGTTTCTCCCCCGTTTTTGGGGTTCCCTCCCATTTTTTGGGGTTCCCTACTCATTTTTGGGGTGCTCTGCTCGTTTTTTTTGGGGGTTCCCTGCCCGTTTTTGGGGTGCTTTCCCCGTTTTTGGGGTGTTTCTCACCGTCCTGCCCCTGCCCCAGCTGTCCCTGCCCGTTTTTGGGGCTCCTCCCCCATTTTCGGGGTGCTTTCCCCGTTTTTGGCTTTCCCTGCACATTTTTGGGGTGTCTCTCGCCGTCCTGGCCCTGCCCCAGATGCCCCTGCCCGCTTTTGGGGTTTCTCCCCCGTTTTTGGGGTTCCCTACTCATTTTTGGGGTGCTCTGCTTGTTTTTTTGGGGGTTCCCTGCCCGTTTTTGGGGCGCTTTCCCCGTTTTTGGGGTGTCTCTCACCGTCCTGCCCCTGTCCCAGCTGTCCCTGCCCGTTTTTGGGGTGCTTTCCCCATTTTTGGGGTGTTTCTCACCGTCCTGGCCCTGCCCCAGCTCTCCCTGCCCGTTTTTGGGGTTTCTGCCCCATTTTTGGGGTGTTTCTCACCGTCCTGCCCCTGCCCCAGCTGTCCCTGCCCATTTTTGGGGCTCCTCCCCCATTTTTGGGGTGCTTTCCCCGTTTTTGGGTTTCCCTGCACATTTTTGGGGTGTCTCTCGCCATCCTGGCCCTGCCCCAGATGCCCCTGCCCGCTTTTGGGGTTTCTCCCCCGTTTTTGGGGTTCCCTACTCATTTTTGGGGTTCCCTGCCCGTTTTTGGGGTGCTTCCCCGTTTTTGGGGTGTTTCTCACCGTCCTGGCCCTGTCCCAGCTGTCCATGCCCGTTTTTGGGGCTCCTCCCCCATTTTCGGGGTGCTTTCCCCATTTTTGGCTTTCCCTGCACATTTTTGGGGTGTCTCTCGCCGTCCTGCCCCTGCCCCAGCTGTCCCTGCCCGTTTTTGGGGCGCTTTCCCCATTTTTGGGGTGTTTCTCACCGTCCTGGCCCTGCCCCAGCTGTCCCTGCCCGTTTTTGGGGTGCTTTCCCCGTTTTTGGGGTGTCTCTCACCGTCCTGCCCCTGTCCCAGCTGTCCCTGCCCGTTTTTGGGGTGCTTTCCCCATTTTTGGGGTGTCTCTCACCGTCCTGCCCCTGCCCCAGCTGTCCCTGCCCGTTTTTGGGGCTCCTCCCCCATTTTCGGGGTGCTTTCCCCGTTTTTGGCTTTCCCTGCACATTTTTGGGGTGTCTCTCGCCGTCCTGCCCCTGCCCCAGCTGTCCCTGCCCGTTTTTGGGGCGCTTTCCCCGTTTTTGGGGTGTTTCTCACCGTCCTGGCCCTGCCCCAGCTGTCCCTGCCCGTTTTTGGGGCGCTTTCCCCGTTTTTGGGGTCCCTCTCACCGTCCTGGCCCTGCCCCAGCTGCGCCTGCGTGTCCAGCAGCGCGGCGATCACGCTCTCCTCGAAGCGCGCGTAGCTGTCGAACACCTGCGTGAAATCCCGCACCGTCATCACCGTCTGCACGGCCTCCTCGTACACGTCCCGGGCCTGGAACGGGATAAATACCGGGGTTAAAAGGGTTAACGGGGTCACCACCGTCTGCACGGCCTCCTCGTACACATCCCGGGCCTGGAACGGGATAAAAACGGGATAGCAATGGGGTTAAAGGGTTAACGGGGTCATCCTAGCCTGAACTCCTTCCTGGTAGACATCCCGGGCCTGGAACGGGATAAAAACGGGATAAACATTGGGATGAACGTTGGGACTGGGGTCATCGCTGTCAGCACTGCTTCCTCATGGACATCCCGGGTCTGGAACGGGAAAAACCGGGATAAATGGGGTCAGTGGGGTTGGGATTGGGGTCTGCACGGCCTCATCGCAGATGTCCCGGGCCTGGAATGGGATAAACCAGGATAAACTGGGATAAACTGGGATAAACTGGCATAAACCGGGATAAACCGGGATAAACCGGGATAAACCGGGATAAACTGGGATAAACTGGGATAAACCGGGATAAACTGGCATAAACCGGGATAAACTGGGATAAACTGGCATAAACCGGGATAAACTGGGATAAACCAGGATAAATCGGGATAAATCGGGATAAACTGGGATAAACCGGGATAAGCTGGGATAAACTGGGATAAATCGGGATAAACTGGGATAAACCGGGATAAACCGGGATAAACTGGGATAAGCTGGGATAAACCGGGATAAACTGGGATAAACCGGGATAAACCGGGATAAACTGGCATAAACCGGGATCAACTGGGATAAACTCGGATAAGCCGGGATAAACTGGGATAAACTGGGATAAACCGGGGACAGGGGATGGGGACAGTGGTGGCGCTGGGTGGGGACAGGGACTGGGATGGCAGCTGGGGACAGGGAGTGGCAGTCAGGGACAGGTGTGTCAGTCTGTCCAGGTGTGTCAGTCTGTCCCAGGGGTGTCAGTCTGTCCAGGTGTGTCACACCCGGGTGTGTCAGTCTGTCCCAGGTGTGTCAGTCTGTCCAGGTGTGTTACACCCAGGTGTGTCAGTCTGTCCAGGTATGTCAGTCTGTCCTATGGCTGTCAGTCTGTCCAGGTGTATCAGTCTGTCCCAGGTGTGTCAGTCTGTCCCAGGTGTGTCAGTCTGTCCAGGTGTGTCAGTCTGTCCCAGGCGTGTCAGTCTGTCCCAGGTGTGTCAGTCTGTCCAGGTGTGTCAGTCTGTCCCAGGCGTGTCAGTCTGTCCCAGGTGTGTCAGTCTGTCCCAGGTGTGTCAGTCTGTCCAGGTGTGTCAGTCTGTCCCAGGTGTGTCAGTCTGTCCAGGTGTATCAGTCTGTCCCAGGTGTGTCAGTCTGTCCCAGGTGTGTCAGTCTGTCCAGGTGTGTCAGTCTGTCCAGGTGTGTCAGTCTGTCCCAGGCGTGTCAGTCTGTCCCAGGTGTGTCAGGCTGCCAGTTTGTCCCAGGTGTGCCAGCCCATCCCATGTCTGTCACTCCCTCCCAGGTGTGTCAGTCTGTCCCAGGTGTGCCAGCCTCTCCCAGGTGATGTCACCCCCACCCAGGCGTCCCCCCCAGGTGTCCCCAGCACTGTCATCTTCTCCAGGTGTGTCAGTCTGTCCAGGTGTGTCAGTCTGTTCAACGGCTGTCAGTCCATCCCAGGTGTGTCAGTCTGTCCCAGTTGTGTCCCCCCCAGTGTCCCCAGGTGTCCCAGGCGTCCCCAGGTGTGTCCCTCACCTTCTCCAGGTGCCCGCAGCTCACGTAGCAGTCGGTCAGCGCCCCCCAGGTGTGTCAGCCTGTCCCAGGTGTGTCAGTCTGTTCAATGGCTGTCACTCCATCCTAGGTGTGTCAGTCTGTCCAGGCGTGTCAGTCTGTCCAGGTGTGTCTCCCCCAGGTGTGTCAGTCTGTCCCCCCCAGGTGTCCCCAGGTGTGTCCCTCACCTTCTCCAGGTGCCCGCAGCGCACGTAGCAGTCGGCCAGGGCCCCTCAGGTGTGTCAGTCTGTCCCAGGTGTGTCAGTCTGTCCCAGGTGTGTCCCCCCCCAGGTGTCCCAGGTGTCCCCAGGTGTGTCACTCCCCCCCAGGTGTGTCCCTCACCTTCTCCAGGTGCCCGCAGCGCACGTAGCAGTCGGCCAGGGCCCCTCAGGTGTGTCAGTCTGTCCCAGGTGTGTCCCCCCCCAGGTGTCCCAGGTGTCCCCAGGTGTGTCCCTCACCTTCTCCAGGTGCCCGCAGCGCACGTAGCAGTCGGCCAGGGCCCCCCAGAGCCGGCCCCGCTGGTCGGTGAAGCGCGTGAGCCCCCCCCGGATGATGCCCCCGGCGTCCAGCGAGCGCACGCGGTCGGGGTGCTGGGACAGCAGCTCGCACAGCTCCTGCCAGAGCTGAGAAAACCCCATGTGAGAAACCCCAAATCCATCCAAAAACTGCCCCAAATCCAGCCCGGGGTGCTGGGACAGCAGCTCGCACAGCTCCTGCCACAGCTGGGAGAGAAACGGGGTTAGGGATCCTAAATCCACCCTAAACCCACCCAAAAACTGCCCCAAATCCAGCCCGGGGTGTGAGAAACACCAAAACTGCCCCAAATGCACCCAAAAACTGCCCCAAATCCAGCCCGGGGTGCTGGGACAGCAGCTCGCACAGCTCCTGCCACAGCTGGGAGAGAAACGGGTGTGAGAAACCCCAAAACTGCCCCAAATCCATCCTAAATACAGCCCAAATCCAGCTCGCACAGCTCCTGCCAGAGCTGAGAGAAAATGGGGGTTAGGAGCCCCAAAACTGCCCTAAATACACCCCAAATCCAGCCCGGGGTGCTGGGAGAGGAGCTCGTACAGCTCCTGCCAGAACTGAGAAAAAACAGGGTTACTGATCCTAAATCTACCCTAAAACTGCCCCAAATCCATCCTAAATCCATCCTAAAACTGCCCCAAATCGATCCTAAATCCATCCTAAAACTGCCCCAAATCCATCCTAAATCTACGCTAAAACTGCCCCAAATCCAGCCCGGGGTGCTGGGAGAGCAGCTCGCAGAGTTCCTGCCAGAGCTGAGAGAAAATGGGGGTTAGGAACCCCAAAACTGCCCCAAAACTGCCCCAAATCCAGCCCAGGGTGCTGCAACAGCAGCTCACAGAGTTCCTGCCGTAACTGAGAGAAAATGGGGTTAGAAATCCCAAAACTGCCCCAAATCCATCCAAAAACTGCCCCAAATCCAGCCCAAGGTGCTGTGACAGCAGCTCGCACAGCTCCTGCCAGAGCTGAGAGAAAATGGGGGTTAGGAGCCCCAAAACTGCCCTAAATACACCCCAAATCCAGCCCGGGGTGCTGGGAGAGGAGCTCGTACAGCTCCTGCCAGAGCTGGGAAAAAACAGGGTTACTGATCCTAAATCCACCCTAAAACTGCCCCAAATTGATCCTAAATCCATCCTAAAACTGCCCCAAATCCATCCTAAATCCATCCTAAAACTGCCCCAAATCCATCCTAAATCCACCCCAAAACTGCCCCAAATCCAGCCCGGGGTGCTGGGAGAGCAGCCCGCAGAGTTCCTGCCAGAGCTGAGAGAAAATGGGGTTTAAAACCCCAAATCCATTCCAAATCCATCTTAAAACTGCCCCAAATCCACCCCAAATCCAGCGGGAGAGCAGCCCGCAGAGTTCCTGCCAGAGCTGACGGAACGTGGGTGTGAGAAACCCCAAAACTGCCCCAAAACTGCCCCAAAACTGCCCCAAAACTGCCCCAAAACTGCCCTGGGGTGCTGCGAGAGGAGCTCGCACAGCTCCTGCCAGAGCTGGGAGAGAAACAGGTGTGAGAAACCCCAAAACTGCCCCAAAACTGCCCCAAATGCAGCCCGGGGTGCTGCGACAGCAGCTGGCAGAGTTCCTGCCAGAGCTGAGAGAAAATGGGGTTAGAGATGCCCCAGGTAGCCCAGGTACCCCCAGGAGCCTCCCAGGTGTGCCCAGGTGCCCCCGAGATGTCCCCAGGTGTGCCCAGGTACCCCCAGGTGCCTCCCAGGTGTGCCCAGGTACCCCCAGGTGCCCTGTGCCCCCCCCCATGTACGTCCAAGTGTGCCCAGGTACCCCCAGGAGCCTCCCAGGTGTGCCCAGGTACCCCCAGCTGTCTCCAGGTACCCTCCCCAGGTGTGCCCAGGTACCCCCATGCCTCCCCAGATGCCCCCCCAGGTACTCCCAGGTGCTCCCCCAGGTACCCCCAGGTGTGCCCAGGTACCTCCAGATGCCCCCCAGGTGACCCCCAGCTGTTCCCAGGTGCCCTGTGCCCTCCCCAGGTGCCCCCCCAGGTGTGCCCAGGTGCCCCCCAGCTGTCCCCAGGTATCCTCAGGTGTGCCCAGGTGCCCCCCACTGCCTCCAGGTGCCCTGTGACCCCCCCCAGCTGTACCCCAGGTGCTCCCCAGCTGTTCCCAGGTGCCCCCACCTGTCCTCAGTGCCCTGTGCCCTCCCCAGGTGTGCCAAGGTACCCACCAGGTGCCCTGTGCCCCCCCAGCAGTCCCCTAGGTGCCCCCCCAGGTACCCCAGATGCCCCCCAGCTGTACCCCAGGTACCCCCAGGTGTCCCCCAGGTGTGCCCAGGTATCCCCACAGCTGTCCCCCATGTGCCCCCCACCCAGGGTGCTCCCCCAGGTACCCCCAGCTGTTCCCAGGTACCCCAGGTGCCCCCCCCAGGTACCCCCATGTGTGCCCGTGTACCCAGGTGCCCCTCCCAGGTGTGCCCAGGTACTCCCAGATGCTCCCAGGTGCCCCCCAGGTACCCCCAGGTACCCCCGAGCTGTCCTCCAGTGTCCCCAGGTGCCCTCCCAGGTATCCCAGGTACCCCAGGTGCCCCTCAGCTGTACACAAGGTACCCCCAGGCGCCCCCCAGGTGCCCCCCAGGTGCCCACCTGGTAGTTGGACTTGCCCTGGCGGGACACGAAGCGCTCGTCGTTCACCAGCCGGGCCAGAACCTGCGCGGCCTCGTCCAGGCGGCCCACGGAGCGCAGGTAGGACACGTACTGCTCTGCCTCCTCGGGACACAGCTGGGGACAGAGCCACCTCAATGTCACCTGTGTGTCACCTGTGTCACCTGTGTGCCACCTGAACCCCACCTGAGTCACCTGTGTCACCTGTGTGTCACCTGTGTGTCACCTGAACCCCATCTGAGCCCCCACGGAGCGCAGGTAGGACACGTACTGCTCTGCCTCCTCGGGACACAGCTGGGGACAGAGCCACCTCAATGTCACCTGTGTGTCACCTGTGTGCCACCTGAACCCCACCTGAGTCACCTGTGTCACCTGTGTGTCACCTGTGTCACCTGAACCCCATCTGAGCCGCCACGGAGCGCAGGTAGGACACGTACTGCTCTGCCTCCTCGGGACACAGCTGGGGACAGAGCCACCTCAATGTCACCTGTGTGTCACCTGAACCCCACCTGTGTGCCAACTGTGTCACCTGTGTGTCACCTGTGTGTCACCTGAGCCGCCACGGAGCGCAGGTAGGACACGTACTGCTCTGCCTCCTCGGGACACAGCTGGGGACAATGGGGACACCTGTGTGTCACCTGTGTGTCACCTGAACCCCATCTGAGTCACCTGTGGGTCACCTGAGCCGCCACAGAGCGCAGGTAGGACACGTACTGCTCTGCCTCCTCGGGACACAGCTGGGGACAATGGGGACACCTGTGTGTCACCTGAACCCAACCTGAGTCACCTGTGTCACCTGAACCCCATCTGTGTCACCTGAGTGTCACCTGAGTGTCACCTGTGTCACCTGAGCCCCCAATTACTGCTCTGCCTCCTCGGGACACAGCTGGGGACAGCAGTGTCACCTGAGCGTCACCTGAACCTCTCGGTGTTACCTGCACACCCAGGTGTCCAGCCATCGTGCCAAGGGGACACTGCCGCTTGTGTCCCTGTGCCCAGGTGTCCCCATGTCTGTCACCAGGTGTGTCCCCATGCTCCCAGGTGCCCCCAGGTGTGCCCAGGTACCTTGAGGGGCCATCTGAAGATGCTCGCGGTGGTCTCGGGCAGCGGGGGCGTGTGTGTGTGTGCCCAGGTGAGTGCCCGTGCCCCCAGGTGTGCCCAGGTGTGCCACACCTTGAGGAACCTCCTGAAGACGCGCACAGCGGTCTTCCGCAGCGGGTGTGTGTGTGTGTGCCCAGGTGAGTGCCCAGGTGTGTGTGTGTGTACCCAGGTGCCCCCAGGTGTGTACCCAGTGCCCCCAGGTGAGTGCCCAGGTGTGCCATACCTTGAGGAACCTCCTGAAGACGTGCACGGCAGTCTCAGGCAGCGGGTGTGTGTGTGTGTGTGTGTGTGTGTGCCCAGCTGTACCCAGGTGTGCCCAGGTGTGCGCCCAGGTGTGCCATACCTTGAGGAACCTCCTGAAGATGCGCACGGCGGTCTCGGGCAGTGGGTGTGTGTGTGTGTGTGTGTGCCCAGCTGTACCCAGGTGAGTGCCCAGGTGTGTGCCCAGCTGTACCCAGGGGTGCCCAGGTGTGTGTGCCCAGGTGTGCCACACCTTGAGGAACCTCCTGAAGACGCGCACAGCGGTCTTGCGCAGGGGGGGTGTGTGTGTGTCCAGGTGTGTGTGCGTGCCCAGGTGAGTGCCCAGCTGTGCCCAGGCGTGTGTGCCCAGGTGAGTGCCCAGCTGTGCCCAGGTGTGTGCCCAGGTGTGCCATACCTTGAGGAACCTCCTGAAGATGCACACGGCGGTCTCGGGCAGCGGGTGTGTGTGTGTGTGTGTGTGCCCAGCTGTACCCAGGTGTGCCCAGGTGTGTGCCCAGCTGTACCCAGGTGTGCCCAGGTGTGCCATACCTTGAGGAACCTCCTGAAGACGTGCACGGCAGTCTCAGGCAGCGGGGGTGTGTGCGTGTGTGTGCCCAGCTGTACCCAGGTGTGCCCAGGTGTGTGTGCCCAGGTGAGTGCCCAGCTGTGCCCAGGTGTGCCATACCTTGAGGAACCTCCTGAAGACGCGCACGGCGGTCTCGGGCAGCGGGTGGCGCCGCACGAAGCTCAGGTAGGGCGGCCAGAGGCGCCGGTGCTGCGTGATGGGCAGTGCCCGCAGCGCCCGGTCAAACGTGCGGCGCGTCCGCGTGATCCGGCCCTGCTCGGCCAGGAACTGGCAGTAATCCAGCCAGATCCGCGGCATCTGGGGACACCAATGGGGACACTCATGGGGACATTAATGGGGACACTGGGGATATCAGGGATATTGGGGACATCACAGACACTGGGGACATTGGGGACAGGAACTGGCAGTAATCCAGCCAGAGCCACGGCATCTGGGGACACCAATGGGGACACTCATGGGGACATTAATGGGGACACTGGGGACATTAATGGGGACACTGGGGACATCAGGGACATTGGGGATATCACAGATACTGGGGACACGGGGACATTGGGGACAGAAGCTGGCAGTAATCCAGCCAGAGCCGCGGCGTCTGGGGACACCAATGGGGACATTCACGGGGACATTCATGGGGACATTCGTGGGGACACTGGGGATATCAGGGATATTGGGGACATCACAGACACTGGGGACATGGGGACATGGGGACAGGAACTGGCAGTAATCCAGCCAGATCCGCAGCATCTGGGGACACAGGGGACATTCATGGGGACATTCATGGGGACATTCATGGGGACATTCATGGGGACACTGGGGACATTGGGGACAGTGAGGGGCATTGGGGACATCAGGGACACCGGAGACATTGGGAATACTGGGGGACATTGGGGACAGGAGCTGGCAGTAATCCAGCCAGATCCGTGGCGTCTGGGGACACAGGGGACATTGGGGACATTAATGGGGACATTGGGGACATTGGGGACACTGGGGACACAGTGACCCGGCCCTGCTCGGCCAGGAACTGGCAGTAATCCAGCCAGATCCGCGGCATCTGGGGACACCAATGGGGACATTAATGGGGACATTAATGGGGACATTCATGGGGACATTCATGGGGACACTGGGGATATCAGGGATATTGGGGACATCACAGACACTGGGGACACGGGGACATTGGGGACAGGAACTGGCAGTAATCCAGCCAGATCCGCGGCATCTGGGGACACCAATGGGGACATTGGGGACATTCATGGGGACATTCGTGGGGACACTGGGGACATCAGGGATATTGGGGACATCACAGACACCGGGGACATGGGGACATTGGGGACAGGAACTGGCAGTAATCCAGCCAGAGCCACGGCGTCTGGGGACACCAATGGGGACATTGGGGACATTAATGGGGACACTAGGGACAGCCAGGGGACACTGGGGACATGGGGACAGCAATGGGGACATTGGGGACACCGTGGACCGCAGTGACCCTGCCCAGCTGTGATCCGGTGTCCAGGAGGGGGTGGAGCCACGCCAGGGTGGCAGTGCCCTCCCCGTGTCCCCTGTGCCCCATGTCCCCAAACTCTGTGTCACCTGTGCCCCATGTCCCCTAACCCCGTGTCCCCTGTGCCCCATGTCCCCTAACCCTGTGTCACCTGTGCCCCATGTCACCTGTGCCCTGTGCCCCCTCTGTGCTTGTCCCCACCACGTCCCCCTCATGTCCCCTGTGTCCCCTCTACGTCCCCATCACCTGGTCCCATGTCCCCATGTCCTGTGTCCCCACTGCCCCACCCACGTCCCCATGTCCCCTCTGTGTCCCCATCACCTGTGTCCCTCATGTCCCTATGTCCCACTCGTGTCCCCACGTCCCCTCTGTGTCCCCATCACCTGGTCCCTTGTCCCCGTGCCCTGTGTCCCCACTGCCCCACCCATGTCCCCTCTGTGTCCCCCATGTCCCCATGTCCCACTCGTGTCCTCATGTCCCCTGCTGTGTCCCCATCACCTCCCTGCCCTGTGTCCCTCTCGTGTCCCCACGTCCCCTTTGTGTCCTTTGTCCCCATGTCCCCTCTGTGTCCCCACGTCCCATTCCTGTCCCCCACGTCCCCTCTATGTCCCTGTCACCTCCCTGCCCCGTGTCCCCATGTCCTACTCGTGTCCCCATGTTCCCTCTGTGTCCCCATCACCTGTGTCCTGTGTCTCCATGTCCCCAGGTGTCCCACCAGGTGTCCCCACGTCCCCAGGTGTCCCCCCAGCTATCCCATGTCCCCCCAGGTGTCCCCATGTCCCCAGGTGTGTCTCACCAGCGCTCTGTCGTGCACGGCATTGTCCCCTCACACCCCCAGGTGTCCCCATGTCCCCCCAGGTGTCCCCAGGTGTCCCCAGGTGTCTCACCTTGTGCATGAACACCAGCGCTCTCTCGTGCACGGCGTTGGCCTCCTCGAAGGCGGGGTCAGAGGGACAGCGACCTTTGACCTGGGCCCGGCGCTGCCGCAGGTACTGGTACCACAGCTTGTAACTGGGGACACAGGTGTGACACAGGTGTGACAGGTGTGACACAGGCGTGACACAGGTGGGACAGGTGTGACACCTGTCATCAGCGTCACTGGCACCCGACAGCCCCGACATCCCTGAGACAGGTACTGGTACCACAGCTTGTAACTGGGGACAGAGGTGTGACACAGGTGTGACAGGTGTGACACAGGTGTGACACAGGTGGGACAGGTGTGACACAGGTGTGACAGGTGTGACACCTGTCATCAGTGTCACTGTCACTCCCGACAGCCCCGACATCCCTGAAACAGGTACTGGTACCACAGCTTGTAACTGGGGACACAGGTGGGACAGGTGTGACAGGTGTGACACAGGTGTGACACAGGTGTGACACCTGTCATCAGCGTCACTGACACCCTTGTCACACCTGCTGCAGGTACTGGTACCACAGCTTGTAACGGGAATGGGGACACACCTGTCACACCTGTCACTGACATCCCTGACACAGGTACTGGTACCACAGCTTGTACCTGGGCACACAGGTGTGACACAGGTGACACACATGTCACACCTCACACCTGTCACACATGTCACCCACGTCACTGACACCCCTGCTGCAGGTACTGGTACCACAGCTTGTAACTGGGGACAGAGGCGACACACCTGTCACCTGTCACCAGTGTCACTGACACACCTGTCACCCAACACCCCTGACACCCCTAACACACCTATCACAGGTACTGGTACCACAGCTTGTAACTGGAATGGGGACACAGGCGTGACGCAGGTGTGACAGGTGTGACACCTGTCACCAGTGTCACCCGCCACTCCTGACACCCCTGCTGCAGGTACTGGTACCACAGCTTGTAACTGGGGACACAGGGGACACACCTGTAACCCGTCACACCTGTCACCTGTCACCAGTGTCACTGACACACCTGACACACCTGCTGCAGGTACTGGTACCACAGCTTGTAACTGGGGACACAGGTGACACACCTGTCACACCTGTCACCAGTGTCACTGACACACCTGACACACCTGCCACAGGTCCTGGTACCACAGCTTGTAACTGGGGACAGAGGGGACACACCTGTCACCTGTCGCACCTGTCACCTGTCACCAGTGTCACTGACACACCTGACACACCTGCTGCAGGTACTGGTACCACAGCTTGAAACTGCGGACAGAGGGGACACACCTGTCACCTGTCGCACCTGTCACCAGTGTCACTGACACACCTGCCACACCTGCCACAGGTACTGGTACCACAGCTTGAAACTGCGGACAGAGGGGACACACCTGTAACCCGTCACACCTGTCACCTGTCACCAGTGTCACTGACACACCTGACACACCTGCCACAGGTACTGGTACCACAGCTTGTAACTGGAATGGGGACACAGGTGACACACCTGTCACACCTGTCACACCTGTCACCAGTGTCACTGACACACCTGACACCCCTGCTGCAGGTACTGGTACCACAGCTTGTAACTGGAATGGGGACACAGGTGACACACCTGTCACACCTGTCACCAGTGTCACCAGCGTCACCTGGCACCCCTGTTGCCTCAGTCACACCTGCCCCAAGTGTTCCCACAGGTGCTCCCAAATGGCCCCGGTGGATTCCAGGTGCCCCCAGGTGCCCCCAGGTGTGCCCAGATGCCCCCAGGTGTGTTCAGGTGTATCCCAGGTGTGCCCCAGCTGCTCCCAAGTGTGCCCAGATGCCTCCGGGAGTGTTCAGGTGTATCTCAGGTGTGCCCATGCCCCCACAGGTGTGCCCCATGCCAGGTGTATCCCAGGTGTGCCCGCGTGGATTCCAGGTGCCCCTGGTGTATTTCCAGTGCTGCCAGGTACCCTCAGGTGTATCTCAGGTGTGCCCATGCCCCCCCAGGTGTGCCCAGGTGCCCCTGTACCTGCTGGGCAGCTCCCTCAGGGCTCTCAGGTGTACCCCAGGTGCCCCCAGGTGGCCCCAGCTCCCTCCAGGTCTCCAGGTGTGCCCAGGTACCCTCAGGTGTATCCCAGGTGTGCCCAGCTCCCTCCAGGTGTGCCCAGGTGGCCTCAGCTCTCTCCAGGGGTGCCCAGGTACCCTCAGGTGTATCCCAAGTGTCCTCAGGTCTATCCCAGGTGTGCCCATGCCCCCTCAGGTGCCCCCCAGGTGCCCATGCCCCCCCAGGTGCCCCAGGTGTGCCCATACCTGCCAGGCAGCTCCTTCAGGGCTCTCAGGTGTGCCCATGCTCCCCCAGGTGTGCCCAGGTGCCCCCAGGTGTGTCCCATGCCCCCCCAGGTGTGCCCAGGTGCCCCAGGTGTGCCCGTACCTGCCGGGCAGCTCCCTCTGGGCTCTCAGGTGTGCCCAGGTGTGTCTCATGCCCCCCCAGGTGTGCCCATGCCCCCCAAGTGTGCCCAGGTGTGCCCATGCCCCCCCAGGTGTGCCCATGCCCCCCAAGTGTGCCCAGGTGTGTCTCATGCCCCCCCAGGTGTGCCCATGCCCCCCCCAGGTGCCCCAGGTGTGCCCGTACCTGCCGGGCAACTCCCTCAGGGCTCTCAGGTGTGCCCATGCTCCCCCAGGTGTGCCCAGGTGCCCCCAGGTGTGTCCCATGCCCCCCCAGGTGTGCCCAGGTGCCCCAGGTGTGCCCGTACCTGCCGGGCAGCTCCCTCAGGGCTCTCAAGTGTGCCCAGGTGCCCCCAGGTGCCCCAGGTGTGTCCCATGCCCCCCCAGGTGTGCCCATGCCCCCCAAGTGTGCCCAGGTGTGCCCATGCCCCCCCAGGTGTGCCCAGGTGCCCCAGGTGCCCCCGTACATGCCGGGCAACTCCCTCAGGGCTCTCAGGTGTGCCCAGGTGCGTCCCATGCCCCCCCAGGTGTGCCCATGCCCCCCCAGGTGTGCCCAGGTGCCCCAGGTGTGCCCGTACCTGCCGGGCAGCTCCCTCAGGGCTCTCAGGTGTGCCCAGGTGCCCCCAGGTGCCCCAGGTGTGTCCCATGCCCCCCCAGGTGTGCCCAGGTGCCCCAGGTGTGCCCAGGTGTGCCCATGCCCCCCCAGGTGTGCCCAGGTGCCCCAGGTGTGCCCGTACCTGCCGGGCAGCTCCCTCAGGGCTCTCAGGTGTGCCCAGGTGTGTCTCATGCCCCCCCAGGTGTGCCCATGCCCCCCAAGTGTGCCCAGGTGTGCCCATGCCCCCCCAGGTGTGCCCATGCCCCCCCAGGTGTGCCCGTACCTGCCGGGCAACTCCCTCAGGGCTCTCAGGTGTGCCCATGCCCCCCCACGTGTGCCCATGCCCCCCAAGTGTGCCCAGGTGTGCCCATGCCCCCCCAGGTGTGCCCGTACCTGCCGGGCAACTCCCTCAGGGCTCTCAGGTGTGCCCATGCCCCCCAAGTGTGCCCAGGTGTGCCCATGCCCCCCCAGGTGTGCCCAGGTGCCCCAGGTGCCCCCGTACCTGCCGGGCAGCTCCCTCAGGGCTCTCACGTGTGCCCAGGTGCGTCCCATGCCCCCCCAGGTGTGCCCATGCCCCCCCAGGTGTGCCCAGGTGCCCCAGGTGTGCCCAGGTGCCCCAGGTGTGCCCAGGTGCCCCAGGTGTGCCCGTACCTGCCGGGCAGCTCCCTCAGGGCTCTCTCGTAGATCTGGTTGAGGCGGGGGCGGGGCCCGCGCTGCCGGGCCTGCGCGTAACGGAGCCACCCCCGCACCGAGAACGGGTTCCTGAGCAGCTCCTCCTCGTGCTGCACCTCCTCCTCCTCCTGGGGGGACATTGGGGACAGTCAGGGACATTGGGGACATTGGGGACACACACAGGGACAGCTCCCCCTCGTGCTGCACCTCCTCCTCCTCCTGGGGGGACATTGGGGACACTGAGAGACAGGGGACACTGGGGACACACACAGGGACAGCTCCTCCTCGTGCTGCACCTCCTCTTCCTCCTGCAGGGGGACATTGGGGACACTGGGGACACACACAGGGACAGCTCCCCCTCGTGCTGCACCTCCTCCTCCTCCTGCACGGGGACACGGGACACTGAGAGACAGGGGACACTCAGGGGACACTGAGGACACTCAGGGACACAGGGGACACACACAGGGACAGCTCCTCCCCGTGCTGCACCTCCTCCTCCTCCTGCATGGGGACACAGGGGACACTGAGACAGGGGACACACAGGGACATTGGGGACACACAGGGACAGCTCCTCCTCGTGCTGCACCTCCTCTTCCTCCTGCATGGGGGACACAGGGGACACTCAGGGACATTGGGGACACTGGGGACACACACAGGGACAGCTCCTCCTCGTGCTGCACCTCCTCCTCCTCCTGCACTGGGGACATTGGGGACACTCAGGGACAGGGGACACACACAGGGACAGCTCCTCCTTGTGTGGGACCTCCTCTTCCTCCTGGGGGGACAATTGGGGACATTGGGGACAGTCAGGGACAGGGGACACACACAGGGACAGCTCCCCCTTGTGCTGCACCTCCTCTTCCTCCTGGGGGGACATTGGGGACAACGGGGGGACATTGGGGTCATTGAGAGGATCCCGAGGAGCTCGTCCTCGTGCTGCACCTCCTCTTCCTCCGGAGGGGACAAACGGGGACACTGAGGGGACATTGGGGTCACTGAGCAATTCCTGAGGCTCCTCCTCGTGCTGGACCTGCTCTTCCTCCTCCACTGGGGACATTGAGTGACATTGAGGGGACAGCTCTTCCTCAGGTTGGACCTCCTCTTCCTCCTGCATTTGAGACAACTGGGGACGTTGAGGGGACAGGGGACAGTCAGGGGACACACACAGGGACAGCTCTTCCACCTCCTCTTTCTCCTGAGGGGACAGCTGGGGACACTGAGGGGACACTGAGGGGACACTGGGGACACTGGGGACACTGAACGACATCAGGGACACACACGGGGACAGCTCCTCCTCGTGCCACACCTCCTCTTCCTCCTGAGGGGACACTGAGGGGACACTGAGGGGACACTGAGGGCACACGTCCTCCTTCCTCTCCTGAGGGGACATGGGGACACTCTGGGGACACTCTGGGGACAGGGACAGCTCCTCCTCATCCTCCTGGAGGGACACAGGGACAGGGGACACAAGGACATGGACAGGGGACAAGGGACAGAGGGAACAGGGGACAGGGACAGGGGACAGGAGGTGACAAGGGACACACAGCACAGGGCACTTCCTCCTGGGCTCAGGGGACACAGGGGACAGCAGGGACAGCAGAGGGGACACAGGGGACACAGAGGGGGACAAAGGGACCAGGATGGGGGGAGGGGATGGGACAGAAACCAGCGGTGACAGGGACAGAGGGAGAGGGGACAGGGACAGGGATGGGGACAGGGATGGGGACAGGGACACAGAGGGGACAGGGACATAAAGGGGACAGCGATGGGGACAGGGGGACAAGGGCCAGGAACAAAGGGACAGGGACATGGGGACAGGAGGGGACAGGAAGGGACAGGGACATGGGGACATGAGGACAGGGACATGGGGACATGAGAGGGGACAGGGACACAGAAATGTGCTTGGGGGAGGGGTTGGGGACAGGGACACCAGAGGGGACGAGGATGGGGCAGGGATGGGGACAGGAAGTGACAAAAAGTGACAGGAGGGGACAGGAGGGAACAGGGGGTGACAAGAGGTGACAGGAGAGGACAGGGGGTGGCAGGAAGGGAAAAGGGGTGACACGAGGTGACAGAGCTGGACAGGAGGGGACAGAAGGGGACAGAGGGTGACAAAATGTGACAGGAAAGGACAGGAATGGACAAGAGGTGACAACGGGGGACAGGAGGTGATGGGGGGTACAGGGGGTGACAAAAGGGATCAGGAGGTGACACGAGGTGACAGGGAGTGACAAGAGGGGACAGGAATGGACAGGAGGGGACAGGAGGTGACACAATGTGACAGGAGGGGACAGGGGGTGACAGGAATGAGCTGACAGTGGGGACAGGAGGTGACAGGAGGTGACACCAGGCCCAGCCCCGCACTCACAAAGCACAGCTCGGGCCGCTCCGGGCCCGGCCCCGCTCCGGGATCCGCCGCCGCTGCGGGCCCCGCTTCCCCCGCCGGCCCCGCTCCCTCCATGGCTGCCGCTCCCTCCATCGCTGCCGGTTCCTCCACGGCTCCCGCTTCCTCCACGGCTCCCGGCTGCTGCTCCGGGCCCGGCACCGCTCCCGCTCCCGCTCCCGCTCCCGGCGGCTCCTCCCGCGCCGCCATCGCCGCCTCAGCCGCCGCCATTTCCCCGCGCTGCTCCCTCACTTCCGGCGCGCCGCACGCACTTCCGGCGCTTCCACTTCCGTCCTTCCCGCGCTCGCTTCTCATTGGTCAATCGCTCTTTCGCTCCGCCCCCTCAGCGGCGCGCTCAGCCAATAGAGTGCGGCGGTGCTGGCGGTGCGGCCAATGGGGATTGGCGGTGTTGCGGGGTTGGTGGAGGCGGAAGCGTGAGGGGCTTGGAGGAGCCATGGGGGTGAAGCTGGAGATCCTGAGGGTGCGAGGGGCGGGAACGGGAGAACGGGAACTGGAACGGGATAACGGCAATGGGGATGGGGATGGGGATGGGGGATGGGGGATGGGAATGGGGGTGGGAATGGGAATGGGAATGGGGGAATGGGAAATGGGGATGGGGTGGGGATGGGGGTGGGAATGGGGGATGGGGATGGAAATGGGAAATGGGAAATGGGGATGGGGGACGGGAATGGGGATGGGAAATGGGGATGGGGATGGGAATGGGGATGGGAATGGGGGATGGGGGATGGGAAATGGAAATGGGGATGGGGGATGGGAAATGGGGATGGGGTCGGGAATGGGGATGGGGGATGGGAGTGGGGATGGGGTCGGGAATGGGGATGGGGGATGGGAGTGGGGATGGGGGATGGGGGACGCGAATGGGGGTGGGGGGGTAAGAGCAGTGGGCGGGGCAGGAACGGGGGACATTCATTGGTGACACAGGAGGTGACACGCTGATGGCGCTCAGGTGACACAGGTGACACTGATGCCCCTGTCCCAGATGTGTCCGTCTGTTTTTCCCCGTGGCCGTGTCCTGGGTCTGGGGGGTGGCACAGGTGACAGGGTGGGTGACACACAGGCGATACAGGAGACACAACTGTGACACAGGTGACTCCCAGGTGACAGGCTGCGTGGCACAGGTGTCCCTGTCCCAGATGTTCCTGTACCTGTCCCTCCCCGTGGCCGTGTTCCGGGTCTGGGGGGTGACACAGGTGACACTCAGGTGTGACAGGGATCACACAGGTGACACACAGGTGTGACAGGGATCACACAGGTGACACACAGGTGTGACAGGGGTCACACAGGTGACATAGGTGACACTCAGGTGTGACAGGGATCACACAGGTGACACACAGGTGTGACAGGGATCACACAGGTGACATAGGTGACACTCAGGTGTGACAGGGATCACACAGGTGACACACAGGTGTGACAGGGATCACACAGGTGACACACAGGTGTGACAGGGATCACACAGGTGACATAGGTGACACTCAGGTGTGACAGGGATCACACAGGTGACACACAGGTGTGACAGGGGTCACACAGGTGACACTCAGGTGTGACAGGGATCACACAGGTGACACACAGGTGTGACAGGGGTCACACAGGTGACATAGGTGACACTCAGGTGTGACAGGGATCACACAGGTGACACACAGGTGTGACAGGGGTCACACAGGTGACACAGGTGACACTCAGGTGTGACAGGGGTCACACAGGTGACACAGGTGTCCCTGTCCCAGATGTTCCTGTACCTGTCCTTCCCCCTGGCCGTGTTCTGGGTCTGGGGGGTGACAGGGATCACACAGGTGACACTCAGGTGACACTCAGGTGTCATTGTCAGATGTTCCTGTACCTGTGACCATATTCTGGGTCTGGGGGGTGACGCAGGTGACACACAGGCGACACACAGGTGACACTCAGGTGACAGGGTGGGTGACACAGGTGACACAGGTGTCATTGTCAGATGTTCCTGTACCTGTCCTTCCCCGTGGCCGCGTTCTGGGTCTGGGGGGGTGACACAGGTGACACTCAGGTGTGACAGGGGTCACACAGGTGACACAGGTGACACTCAGGTGTGACAGGGATCACACAGGTGACACAGGTGACACTCAGGTGTGACAGGGATCACACAGGTGACACACAGGTGACACTCAGGTGTGACAGGGATCACACAGGTGACACAGGTGACACAGGTGACACTCAGGTGTGACAGGGGTCACACAGGTGACACAGGTGACACAGGTGACACTCAGGTGTGACAGGGGTCACACAGGTGACACACAGGTGTGACAGGGATCACACAGGTGACACAGGTGACACACAGGTGACACTCAGGTGTGACAGGGATCACACAGGTGACACAGGTGACACTCAGGTGTGACAGGGATCACACAGGTGACACAGGTGACACACAGGTGACACTCAGGTGTGACAGGGGTCACACAGGTGACACACAGGTGTGACAGGGATCACACAGGTGACACAGGTGACACTCAGGTGTGACAGGGATCACACAGGTGACACACAGGTGACACTCAGGTGTGACAGGGATCACACAGGTGACACAGGTGACACAGGTGACACTCAGGTGTGACAGGGGTCACACAGGTGACACAGGTGACACAGGTGACACTCAGGTGTGACAGGGGTCACACAGGTGACACACAGGTGTGACAGGGATCACACAGGTGACACAGGTGACACACAGGTGACACTCAGGTGTGACAGGGATCACACAGGTGACACAGGTGACACACAGGTGACACTCAGGTGTGACAGGGGTCACACAGGTGACACACAGGTGACACTCAGGTGTGACAGGGGTCACACAGGTGACACAGGTGACACTCAGGTGTGACAGGGATCACACAGGTGACACACAGGTGACACTCAGGTGTGACAGGGATCACACAGGTGACACAGGTGACACACAGGTGACACTCAGGTGTGACAGGGGTCACACAGGTGACACACAGGTGTGACAGGGATCACACAGGTGACACAGGTGACACTCAGGTGTGACAGGGATCACACAGGTGACACACAGGTGACACTCAGGTGTGACAGGGATCACACAGGTGACACAGGTGACACAGGTGACACTCAGGTGTGACAGGGGTCACACAGGTGACACACAGGTGACACTCAGGTGTGACAGGGGTCACACAGGTGACACACAGGTGACACTCAGGTGTGACAGGGATCACACAGGTGACACAGGTGACACAGGTGACACTCAGGTGTGACAGGGGTCACACAGGTGACACACAGGTGACACTCAGGTGTGACAGGGATCACACAGGTGACACAGGTGACACAGGTGACACTCAGGTGTGACAGGGGTCACACAGGTGACACACAGGTGACACTCAGGTGTGACAGGGATCACACAGGTGACACAGGTGACACAGGTGACACTCAGGTGTGACAGGGGTCACACAGGTGACACAGGTGTCCCTGTCCCAGATGTTCCTGTACCTGTCCTTCCCCATTGCCATGTTCTGGGTCTCCAACCAGGCCGAGCTCTTCCAGCGTCACGTGATCGACCGCAAGGTGGGCGGGGACACCTGGGGACACCTGGGACACCCTGGGGACACTGCAGGGACACACCTGGGACACTGCAGGGACACCTGGGACACCTGGGGACACCCTAGGACACACCTGGGACACTGCAGGGACACACCTGGGACACCTGGGGACACCCTAGGACACACCTGGGGACACCTGGGGATGGCTGGGGACACCTGGGATGGCGGGGGACACTGCAGGGACACACCTGGGACACCCTGGGCACACTGCAGGGACACACCTGGGGACACCTGGGGAAACACCTCGGGATGCCTGAGGATACCTGGGACACCCCTGGTGACACCTGGGACATCTGAGGACACCTGGGGGTGGCTGGGGACACCTGGGACACCCTGGGGACAGCTGGGATGGCTGGGGACACGTGGGGGACACCTGGGGACACCCCTGGGACACCTGGGGATTCTGCAGGAACACCCCTGGGGACACTTGGGGAGACCTGGGGACAACTGGGTACACGCCTGGGACACCTGGGGACAGCTAGGGGCACCTTGGGGACAGCTGGGGACACCTGGGACACCTTGGGGACACCTGGGATGGCTGGGGATACCTGGGATACCCTGGGGACAGCTGGGATGGCTGGGGACACGTGGGGGACACCCCTGGGACATCTGGAGACACCCCTGGGGACAGCCTAGGGACACACCTGGGACACCTGGAGGACACCTGGAACACCTGGGGACAGCTGGGACACCCTGGGGACACGTGGGGACACCCCTGGGACACCTGGGGACCCTTGGGGACACGTGGGGACCCTTGGGGACACGTGGCCCCCTCGGTGTCCCCGCTGTCCCCTCCCTGACTCGCTCTCTTTGCAGAGGGAGCTTTTCCCGCCGGACACCCCGGAACGGGTGAGACCCCAATGTCCCCAATGTCCCCAACGTGTCCCCAACGTGTCCTTGTGTCCCTGCTGTGCTCTGACCCTGTCCCCATCCCTGTCCTTGTCCCCATCTCTGTCCCTGTCCTCTCACTCTGTCCCTGTTTCTGTGTCCCTGTCCCCTCAGTGTCCCTGTCACTGTCCTTTGTCCCTGTGTCCCTGTCCCCTGTCCCTGTCTCTGTGTTACTGTCACTGTCCCTGTGTCCCTATCCCCTCACTGTGTCACTGTCGCTGTGTCCCTGTATCCCTGTGTCACTGTCGCTGTGTCACTCTCACTGTCCCTGTGTCCCTATCCCTGTGTCACTATTACTGTCCCTGTCCCTGTGTCACTGTTCCTGTCCCCTCACTGTGCCTGTGTCCCTGTCTCTGTGTCCCTGTGTTCCTGTGTCCCTGTCCCTGTGTCACTGTCCCTGTCACTATTCCTGTGTCCTTGTCCCTCTGTCCCTGTGTCCCTGTGTCCCTGTCCTTGTGTGCCTGTCCCCTCACTGTCCCTGTCCCTGTGTCCCTGTGTCCCTGTGTCCCTGTGTCACTGTCCCTGTGTCCCTGTCCGTGTGTCACTGTCCCCTCACTGTCCCTGTCCCTGTGTCCCTGTCCCTGTGTCGCTGTCCCCTCACTGTCAGTGTCCCCTCAGCGCCAGGCCATGGCTGAGCTGAAGCAGCGGCTGCGGGAGCGGAAGGGGACCCAGGCCTGAGGGGACAGCGGGGACACAGCAGTGACACCGTGGGGACACTGCAGTGACACCAGGGACACGGCCACCGTGGGGACCCGGGCCTGAGGGGACAGCGGGGACACGTGGCCACCGTGGGGACACGGCAGTGACACCAAGGGACGCGGCCACCGTGGGACCGAGGCGTGAGGGGACAGAAGGGACACACGGCCATTGTGGTACACGGCAGTGCCAGCAGTCGATGGCATTGCTGTGACCCTGTTGGTGGCAGGGGACAGTGGCAGTGTCCTGGTGCCATCACCATGGCAGCATTGGTGACAAAGGGGACAGCGACAACAGCTGGTGGCATCGACGGCATTGCTGTGACAGCGTTGGTGACAGGGGAGGGCAGCCGGTGTCACACAGTGTGACCGTGTTGGTGACAGTGACAGCAGCCAGTGTCACACCCTGTGGCTGTGTGGGTGACAGTGTTGGTGACAAAGGGGACAATGACAGCAGCCGGTGTCGCTCACTGTGGCAGTGTTGGTGACAAAGGGGACAGTGACAGCAGCTGATGGCATCGATGGCATTGCTGTGACAGTGTTGATCATAGAGGGGACAGTGACAATGCCTGATGGCATCGCTGTGACCATGTTGGTGGCAGGGGACAGTGGCAGTGTCCTGGTGCCATCGCTGTGACCGTGCTGGGGACAGGGGACAGTGACAGCACCCAATGGCGTCACTGTGGCTGTGTTGGTGACACAGGGGACAACGGTTGGTGTCACACGCTGTGACCCCGTTGGTGACAGTGAAAACAGCTGGTGTCACTGTGGTGTTGGTGACAGAAGGGACAACAGCCGGTGTCACGCACTGTGTGTTGGTGACAACGTGGGTGACAGAGGTGACAGTGACAGCAGACAGTGTCGCATGCTGTGGCCTGTTGGTGACAATGACAACAGCACCAGCTGTCACCTGCTGTGGCCGTGTTGATGACAGGTGACAATGGCAGTACCCGCTGTCGCTCGCTGTGAGTGTATTGGTGACAGTATTGGTGACAACGTTGGTGTCAGGGGACGGTGACAGCAGCCAGTGTCACACAGTGTGACCGTGTTGGTGACAGTGACAGCAGCCAGTGTCACTCGCTGTGACTGTGTTGGTGACAAAGGGGACAGTGGCAGCAGTCGATGTCACCGTGATGTTGGTGACAGAAGGGACAACAGCCGGTGTCACACACTGTGAGTGTGTTGGTGACAAAGGGGACAGTGACAGCAGCTGGTGTCACACACCGTGAGTGTGTTGGTGACAAAGGGGACAGTGACAGCAGCTGGTGTCACTCACTGTGGCCGTGTTGGTGACACTGTTGATGGCAATGTTGGCGACAGAGGGGACAGCAGCTGCTGTCACTCGCTGTCACCGTGTTGGTGACAAGAGACAGTGACACCAGTTGATGGCATCACGGTGACTGCGTCGGTGACAAAGGGGACAGTGACAACAGCCGTGTCACGCACTGACTGTGTTGGTGCCAGTGTTGGTGACAAAGGTGACGCTGGCAGCACCCGCTGTCACTCGCTGTGTCCGTGTTGGTGCCAGTGTTGGTGACAAAGGTGACAATGCCAGCATCCACTGTCCCTCGCTGTCCCCGCTGATGCCACCCGTGGCCGGGGCTGTGCCCGTGTGGGTGGCACAGGGGACACGTGTCCTCCTCTCCTGATGCCACCGCGGCCACGTGGCCACCCCCGTGTCCCTGTGCTGCTGGGGACACGTGTGTGACACATGTGACAACGTGTCTGTGACACGCGTGTGACGTGTGACAACGTGTGTGTGACACGTGTGTGGCACATGTGACAACGTGTGTGTGACACGTGTGTGACACGCGTGACAGCTGCAACAACGTGTGTGTGACACATCAGGGACACGTTTGGGGACGCGTGCCACCCCCCCGCTGTCCCCACCCCAATAAACGGCGCTGGCACTGCCCGCAGGGTGGCACCAGGGTGTCCCCAGGGTGGCACTGCCGTCCCTTAGTGTCCCCTGTGCCCCTCGGTGTCCCCTGGTGCCACCCCCGCGGGCGTCCTGTGTCCCTCAATGTCACCGGAGTGCTGTGGGTGTTCCTTGGTGCCACCTCCCTGCCCGGTGCCACCCTCGATGCCACCCCCAGTGCCACCCCCAGAGGTGTCAGTGCCACCCCCAGTGCCATCCCCCCATTGCCACCCCCGGTGCCACCCCCATGTCCCCAGGGTCCCCATGGGTGCCACCCCCGGTGCCAGCCCCAGTGCCAACCACTGCCCAGTGTCACCCCCGGTGCCACCCCCGTGTCCCCAATGTCCCCGTGGGTGTCACTCACTCCCGATGCCCCCCCCGGTGCCACCCTGTGTCCCCACTGTCCCCGCTCGGTGCCACCCCCGGTGCCACCCTGTCCCCAATGCCCCCATCAATGCCACCCCCTGTCCCCAATGTCCCCCTTCGGTGTCCCCGCTCGGTGCCACCCCCAGAGGTGTTGGTGCGACCCCTGGTGCCACCCTCTGTCCCCAATGTCCCCATGGGTGTCATTCACCTCAGTGCCACCCCCTGTCCCCATGTCCCTGCTCTGTGCCACCGCTGGTGCCACCCTCAGTGTCACCCCCGGTGTCTCCGCTCTGTGCCATCCCCAGTGCCACCCCCAGAGGTGTTGGTGCCACCCTCAGTGCCACCCCCTGTCCCCAATGTCCCCCCTCAGGGCCACCCCCGGTGTCACCCCCGTGTCCCCAAGGTCCCCATGAGTGTCACCTCCGGTGCCACCCCTGTCACAGTGTGCCCGCTCTGTGCCCCCCCCCTTGTCCCCACTGTCCTGGCTCGGTGCCACCCCCGGTGCCACCCCCTGTCCCCAAGGTCCCTGTGGGTGTCACTCACCCCTAGTGCCACCCAGTGTCCCCGCTCGGTGCCAGCCCCCAGTGCCACCCAATGTCCCCCCACTGTGCCCGCTCGGTGCCACCCCTGGTGCCACCCCCTGTGCCCACTCGGTGCCACCCTCAGTGCCCCCCCATTGTCTCCATATCCCCGCTCAGTGCCAGCCCTGGTGCCACCCTGGCCCCAATGCCCCCATCAATGCCACCCAATGTCCCCTGCATTGTCCCCGCTCGGTGCCACCCTGGTGCCACCTCAATGCTCCCCTGTCCCCATTGTGCCCGCTCGGTGCCACCCTGGTGCTCGGGGCTTTATTGGGGGCTCAGCGGGGCCGGGGGCTCGGGGGGCTCGGGGGGTCCTGGGGGGCTCGGGGGGGTCCTGGGGGGTCCTGGGGGCGTTTCAGGGGGGTCCTGGGGGGTCCTGGGGGTGTCCGGGGCGCTCAGTCCTGCGGGCACAGCGGGACGGGCACTCAGGGGGTGCCCCCGAATGCCCCCAGCCCCAAATGCCCGCCCTGGGTGCCCCCAAATGTCCCCAGACCCCCATGGGTGCCCCCAAATGTCCCCAGTGCCCCCCCCCGGGTGTCCCCAAGAACCCCCAGACCCTCACAGGTGCCCCCAACTGTCCCCAGTGCCAAGGCCCCCCCAGGTACCGCCCCGTGCCCTCCCCGTGCCCACCTGCGACCCCCCCCCATGCCCCTGTGCCCCCAGGCACCCCCTGGTGCTCTCCGTGCCCGCCTGCGTGCCCCCCGACTTTAAGACCCCCCCCGTGCCCACCTGTGCCCCCTTTGGCCAAAGCCCCCCAGGTACCCCTCCTGTGCCCCCCCAGTGCCAACGCCCAGCAGCCTGGGCACCGGCAGTGTCTGTACCCCCTCAGATACCCCCCGTGCCCACCTGCGTGCCCCCCGTGCCGAAGCCTGGCAGCCTGGGCACGGGCAGCGTCTGTTCAGCCTGTGCCCCCCCAGGTACCCTCTCCATGCCCACCTGCGTGCCCCCCGTGCCGAAGCCGGGCAGCCTGGGCACGGGCAGCGTCTGTTCAGCCTGTGCCCCCCCAGGTACCCTCTCCATGCCCACCTGCGTGCCCCCCGTGCCAAAGCCGGGCAGCCTGGGCACGGGCAGGCGCTGCTCGTCCATCCTGCGGCCCTGCGTGCTCGCCACCATGTCCAGCAGCGATGCCAGCTCGGGGGGGGGCGGCTGCGATGCCCCTCCTGTGCCAGGGGAGGGGGCGCGGTCACGGGGGGCACCCCATGGGCACCCAGGGGGTACCCAGGGGCACACAGGGGGTACCCAGGGCGGGCACGGTCACCAGGGGGTACCCAGGGAGCACCCAGGGTCACAGGGGGCACCTCGGGTCACCCGGGGCCACCTCACGGGGCACCCATGGGCACACCCGCGTCACCAGGGGCACCCAGGGGGTACCAGGGGCACCCAGGGGGCACCCTTGAGTCGCCAGGGGCACGCATGGGCACCCCGGGCCACATGGGGCACCCAGGGGGCACCAGGGACATCCATGGGGCACCAGGGGCACCCCTGGGGACCCTCGGATGTCCCACAGACTCCCAGGGGGCACCCCAGGGGCACCTCGGGTCACCCACAGACCCCCCGGGCACCCACGGGCACCTTGGGGACCCTCGGGTCACCGTGGGCATCTCGGGGACCCGCCCCCCGTGCCCGCCCCCCGTGCCCACCCCGGTGTCCCCATCGTGCCCATCCCTGGTGTCCCCTGACCCGCCCGCCGGTGTCCACCCGGCCGTGCCACCCCCTCTGTCCGTCTGTCCCTGTGTCCGTCTGTCCCTGTGTCCCCTCTGTCCCCCCGTACCCGCATTTCCCCCCCGTGTCCCCTCACCCGCGTGTCCCCCACGTTGTCGCCTCTGTCCCCTCCCTGTCCCTCTGTCCCTCTGTCCCCTCCCTGTCCCCCTGTCCCTCTGTCCCTCTGTCCCCTCCCTGTCCCCCCGTCCCCCTGTCCATCTGTCCCCTCCATCCCCTCTGTACCCCTGTCCCTCTGTCCCCTCCCTGTCCCTCTGTCCCCTCCCTGTCCCTCCGTCCCCTCTGTCCCGTGTCTGTCCCCCTGTCCGTCCGTCCGTCCGTCTCTCACCGGTGCCCCCCCCCAGGCTGCAGCGCTGTTCGTCCATCCGCGCTCCCTGCACGGAGCTCAGCAGCGAGAAGAACCCCTCCTGTTCTGGGGAGCCCCCCTGCGGGGACCCCCCTTGTGGGGACCCCCCCTGTGGGCACAGAGAGTCAGGGAGCCCCCCAAAAACCAGGGAACCCCCCAAAACAGGAAATCCCCCAAAAACAGGGAACCCCCCAAAACCAGGGAACCCCCCAAAAACAGGGAACCCCCCAAAACAGGGAAACCCCCAAAAACAGGGAACCCCCCAAAACAGGGAACCCCCCAAAACAGGGAGCCCCCCAAAACAGGGAACCCCCCCAAAACAGGGAGCCCCCTAAAACAGGGAACCCTCCAAAAACAGGGAACCCCCCAAAACCAGGGAACCCCCCAAAACAGGGAATCCCCCAAAACCAGGGAACCCCCCAAAACAGGGAATCCCCCAAAAACAGGGAACCCCCCAAAACAGGGAACCCCCCCAAACAGGGAACCCCCCAAAACAGGGAATCCCCCAAAAACAGGGAGCCCCCTAAAACAGGGAACCCTCCAAAAACAGGGAACCCCCCAAAACCAGGGAACCCCCCAAAACAGGGAATCCCCCAAAACCAGGGAACCCCCCAAAACAGGGAATCCCCCAAAAACAGGGAACCCCCCAAAACAGGGAACCCCCCCAAACAGGGAACCCCCCAAAACAGGGAATCCCCCAAAAACAGGGAACCCTCCAAAACAGGGAACCCCCCAAAACAGGGAACCCCCCCAAAAACAGGGAACCCCCCAAAACAGGGACCCCCCCCAAACAGGGAACCCCCCAAAACCAGGGAACCCCCCAAACAGGGAACCCCCCTGTGGGGATAAACGTGTCAGGGACCCCCCAAAAACAGGGAACCCCCCCCAAACAGGGAGCCCCCTAAAACAGGGACCCCCCCCAAACAGGGAACCCCCCAAAAACAGGGAACCCCTCCTGTTCTGGGGAGCCCCCCTCCGGGGACCCCCCTTGTGGGGACCCCCCCTGTGGGCACAGAGAGTCAGGGACCCCCCCCCGAAAACAGGGAACCCCAAATAGGGACCCCCCAAAACAAACAGGGACCCCCTCCTGTTCTGGGGACCCCCCCTGTGGGGAAAACGTTTCAGGGACCCCCCCAAAACAAACAGGGAACCCCAAAACAGGGACCCCCCCAAACAGGGAACCCCTCCTGTTCTGGGGACCCCCCTTCTGGGGACCCCTTCTGTGCCGGGGACCCCCCCTGTGGGGAAAACGTGTCAGGGACCCCCCCTCCAAACAGGGAACCCCAAAACAAACCGGGAACCCCCAAAGCAAACAGGGAACCCCAAAATAAACAGAGACCCCCCCAAAACAAACAGGGACCCCCCAAAATAAACAGGGAACCCCAAAACAAACAGGGACCCCCCCAAAACAAGCAGGGAACCCCCAAAATAAACAGGGAACCCCAAAACAAACAGGGACCCCCCCAAAGCAAACAGGGAACCCCCAAAATAAACAGGGACCCCCCCAAAATAAACAGGGACCCCCCAAAACAAACAGGGACCCCCCCAAAATAAACAGGGACCCCCCAAAACAAACAGGGACCCCCCCAAAATAAACAGGGACCCCCCAAAATAAACAGGGAACCCCAAAACAAACAGGGAACCCCAAAATAAACAGGGAACCCCAAAACAAACAGCCCCCCCCCAAAACAAACAGGGAACCCCAAAATAAACAGGGACCCCCTCCTGTCCCGGCCCCCCCCGCTCTGGAGACCCCCCCTCAAGGGCAGCCCCGCCCCCTTGCACCGCCCCAAACCCCCCCGGTGACCCCCAAATGTGGGGGGAGCCCTCAGTGATTGCCCGGGGTACCCCAAACCCCCCGGGATACCCCAAAACCCCCCGGGGTACCCCAAAATCCCCCAGGGATACCCCGAACCCCAAAACCGACCCGTGGGGTGTCCCCTGTGCCCCTTTGAGACCCCAAACCCCCTCAGGGGCACCCCCAGACCCCCAAACCCCCCGGGGATCCCCCCGAGACCCCAAAACCCCACCAGGGATCGCCCCAGACCCCAAACCCCCCTGGGGATTCCCCCGAGACCCCAAAATCCCCCCAGGGGTCCCCCCGAACCCCATCCAGGGGCACCTCTGAATCCCCAAACCCCCCCTGAGACCCCCAAAACCCCTCCCAGGGGTCACCCCGAGACCCCAAAACCCCCCTGGGGATACCGCAACCCCCCCAAGAATAACCCCGAACCCCCAAAATCCCCCCGGGGATACCCCAACCCCTCCTCAGGGGCACCCCCCAAATCCCCCCTCCAGGGGCACCCCCAGACCCACAAAACCCACCCAGGGGGGCTCCCGGAGCCCCGAACCCCCCAAGAATAACCCCGAACCCCCAAACTCCCTGCAGGGTTGGCCCCTGTGCCCCCCGAGACCCAAAACCCTCCCCACCCTGGGGTCCCCCCAGACCCCCCCTGTGCTCCCCCAACCCCCCCAGACCCCCCAAACCCCACCCAGGGTCACCCTCAGACCCCCCAAACCCCACCCAGGGGTATCCCCACACCCCAAACTCCCCAGGGTTACCCCCAAACCCCCCCCGGGGATATCCCAAACCCCCCCAGGGTACCCCCAAACCCCCCCTGTGCCCCCCCCAAACCCCTCAGGGGTCCCCCCAGGCCCCCATCGCCCCCCGCTCCCCGCTCACCGCGCCGAGCTCGGGCTCGGAGCCCCCCGGGGGTCCCCCCAAACCCCCCCAGGGGTACCCCCAGACCCCCCTGTGCACCCCCAGACCCCCCTGTGCCCCCCGGGGGTCCCCCCAGGCCCCCTGTGCCCCCCGTTCCCCGCTCACCGCGCCGCGCTCGGGCTCGGAGCCCCCCGGGGCCGCCATGGCGGGTGGGGGGAGCGGCCCCGAGGGGCCTCTTATGGACAGGGGGGGACAGGGGGGGACATTGGGGACAGGGGGGGACAGGGGGGGACGGGGGGGGACATTGGGGACAGGGGGGACAGGGGGGGACATTGGGGACAGGGGGGGACATTGGGGACAGGGGGGACAGGGGGGGACATTGGGGACAGGGGGGGACATTGGGGACAGGGGGGGACAGGGGGGGACATTGGGGACAGGGGGGGACATTGGGGACAGGGGGGGACAGGGGGGGACGGGGGGGGACATTGGGGACGGGGGGGACAGGGGGGGACATGGGGGGACATTGGGGACAGGGGGGGACATTGGGATAGGGGGGACAGGGGGGGACAGGGGGACACAGGGACACGGGGACGGGGGGGGACAGGGGGACAGGAGGGGACGGGGGGGACAGGGGGACAGGAGGGGAACATTGGGGGGGGACATTGGGATGGGGGGGACAGCAGGGGACGGGGGGGACGGGGGTGGGGGACGCGGGGACAGGGGAGATGGGGGGGACAGCAGGGACACGGGGACAGGCGGGGACGGGGGGGACAGAAGGGGACATGGGGACGGCGGGGGACAGCAGGGGAACATTGGGGGGGACATTGGGATGGGGGGGACAGCAGGGGACAGGGGGGGACGGGGGTGGGGGACGCGGGGACATGGGGACGGGGGGGGACAGCAGGGACACGGGGACAGGGGTTGACAGAAGGGGGACACTGGGATGGGGAGGGGACAGGGGAGATGGGGGGGGACTCGGGGACAGGGGGACGGGGGGGACAGGGGAGGGGGACATTGGGACGGGGGGGGGACATTGGGAGGGACAGCAGGGACACGGGGGGGACAGGAGGGGGACACTGGGATGGGCAGGGACAGTGGGAGACAGGGGGGACGCGGCGACAGGAGGGGACAGGGGAGATGGGGGGGACACGGGGACGGGGGGGGGACAGTGGGAGACAGGGGGCAGCAGGGACACGGGTGGGGGACAGTGGGGACACGGGGGGGACATGGGGACAGCAGGGACACGGGTGGGGGACACGGGGACGGGGGGGGGACCCGTGGGGACACGGGGGGGACAGCAGGACAGCAGGGACACGGGGCAGGAGGGGGACAGCGGTGAGGGGACATTGGGGGGGCGGGAGGGGACACGGGGGGGACAGCGGTGAGGGGACATTGGGGGACAGGGGGGGGACACGGGGATGGGGGGGGACACCGGGGGACACGGAGGCGGGGGAGGACATTGGGGGACATCGGAGGGGACAAGGCGACAGCGGGAACACGGACACGGCGAGGGGACGCTGGGGGACGGGGGGGGGGACATTGGGGAGGGGACACGGGGGGGACACGGGGGGGACACGGGGGGGATGGGAGCGCGGGGGGAGCACCCGTGGGTGCCCGGGATGGGGGGAGCACCCGTGGGTGCTGCGTGTGCGCACAGCAGCTGCGGGGGCTGGGGGGCTCACATGGGTGCTGGGAGATCCCCGTGGGGCTCTGGGTGCTCTTGGTCCCCGTGAGGTCCCCGTGGGTTCTGCGGGGTCCCCGTGGGTGCCCTGGGGTCCCCATGGGCTCCCTGTGGGTATAGCGGGGTTCCCGTGGGTGCTGTGGGGTCACTATGGGTGCTTTGGGGTTCCCGTGGGTGCTGTGGGGTCCCCATGGGGTTCCCATGGGTGCTGTGGGTTCCCATGGGTGCTCTGGGTGCTGTGGGATCCCCACGGGGTTCCCATGGGTGCTGTGAGATTCCTGTGGGGCTCTGGGTGCTGTGGGGTCTCCATGAGGTCCCCGTGGGTGCTGTGGGGTCCCCATGGGGTCCTATGGGTGCTGCGGTGTCCCTGTGGGTGCCCTGTGGTCTCCAAGGGGCTCCCATGGGTGCTGTGGGGGTCCCGTGGGTGCTGTGGGGTCCCCGTGGGTTCTGTGGGGTTCCCATGGGCGCTGTGGGGTCCCCGTGGGGTCCTATGGGTGCTGTGGGGGTCCCGTGGGTGCTGTGGGGTCCCCGTGGGGTTCCCATGGGCGCTGTGGGTGCAGTGGGTTCCCATGGGTGCTGTGGGGTTCCCATGGGTGCTGTGGGGTCTCCACGGGGACTCTGTGGGTGCTTTGGGGTCCCTGTGGGTTCCCCGTGGCTGCTCTGGGGTCCCATGGGTGCTGCGGTGTCCCTGTGGGTGTTCTGGGGTCCCCGTGGGCGCTGTGGGGTTCCCATGGGTGCTGTGGGGTTCCCATGGGTGCTGTGGGATTCTCATGGGTGCTCTGGGGTCTCCATGGGTTCCCAAGGGTGCTGTGGGGTCACTATGGGGTCCCCATGGGTGCTGTGGGGTCTCCATGAGATTCCCATGGGTGCTCCGGGGTCCCATGGGTGCTGTGGGGTCCCTGTGGGTGCTGTGGGATCCCTTGAGTGCTCTGGGTGCTCTGGGGGTCTCCATGGGTTCCCGTGGGTGCTGTGTGGTTGAAGGGTGCTGTGGGATCACTGTGGGGTCTCCATGGGTGCTATGGGGTCCCATGGGTGCTGTGGGGTCCCATGGGTGCTGTGAGTTTCCCATGGGTGCTGTGGGGTTCCATGGGGACCCCTGGGTGCTGCGGGGTTCCCCTGGGTGCTGTGAGTTTCCCATGGGTGCTGTGGGGTTCCCCTGGGTGCTGTGAGTTTCTCATGGGTGCTGTGGGGTTCCATGGGGTCCCATGGGTGCTCTGGGGTCCCATGGGTGCTGTGGGTTTCCCATGGGTGCTGTGGGCTTCCCATGGGTGCTGTGGGTTCCATGGGTTCCCATGGGTGCTATGGGGTCCCATGGGTGCTCTGGGGTCCCATGGGTGCTCTGGGGTCCCCTGGGTGCTGTGGGTTCCATGGGGTCCCATGGGTGCTCTGGGGTCCCATGGGTGCTGTGGGTTCCCCTGGGTTCCCATGGGTGCTGTGGGTTTCCCATGGGTGCTCTGGGGTCCATGGGTTCCCATGGGTGCTGTGGGTTTCCCATGGGTGCTGTGGGTTTCCCATGGGTGCTGTGGGTTCATGGGGTCCCATGGGTGCTGTGGGGTCCCCGTGCGGTCCCGGTTGTCACCGTGCCCCCCCCCAATGCCCCCCCCCAATGTCCCCCCCAATGTCCCCTCCCCCCGTGTCCCCTCCCCCCGTGTCCCCTCCCCCGCCCCCGCGTGTCCCCAATCCCCCCCTGGCAGCCGCGAGCAATTAACGAAATGGCGCTTAATGAATTACGGACATTAAAAATGGCGCTTAATGAATTACAGGCATTAAAAATGGCTCTTAATGAATTACGGACATTAAAAATGGCTCCTAATTAATTACGCCCATCAAAAACGGCACTTAATTAATTACAGCTATCAAAAATGGCACTTAATTAATTACACCCATCGAAAATGGCGTTTAATGAATTACACCCATTAAAATGGCTATTAATGAATTACACCCATAAAAAATGGTGTTTAATTAATTACACCCATCAATAATGGCGCTTCATTAATTACATCATAAAAAATGGCTCTTAATGAATTACACCCATTAAAAAAGGCGTTTAATTAATTACACCCATCAAAAATGGTTCTTAATGAATTACACCCATCGAAAAATGTTTTTTCATTAATTACACCTATCAAAAATTATTCTTTATTAATTACACCCATCGAAAATTGCTCATAATTAATTACACCTGTCCAAAATGGCGGTTAATTAATTACACCCATCAACAATGGCGGTTAATTAATTACACCCAATCACCACCCCCCCCTTCCCGCGGGGGGACATTGAGGGGACATTGAGGGGACTTTGGGGACATTGAGGGGACATTGGGGACATTGGGACATTGAGGGGACTTTGGGGACATTGGGGACATTGAGAGGACATTGAGGGGACATTGGGGACATTGAGGGGACATTGAGGGGACATTGGGGACATCAGGGACATCAGGGACGCCTGGGGACATTGGGGGGACATTGGGGGACACGAGGTCACCCTGTGCCCGTGTCACTGCCCCAGCGAGTGTTCCCAGTGTCCCCAATGTCCCCAATATCCCACAGTGTCCCCAGTGTCCTCAATGTCCCCTGTGTCACTCCTGAAGTGTCACCCCCCCTTCCCCATGTCCCCAATGTCCCTCCGTGTCCCTTCAGTGTCCCCAAAGTCCCCAGTGCCCCCAACTCCCCACAGTCCCCAATGTCCCCATGTCCCCAACGTCCCCTCAGTGTCCCCAATGTCCCCAATGTCCCCACAGTCCCCAATGTCCCCATGTCCCCAACATCCCCCAGTGTCCCCAATGTCCCCATGTCCCCAACGTCCCTCAGTGTCCCCAATGTCCCCCCAGTGTCCCCAGCTCGCCAGTGTCCCCATGTCCCCTCAGTGTCCCGACATCCCTTCAGTGTCCCCTGTGTGTCCCCAATGTCCCCTCAAGTGTCCCCAGTGTCTCCAGGGTCCCAATGTCCCCTCAGTGTCCCCAATGTCCCTTCAGTGTTCTCAGTGTCCCTTCAGTGTCCCCAGTGTCTCCCCAATGTCCCCTCAGTGTCCTCAGTGTCCCCTCAGTGTCCCCTCAGTGTCCCCAGGGACCCTCCAATGGGACACAGGTGACATAAAGAGGAGACACTGAGGGGACACAGGGACACTGAGGGGACACAGAGGGACATTGGGGACCCTGAGGGGTACAGAGGCGATGGAGAGGGGACACAGAGGGGACACGGGGACACAGAGGGGCATAGGGGACAATGAGGGACAGGGGACAGAGAGGGGACACAGAACGGACGCTGAGGGGACACTGAGCTAATGGGTAGGGGACACAGAGAGGACAGTGAGGGACATTGGGGACATTGAGGGGACACAGGGACACAGAGGGACATAGGGGACACTGGGGGGACATTGGGGACAAAGGAGGGACACAGAGGGGGCACTGGGGACATTGAGGGGACACTGGGGACAATGAGGGGACACTGGGGACATTGAGGGGACAATAGGAACAGTGAGGGGACATTAGGGTGGCACTGGGGACACTGGGGGAATTGGGGGGACAATTGTGGTGGCACTGGGGACGGTGGGGGTGGCACTAGGGTTATTGCAGGACACCAGGGTGACATTGGGGGACATCGGGGGGACACTGGTGGCAGTGGGGGGACACTAGGGGACACTGAGGGGACACTGGGGACACCGGGGTGACACCAAGTGATGCTGGGAGGACACTGAGGGGACACTGGGGGGACACTGGGGACAATGAGGGGACACTGGGGGACTTTGGGGGGACATTGGGGACACCGAGGTGGCACCAAGTGACCCAGGGGTGCCCCCCCTCCCCTGTCCCAGGTGTCCCCTTGAGGGGGGGGTCACCCCGCGCCCCTCCCCCCCTCCTTCCCCCCGCAATGACGTCATTGCGGATCCCCGCCCCTCCCCCAGCCCAGCTGGCGGCCCAGGTGTTCCGGGGGGGGCGGGGCGGTGCCACCAGCTGTCCCCAATGTCCCCAATGTCCCCGCCGCATCCCCTGGGGGCGTGGCTTCACTGAGGGAGGCGTGGCTTCACCGAGAGGGGCGTGGCCTCACTGTCAGAGCCCCGCCCTCCGCTCAGGCCCCGCCCCTATCGCGCTTTACGGCGGTGCCGGAGCGGTGTCGCTTTACGGCCGCATCGCGGCGGTGTCGCGCGGAGCACCGGCATCGCCTCAGGTCGGTACCGGGGGGTTCTGGGGGTCCCGGCGGGTTTCGGGGGTCCGTCCCTCCACCCGCGGGCACTGGGATCGCTGTCAGGTCGGTACCGGGGGGTTCTGGGGGGTTCCAGGGGTCTTGGGGGGGTTTTGGAGGTCCCTCCGTTCATCCAAGGAGCGCCCCGGCCGCGCCCCCAACCCCACCCGGTGCCTCCCGTTCCCCCCGTGGGCGGTGCCGCCGTCCGGCATCCCCCCGAGCGCTGCGGCGGGACCGGGACCCCTCAGAGACCCCCGAACCTTCGAGACCCCCTCAGAGACCCCCGGATCCCCTCAGAGACCCCCGAACCTTCGAGACCCTCTTAGGGATCTCCGGATCCCCTCAGAGACCCCCGACCGACACCTCGGGACCCCCCCCCAGCACCGTCCGACCCCTCAGAGCTCCCAGACCGACCTCTCAGGACCCCTCAGAGGCTCCCGAGCCTTCGAGACCCTCTCAAAGCCCCCCAAGTCCCCTCCGAGACCCCCGAACCTTCCAGATCCCCTCAGAGACCCCCGAACGACAGCTCGGGACCCCCCCTCAGCACCGTCCGACCCTCAGAGCGCCTCAGACCCGTCCTAAACCCCCCAGATCCTCCTTAACACCTTAAACCCCCTCAGAATCTCCCTAAACGCCCTAAGACCGTCCTAAACGCCCTCAGTGTGATCCTAAAGCCCCTCAGAGCCTCCCAAACCCCTCAGAGCCCCTCTAACCCTCCCTAGCTCCCCCCCAATGCCTTCAATCCCCCTCTGACCCCCTCAGACCCTCCCCAACCCCCCTGAGATCGACCTAAACCCCTCAGACCCTCCCTAAACCCCTCAGACTGATCCTAAACCCCTCAGACCCTTCCTAAATCCCTCAGAGCCTCCCTAAACCCCCTCAGACTGATCCTAAACCCCCTCAGACCCCCAAAACCCCCTCGGACTGATCCTAAACCCCTCAGACTGATCCTAAACCCCTCAGACCCCCAAAACCCCCTCGGACTGATCCTAAACCCCTCAGACCCCCAAAACCCCCTCAGACTGATCCTAAACCCCTCAGAGCCTCCCTAAACCCACTCAGAGCCTCCCTAAACCCCTCAGACTGATCCTAAACCCCCTCAGACCCTATTTGCCTTTGCTGGTCAGAATTGTTCAGTTCTGAAAGGATGCTGAGTATTTTGCAGCTGGCAGAGTGTAGCTTTTTAAATTTTTCTTTTTCTTTTTATTTTATATATATATATATATATATATATATATATATATATATTTATATTTATATTTATATTTATATTTATATTTATATTTATATTTTATTTATACATATTTATATATAATATTTATGTAATATATATTATATTGTACATAATATTAAATATAATATAACACTAAAATATAATAATGTAATAATAAAATAATGATATAATAATGTATCTTTATTATATATTTATTTGTATATATTTATACATAAAATAAAATATATACATAGAGATAAATTATACAAAATATATAAACTGTAATATATAATACTATATATAAAATATAGTAATAGAATACTATAATAACAAAATTATAAAATAGAATGCTATAATAACAAAATAATAAAATCTTTTATTATAATTGATAGATTTTATATTTATATATAATATAATGTAATAATATAATTAGATATAATTATAATTAATTATGTTCTTATAATAATTAATTATAATTTATATAAACATATGAATATATAATTATAAAATATTTTAATGATAATTTTTATAATAACTTTTTCTAATGATTTTGGAGAAGTAAAATTTACAATTTCTTTCTTGGCACTACCCTGTCGGCCAGGGGAAATGGCAGCAAACAGAGACCATTTTCAATGGTTAAAGAAAGAATTTCTCCAGGCTTTGGGTATCAGATTAAAGGTGGTTTTGGGGATTCTCAGGACTTGCAGGGTCCTGGTTGTTGGCACTTTAATTTTGAAGAAATTCAGCAAAGTTTGCAAATTTCTAGCTTGGCACCACCCTGTCAACCATGTCGAGTGGCAGAAATCAGAGAGCATTTTCCATGGGAAAAAGAAATCATTTCCCCAGGGTGTGGGGATCAGATTAAAGGTGGTTTTGGGGGCTCTAAGGACTTGCAGGGTCCTTGTTTAGGCAGCTTTAGTTTTGGAGAAATCCAGCAGTTTGTCCCCTGTGTCCCGCTGACCCCCTGTACCCCTCAAATCCCCCTGAGACCCCCCCCCTAAACCTCCTCAGATCCCCCTAAACCTCCTCAGATCCCCCTAAACCTCCTCAGATCCCCCTAAACCCTGTCAGACGCTCCCCAAAATCTCTCAGGCTTCCCCAAAACTCCCTGTGACCCTCCCTAAACCCTCTCAAACCCCCTCAGACCCTCTCCAAACCCCCTCAGATCCCCCTAAATCCCCTCAGACCCTCCCTAAACCCTCTCAGAGCCCCCTAAACCCCCTCAAATTCCCCTAAACCCCCTCAGAGCTCCCCTAAACCCCCTCAGACCCTCCCAAAACCCCCCCAGACCCTTCCTAAACCCCCTCAGACCCTCCCTAAACCATACAGATTCCCCCCAAACCCCCTGAAACCTCCCAAAGTGCCTCAGAGCCTCCCGAAACTCCCTCAGATCCCCCCTAAATCTCCCTAGACTCTCCCTAAACCCCCTCAGACCGACCCTAAACCCCCTCAGACCCTCCCCAAACCCTCTCAAACCCCCCTCCAGCGCCCCCCTGACCCCATTTCTCCCCCCCAGCCCACCCTGCACTCCCCTTTCACCCCTGGCAAGTCCCCGGTGCTGGAGCGCGCCCTGGGCTGGCCCCGCTCCGAGCTGTCCCTGGCCAAAATCCCACATGTGCCACGTGTCCCCTGTGTCCCCCTGACCCCCTGTACCCCTCAAATCCCCCTGAGACCCTCCCCAAACCCCCCCAGACCCTTCCTAAACCCCCTCAGACCCTCCCCAAACCATTCAGATTCCCCCCCAAACCCCCTGAAACCTCCCAAAGTGCCTCAGAGCCTCCTGAAATCTCCCCAGACTCTCCCTAAACCTCCTCAGACTGATCCTAAACCCCCTCAGACCCTCCCCAAACCCACTCAGACCCTCCCCAAAGCCCCCCAGACCCTCCCCAAAGCCCCCCAGACCCTCCCCAAACCCACTCAGACCCTCCCCAAACCCACTCAGACCCTCCCCAAAGCCCCCCAGACCCTTCCTAAACGCCCTCAGACCCTCCCCAAAGCCCCCCAGACCCTTCCTAAACGCCCTCAGACCCTTCCTAAACGTCCTCAGCCTCCCCCTAAACCCCCTCAAACCCCTCTCCAGCACCCCCCTGACCCCCGTTTCTCCCCCCCAGGCCACCGTGGACGCCCGTTTCACGCGTGGCAAGTCCCCGGTGCTGGAGCGCGCGCTGGGCCGGCCCCGCTCCGAGCTCTCGCTGGCCAAAATCCCACATGTCCCACGTGTCCCCTGTGTCCCCCTATGTCCCCCTGACCCCCTTTTTTCCCCCCCAGGCCACCATGGACGCCCGTTTCACGCGTGGCAAGTCGCCGGTGCTGGAGCGCGCGCTGGGCCGGCCCCGCTCCGAGCTCTCGCTGGCCGCCTTCGCGCTGCTCTTCTCGGAGCTGGTGCAGTACTGCCAGCGCCGCGTGGCCTCGGTGGCCGAGCTCCAGGCCCGCCTGGCCCAGCTGGGCCACCACGTGGGCCTGAGAGCCCTGGACGCGCTGGTGGCCCGCGAGAGGCCCGGCAGGCGCGAGACCAAGGTGCTGGGGGTGCTGCTGTTCGTTAAGGGGCCGCTGTGGCGGGCGCTGTTCGGGCGCGAGGCCGACAAGCTGGAGCAGGCCAACGACGACGAGCGCACGTTCTACGTGATCGAGAGGGAGCCCGTGGTGAACACGTTCGTGTCGGTGCCGCGCGAGAACAGCTCGCTGAACTGCGCCGCCTTCGCCGCCGGGCTGCTGGAGGCCGTGCTGGGCGCCGCCGGCTTCCCCGCCCGCGTCAGCGCCCACTGGCACAAGGGCACCACGCTCATGATCAAGTTCGACGAGGCCGTGATCGCGCGGGACAAGAGCCTGGAGGGACGCTGAGATGAGAGGGGACAGCCTGGGGACGTGGGGTGGGGACGGCCTGGAGAGGGATGGGGACAACCTGGAGAGGTGCTGCGACACAGAGGGACGTGGGGACATGGGGTTGGGAGGGATGGGGACAGCCTGGAGAGGGATGGGGACATGGGGAATGTGGAGGTGGGAGGGACTGGGACAGCCTGGAGGGACGCTGAGACACGGGGGGACGTGGGGACATGGGGTGGGGACAGCCTGGA
This sequence comes from Ammospiza caudacuta, assembly GCF_027887145.1. Classification (NCBI taxonomy): domain Eukaryota; kingdom Metazoa; phylum Chordata; class Aves; order Passeriformes; family Passerellidae; genus Ammospiza; species Ammospiza caudacuta. The sequence goes on along the minus strand of NC_080621.1, from coordinate 1,910,299 downwards.
GGGACACTGAGACACGGGGGGACGTGGGGAACATGGGATGGGAGGGATGGTGACACTGTGGAACAGGGCTATGAGGGTTGGGGACAGCCTGAAGGGACACTGAGACATGGGGGGACAGCAGGACATGGGGGTGGGAGAGATGGAGACAACCTGGAGAGGGATGGAGACATCGTGGCTTTGTCACACAGTGTCACAGGGACAGGGCTATGAGGGATGGGGACAGCCTGGAGAGGTGCTGAGACACAGGGGGACACGGGGACATGGGGTGGGAGAGATGGAGACAACCTGGAGAGGGATGGGGACACGGGGCTTGGAGGGATAGGCATGGTCTGAAGAGACACTGAGACACGGGGGGACACCAGAACTTGGGGGTCGGAGGGATGGAGACAACCTGGAGAGGTGCTGAGACACAGGGGGGACATGGGGAACATGGGATGGGAGGGATGGGGACACTGTGGAACAGGGCTATGAGGGATGGGGACAGCCTGGAGAGGTGCTGGGACATGGGGACATGGGATGGGAGGGATGGGGACACTGTGGAACAGGGCTGTGAGGGATGGGGACAGCCTGGAGGGACACTGAGACATGGGAAGGACATGGGGACATGGGGTTGGGAGGGATGGGGACAACCTGAAGAGGGGTGGGGACACGGGGAATGTCGAGGTGGGAGGGATGGGGATGGCCTGGAGGGACACTGAGATGAGAGGGACACCAGGACTTGGAGGTGGGAGGGATGGGGACAACCTGAAGAGGGGTGGGGACACGGGGACATGGGGCTCGGAGGGATGGGGACACTGTGGAACAGGGCTGTGAGGGGTGGGGACAGCCTGGAGGGACTCGGGGACATGGGGGACATGGGGCTGTGAGGGATGGGGACATGAGTGACATGGGTGTGGGAGGGACAGGGATGGCCTGGAGAGGTGCTGGGACATGGGGACATGGGGTGGGAGGGGTGGGGACACTGTGGGACAGGGCTTTGAACCAAGGGGACAGCCTGGAGAGGGGTGGGGACACCATGGCCTTGTCACACGGTGTCACAGGGACATCCTGGAGAGGGATGGGGACAGCCTGGAGAGGGACAGGGACACCGTGGCCATGGGGACACAAGGACATGGCAGTGAGGGACGGGGACACCGTGGCCTTGTCACACAGTCACAGGGACAGGGCTGTGAGGGACGGGGACACCGTGGCCTTGTCACACAGTGTCACAGGGACAGGGTTGTGAGGGACAGGGACACCGTGGCCTTGTCACACAGTGTCATGGGGACAGGGCTGTGAGGGACGGGGACAGCCTGGAGAGGGACAGGGACACAGGGGACATGGCAGTGAGGGACGGGGGTGGCCTGGAGAGGGACAGGGACATGGGGATGGGGACACAGGGACAGGGCAGTGACAGGACAGGGATGGGGACACCGTGGCCTTGTCACACAGTGCCATGGGGACAAGGCCTGCAGGGGTAACGCGCCTGGAGAGGGACAGGGACATTTGGGATGGGGACATTGGGGACAGGGACATTTTGGGATGGGGACATTTGAGACTGGGGACATTTTGGGATGGGGACATTTGAGATGGGGACATTGGGGACAGGGACATTTTGAGATGGGGACATTTGAGATGGGACATTGGGGACAGGGACATTGTGGGACGGGGACAGCGCGGCCGTGTCACTCATCGTTCCTTAAGGGATGGTGGCCCTTGGGGACATTGGAGCTGCTCTGTGTCCCTCACCTGTGTTTGTGTCCCCATGGTGGCCCTTGGGGACATCGGAGCTCCTTTGTGTCCCCCAGCCGTGTTCCTGTCCCCGAGGTGGCCCTTGGGGACACTGGTGTCACCATAAACCGCCTCTGTCACTCCCGTGGCCTCGTCTCTTCTTTGCCTGGGGACATTTTGGGGTGGCTTCGTGTCCCCAGCGTGTCCCTCGGAACCCTTGGGGACATCTGCCACCTCCTTGGGGACAGAAGGACACCTGCCACCCCCTTGGGGACATTCTGGTGGCCTTGGGGACATCGGACATTTGGGCTTTGAAGGACTTTGGGGTGGGGGTTTGGGGTTTTTGGGGGATTTGGAGGAATTTTTTAGTTTTTTTTTTATTTTTTTATTTTTGGGTGTTTGGTTTTTTGTGTTTTTTTTCTTTTTTTTTTCTTTTAGTTTTTTTTTTTTTTTTTTATGGTGGTTTTTAAAGGTTTTTTACTGGTTTTGGGGCAATTTTTTGTTGTTTTTTTTTTTTTTTTTTTTAATTTTCTTTTTGATTTTTTGGATTTTGTTTTTGGTCCTAAAGGTTTATTTAGGGGTTTCTGGGGGATTTTTTAGGGTCTCTGGGAGATTTTGAGGGGGTGGGTTCTTTTGGGTTTTTGGGGTTTTTTGCTGTTTTTTTTTGTTTTGTTTTATGTTTCTGGGACTTTTTTAGGGTTTTGTGGGGGTTTTGGGTTTTTTTTTAGGGAGGGTTTTTCTTTTTTTTTGTGTTTTTTTTTAGTTTGTTCTGAAGGGGTGGAGTTTTCTTGGGGGAGTTTTTTGGAGGGGTTTTTTGGGTTTTCTTTTTGTTTGTTTGTTTTTAAAGGTTTAATTAGGGATTTCTGGGGGAATGTTTTAAGGTTTTGGGTTTTTTTGGTGGGGTGGGTTCTTCAGGTGATTTGTTTTTGTGTTTTTGGGTCTTTTTTGGGGTTCTGTGGGTTTTTTGTTTTTTCTGTGGGTTTTTTGGTCTGTTTTGTGGGGGTTGGGTCTTTTGGGGGGATTTTTGGAGCATTTTCTGTTGTTTTTTTTTTTGGTTTTTTGGTGTTTTTGGGGGCTCTCAGTGGCGCTTTCCGCTCCTCCCCTCCGCCAGGGGGCGCCCCGGTGCCGCCTCCCCTTCCCCGCCCTTCCGCCACTTCCGCTTCCGGCTCCCTTCACTTCCGCTTCCGCCGCCATTTTCTCCGCCAGGCCGGGCCCGGAGCCGCCTCCCTTTCCCCGCCCTTCCACCACTTCCGCTTCCGGCTCCCTTCACTTCCGCTTCCGGCTCCCTTCACTTCCGCTTCCGCCGCCATTTTCTCCGCCAGGCCGGGCCCGGAGCCGCCGCCGCCGCCATGGGTGGGCACCTGAGCCGGCGCTACCTGTGGGACGCCGAGGCCGAGCCCGACCCGCTGCACATGCCGTCCTTCCCCGCCCAGCTGGGCATGCCGGCCCGCCAGCCGCGCGGTCAGTGCGGGACACCGCGAGGGGACGCGGGGACACGAGGGGGGCGCGGTGGCCTTGGGGTGACCCCGGTGACCTCCCGTGCGTCCCCCCCGTCTGTGATTCCCGGTGCCACCCACCCTGTCCCCACCCTGGTGCCACGCGGGTGTCGCTGTCCCTGCATTGCCACCCCGTGTCCCCGCTCTGTCACACCCTGTCCCCTGTTTGTCCCCATTCCCGGGTGGGCCCCGAGTGTCCCCGAGTGTCCCTGAGTGTCCCCTCTGTCCCCTCTCTGTGACAGCCATGGTGGCCTCGGTGGCGCAGCTGGCCCAGGGCTGCGTGTCCCTGAATGTCCCTGAGTGTCTGTCACCCGTGTCCCCTGTTTGTCCCCATTCCCGGGTGGGTGCTGAGTGTCGTTGAGTGTCCTTGAGTGTCACCTGTGTCCCTGAATGTCCCCTCTGTCCCTGAGTGTCCTTGTCCCCTCTGGGGACAGTGATGGTGGCCTCGGCAGCGCAGATGTCCCTGGGTGTCCGTGACTGATGTTGTCCCCTCTGTCCCCTCTTTGTCCCAGCCCTGGTGGCCTCAGCAGCCCAGCTGTTGGATGCCTGTGTGCTCCCTGTGTCCCTGTCATTGTCCCCTCTGTCCCCTCTCTGTGTGACAGTGATGGTGGCCTCAGCAGCTCATCTGTCCCTGACTGTCCCTGTCTCCTTTCTGGTGACAGTGATGGTGGCCTTGGCGTTGCAGCTCGTGGATGCCCGCGTGTCCCTGGGTGTCCCTGGGTGTCACTGCCATTGTCCCCTCCCTCTGGTGACAGTGATGGTGGCCTCAGCATCACAGCTCTCTGATGCCCAAGTGCCCCTGGCTGTCCCTGGCTGTCCCTGGCTGTCCCTAACTGTCCCTGTCCCCTCTGTCCCCTGTGTGTGACAGTGATGGTGGCCTCAGCGTCCCAGCTGTCCGATGCCCGTGTGCTGTCCCTGGCTGTCCCTGGCTGTCATTGTCCCCTCTCTGGTGACAGTGATGGTGGCCTCGGCGTCGCAGCTCTCAGACACCCGCGTGCCCCTGGGTGTCCCTGGGTGTCCCTGACTGTCCCTGTCCCCTCTCTGGTGACAGTGATGGTGGCCTCGGCGTCCCAGCTGTCCCTGGGTGTCCCTGACTGTCCCTGTCCCCTGTGTGTGACAGTGATGGTGGCCTTGGCGTCGCAGCTGTCCCTGGCTGTCATTGTCCCCTCTCTGGTGACAGTGATGGTGGCCTCGGCGCCCCAGCTGTCCCTGGGTGTCCCTGGGTGTCCCTGACTGTCCCTGTCCCCTCTCTGGTGACAGTGATGGTGGCCTCGGCGTCGCAGCTCTCGGATGCCCGCGTGCCCCTGGAGCAGAGGGATTTCTGCGGGCACCACCTGGTGCGGCTGCTGCGGTGCCAGCGGGACAACTTCCCTGTGCCCTGGGGGTGCCACGCGCTGCGCCACGCCTGGGACAGCTGCCAGCACGAGGAGTGAGTGACACGGGGACACTGGGGACATGGGGACACTGGGGACACTGGGGACATTGGGGACAGTGGGGACATTGGGGACATTGTGGGGACATTGGGGACATGGGGGTGGCACGCGCTGCACCAAGCCTGGGACAGCTGCCAGCACGAGGAGTGAGTGACACGGGGACACTGGGGACACTGGGGACATTTGGGGGGACATGGGGACATTGGGGACATTGGGGGACATGGGGACACTGGGGACATGGGGGTGGCACACGCTGCGCCACGCCTGGGACAGCTGCCAGCACATGGAGTGAGTGACACGGGGACACTGGGGACATTGGGGGGACATGGGGACATTGTGGGGACATGGGGACACTGGGGACATTGGGGACATGGGGACATTGGGGGGACATGGGGACATTGTGGGGACGGGGGGACATTTGGGGACATTGGGGGGACATGGGGACATTGGGGGGACATTTGGGGACATTGTGGGGACATGGGGACATTGAGGGGACATTTGGGGACATGGGGACATTGTGGGGACGGGGGGACATGGGGACATCGGGGGGACATGGGTGCACCACATCTGGAACAGCTGCCAGCACCGGGAGTAAGGGACAGGGACATGGGGACATTGAGGGGGACATGGGGACATTGGGGGGGACATGGGGACATTGAGGGGGACATGGCTGGGACAGCTGCCAGCACAAGGAGTGAGGGACATGGGGACATCACGGGGACATCATGGGGACACAGCTGCCAGCAGCAGGAACAGGACATGGGGACACAGGGACAGCAGGGACGTGTCTGGGGGGTGACGGGGACATGGGAGGGTATTTGGGGACACGGGGCCACCACGGTGCCACCCGCACCCACATGTTGGTGGCCGTGGCGACACACAGTGACACACGGTGACACACGGTGACACACGGTGCCACTGTGGTGACACACAGTGACGTGGTGACACAGTGGTGACACACGGTGACACACGGTGACACAGTGTCCCTGTCCCAGCTATGTGATGACACACACAGTGACACAGGGGTGACATGATGACACACGTTGGTGACACGTTGGTGACAGTGTCCCTGTCCCAGCTACGTGATGACACATGGTGACACACGGTGACACTGTCCCTGTCCCTGTCCCAGCTATGTGATGACACACGGTGACACACAGTGACACACAGTGACACACGTTGGTGACACTGTCCCTGTCCCTGTCCCTGTCCCAGCTATGTGATGACACACGGTGACACACAGTGACACACAGTGACACACGTTGGTGACACTGTCCCTGTCCCTGTCCCTGTCCCAGCTATGTGATGCGCATGAAGGAGTTTGAGCGCGAGCGGCGCCTGCGGCTGCGGCAGCAACGGCTGAGGAAGCGACACGGGGACAGCGGGGACAGCGAGTGACACCACGGGGACACTGCGGGGACACCACGGGGACAGCGGGGACAGCGAGTGACACCATGGGGACAGCGAGTGACACCACGGGGACACTGCGGGGACACCACGGGGACAGCGAGTGACACCACGGGGACACTGCGGGGACACCACGGGGACAGCGGGGACAGCGAGTGACACCATGGGGACAGCGAGTGACACTGTGGGGACACTGCGGGGACACCAGGGACAGCCAGTGACAAACAGTGACACCACGGGGACAGCGAGTGACATTGGGGGCAGCGAGGGACACACGGGACAGTGGAGACGAGTGACGACGAGTGACAGCTAGGACTCCAAGTAGTGACACTGAGTGTCACTGGGGACACCTGAGTGACACTGGGGACACTCAGTGACACCCAAGTGACACCGGGGATAGTGAGTGACACCAGGGACACTGAGGTGAGTGACAGTGGCGACACTGAGTGACACCTGAGTGACACCTGAGTGACACCTGAGTGACATTTGGGACACCGAGTGACACCCGAGTGACACTGGGGACACCACGGTGACACCAAGTGACGCTGGCAACACCGAGTGATGTCTGGGACACCGAGTGGCACCCGAGTGACACCCAGGGACATCAAAGTGACATCTGGGACACCACGGTAACAGCAAGTGACACTGGCAACACCTGAGTGACACCAAGTGACACCCTGGTGACGGTGACACGAGGCCACCTCACACAATAAGGCTGTCAAATGACACCCCAGTGACACCGAGTGACACACAGTGACACCTGAGTGACACCCGATGACGCCGAGTGACACCAAGTGATAGTGACACCAGGGACACCGTGGTGAGACCAAGTGACATGTGGGATTCTGAGTGACACCTGAGGAACCGAGTGACACCTGGTGACACTGAGCGACACCAAGTGACACCTGGTGACACTGAGGGACACTGGAAACATCACCGAGTGACACAGGATGACACCCCAGTGATGGTGACACGAGGCCACCCCCCAATAAAGCTGTCAGGTGACACCGCAGTGACACCCGATGACACCGAGTGACCCCTGAGTGACACCAAGTGACACTGAGTGACATCTGGGACTCCGAGTGACACGCGAGTGACACCTGGTGACACCGAGTGACACCCGAGGAACCGAGTGACACCTGGTGACACTGAGTGACATCTGGGGCACCGAGTGACACTGAGTGACACTGAATGACACCTGGTGACACCCGAGTGACACCCCGGTGACGGTGACGCGAGGCCACCCCCCAATAAAGCTGTCACACATGGCGCTGGCTCTGTGTCACTGTGTCACTGTGCTTGGGGACATCGCAAAGCCACCACCCCCCCCCAGCCTGGGATTGTCCCCAAGGGTGTCCCCAGGGAGGGGACAGTGACACAATGACAGCCACACACGGCTGGGGGGGGAGATGGCATTTATTGTCACCTGCGGGGACGGGGATGGGGACAGGGGGTGGCACTGGGCAGGGGACACGGGGGGTGACACCGCGGTGTCACCAGGGGTGGCTTCGGGTGACGGGGACAGTGCTGCTGGGGACAGTGCCACCATGGGGGTGACACTGCCACCAAAGAGGGGACAGTGCCACCCTGAATGTGACACTGCCACCATGGAGGTGACACTGGAGATGGGACCCTGGATGTGCCACTGCCACCATGGAGGGGGACAGTGCCACCAGGGAGGGGACACCACGGATGGCACCCTGGAGGTGACAGTGCCACTGGGGAGGGGACACCGGGGATGGGAGCCTGGATGCGACAGTGCCACCACAGAGGTGACCCTGCCAACAGGGAGGTGACAGTGCCACCCTGAATGTGACGCTGCCACTGGGGAGGGGACACTGGAGATGGGACCCTGAAGATGACACTGCCACCATGGAGGTGACACTGCCACCGTGGAGGTGACACTGCCACCGTGGAGAGGACAGTGCCACTGGGGATGGCACCAGGGAGGGGACACTGCCACCCTGGAGGTGACACTACCACCCTGAAGGTGACACTGCCACCACAGAGGGGACACTGCCACCATGGAGGGGACACCAGCCATGGCATCTGGAGGTGACACTGCCAACCTGGATGTGACATTGCCACCGTGGAGGTGACACAGCCACCGTGGAGGGGACACTGCCATCATGGAGGTGACACTGGGGATGGGACCCTGGATGTGACACTGCTACCGAGAAGGGGACACTGCCACCATGGAGGTGACACTGCCACCAGGGATGGCATCTGGAGGTGACACTGCCACCAGGGAGGGGACAGTGCCACCATGGAGGTGACACTGCCACCGGGGCTGGCACCCTGGAGGTGACAAGGGACGGTGTGGCCACAGTGCCGTGTCCTGCTGTGACACCAGGGTGACAAGGGGCTCATGTCCCCTGTCCCCTCTCTGTCCCCAAGGCTCAGGGCAGGACTGGTGGGGACACATCACGGTGTCCCCAAAGTGTCACAGCAGGGAGGGGACAGCAGAGAGCACGGTGTCCCCAAGGTGTCCCCAGGATGTCACAGTGGGGAGGGGACAACGGGGGATGTTCTGGGGCTGTCCCTGCAGTGTCCCCACAGCAGGAAGGGGACACTGGGTGATGTCCCCTTGGTGTCCCCCGGGTGTCACAGCAGGAAGGGGACACTGGGGGCTGTCCCCAGGGCTGTCCTGGGGATGTCCCCATGGTGTAACAGCAGGAAAGGGACAATCCCCGTGGTGTCCCCAGGGCGGTGTCACAGCAGGACGGGGACACTGGGGGCTGTCCCTGTGGTGTCCCCTTGCTGTCACAGCAGAAAGGGGATGATGGGGGCTGTCCCCTCAATGTCCCCTCAGTGTCACAGAAGGAAGGGGACACTGAGGGACATCCTCGCGGTGTCACAGCAGGACGGGGACACTGGGGGCTGTCCCCTCGGTGCCCCCCTGGGTGTCACAGCAGGACGGGGACACTGGGTGATGTCCCCTCGGTGCCCCCCCGGTGTCACAGCAGGATGGGGACACTGGGGGCTGTCCCCTGGGTGCCCCCCCAGTGTCACAGCAGGAAGGGGACACTGGGTGATGTCCCCTCGGTGTCCCCCCGGTGTCACAGCAGGAAGGGCACGATGGGCGAGCGCAGGGGCGGGTAATCGCGGAACTCGCGCAGGTAACTGCGGTGCTTGCCCTGAGCCCAGATCGCCATCTGCACGAACCCCACCAGCGAGAACAGCGCCACTGCGGGGACAGGGACACGGCTGGCACCGCGGGGACGCCACGGGGACACGGCCAGGACACGGCTGGCACCGCAGGGACACCACAAATGCCCCCAAAATCCACGCAAAATCCCCCTAAATCCACCCCAATCCAACACAAATCCACCCCAAAATCCACTCAATTCCCCTCACAATCCACTCCAAATCCAACCCAAATCCCTTCAAAATCCCCCTAAATCCAACACAAATCCACCCCAAAATCACCCCCAAGTCACCCTGAAATCCACCCCAAATCCACCCCAAAATCCACTCAATTCCCCACAAAATCCACCTAAATCCATCCATATCCACCCCAAATCCACCTAAATCCAACACAAATCCCCCAAATCCACCCCAAATCCACTCCTAAATCCACCCTGAATCACCCCAAAATCCACCCCAAATCCACGCAAAATCCCCCTAAATCCACGCAAAATCCCCCTAAATCCACGCCAATTCAACACAAATCCACCCCAAAATCCACCCAAATCCACCCCAAAATCCACCCAAATCTCCTCACAAAATCCACCCCTAAATCCACCCCAAATTCCCCCAAAATCCACTCAATTCCCCTCAAAATCCACCCAGATTCGCTCCTAAATCCACCCCTAAATCCAACGCATTCCCCAAAATCCACCCCAAATCCACACAAAATCCACCCCAAACCACCCCAAATCCCCCCAAAATCTACCCCAAATCCACCCCAATCCAACACAAATCCACCCCAAAATCCACTGAATTCCCCTCAAAATCCACTCAGAATTGCTCCTAAATCCACCCCAATCTAACACATTCCCCAAAATCAACCCCAAATCACCACTAAATCCACCCAAATCCAACTCAAATCCATCTAAACCACCCCAAATCCCCCCAAAATCTACCCCAAATCCACCCCAATCCATCACAAATCCACCCCAAAATCCACTCAAATCCACTCAAAATTCACCCAAATCTCCTCACAAAATCCACCCCAAATCCAACCCAAATGCCCCAAAATTCCCCCCAAGTCACCCCGAAATCCACCCCTAAATCCACCTCAAATGCCCCCAAAATCTAAACAATGACCCCTAAATCCATCCCAAATCCATCCCAAATCACCCCTAATCCACCTAAATCCACCTCAAATCACCCTAATTCCACCCAAATCCAACCCAAATCCATCTAAACCACCCCAAATCTCCCCAAAATCCATCCAATCACCCCAAAATCGAACCAATAACCACCAAATCCACCCAAAATCCGCCCCAAATCACCCCCAAAATCCACCTGAATCACCCTAAAATCCTCCCCAAATCCCTCCTAAATCCACCCCAAAATCCACCCCAAATCCTGTCAAAATCCACCCTGAGTCCCTCCTAAGTCCACCCCAAAATCCACCCCAAAATCCCCCAAATCCAACACAATTCCACCCCAAATCACCCCAAACCACCTCAAATCCCCCCAAAACTCACCCCAAGTCACCCCAAATCCAACCCAAATCCTCCCAGATCCCAAATCACCCCTAAATTCAACCCATATCCACCCCAAAACCCCCAAATCCACCCCAAAACCCCCAAATCCAACCCATTCCCCAAAATGCACCCTAAAATCCACCCCACATCCTCCCAGATCCCCCCAAAATCCACACAAATGCCCCCCAATTCCACCCCAAATCACCCCTAATCCATTTAAACCACCCCAAATCCCCCCCCAAAATCATTCCCAAATCCACCCCAAATTCCCCCAAATCCACCCTGAATCCACCTCATATCCCCCCAAAATCCCTCCTAAATCCACCCCAAATCACCCCAAAATCCACCTAAACCACCCCCAAATCCACCTGAATCCCCCCCAAATCCCCCTCAAATCCACCCCAAATCACCCCAAAAACCACCCAAATCCACCCCAAAATCCACCTAAACCACCCCAAATCACCCCAAATTCCCCCAAATCGCCCCCAAATCCACCCAAATCCACCCCAAAATCCACCTAAACCACCCCAAATCACCCCAAATTCCCCCAAATCGCCCCCAAATCCATCCAAGTCCACCCTGAATCCCCCCAGAATCCCTGGGGACCCAGGAGTGGCCCAGGGGACACGGACAGAGGGGACACGGGACCGGGGTCTCTGAGGCGTCACCCCCCGTCCCGTGTCCCCTTGTGTCCCCTCATGTCCCCTCCATGCCCCCCCCATGTCCCCTCCTGGTCCCCTCTGTGTCCCCCTCATGTCCCCTCATGTCCCCTCCACGTCCCACCCTGTGTCCCCTCCTTGTCCCCCTTTGTCCCCCTCTGTGTCCCCTCATGTCCCCCCATGTCCCCTCCATGTCCCCCCATGTCCCCTCATGTCCCTGCCGTGTCCCCCTTTGTCCCCCTCATGTCCCCCCCATGTCCCCTCATGTCCCCCCGTGTCCCGTGATGTCCCTCCCATGTCCCCTCCATGTCCCTTCATTGTCCCCGTGTCCCCCTGATGTCCCCTCATGGCCCCCCATGTGTCCCCTCCATGTCTCCCCCATGTCCCCTCATGTCCCTGCCGTGTCCCCCTCATGTCCCCTCATTGTCCCCTCCATGTCCCCCCATGTGTCCCCTCCATGTCCCCTCATTGTCCCCTCCATGTCTCCCCCGTGTCCCCCTTTGTCCCTCTCATGTCCCCTCTGTGTCCCCCCTGTGTCCCCTCTGTGTCCCCCCATGTCCCCCATTGTGTCCCCTCCATGTCCCCCCATGGCCCTTTTGTGTCCCCTCCATGTCCCCTTCATGTCCCCCCATGTGTCCCCTCCTTGTCCCCTTGTCTCCCCCCCATGTCCCCCCCCGTCCCCTCTGTGTCCCCTCATGTCCCCTCATGTCCCCCCATGTCCCCTGGTGTCCCCTGGTGTCCCCTCACCGGGCAGGCACTGGGTCATGATGGTGAAACCGATCCAGGAACCGACCTGGGGGGACAAATTGGGGACTGTCACCTGTGGGTGTCACCTGTGGGTGTCACTTACGGGGATGTCACCTTTGGGCAGTGTCCCCATCCTCCAGTGACACCCCCAGCACAGCGATGTCCCCACGGCCGCGTCCCCTCCCAAGAGTGTCACACCCCCCAGGTGTCCCCACTGTCCCCAGGTGTCCCCACTGTCCCCAGGTGTCCCCATTGTCCCCACTGTCCCCACTGTTCCCAGGTGTCCCCACTGTCCCCAGGTGTCCCCAGGTGTCCCCAGGTGTCCCTGACCTCGTAGGTGTAGTTGGGGCAGGACACGAGCAGGAACAGCCACGTGAACGGGTTCCGCGTCGGGTACGGGATCTTGCGCGTCTTGGAGCCTGCGGGGACACACGGGGACATCGGTGACACACGGGGACACACGGGGACATCGGTGACACATGGGGACACATGGGGACATCAGTGACACATGGGGACACACGGGGACATCGGTGACATCAGTGACACACGGGGACATCAGTGACACATGGGGACACACGGGGACATCGGTGACATCAGTGACACACGGGGACACACAGGGACATCAGTGACACATGGGGACACACGGGGACACACGGGGACACATGGGGACACACGGGGACATCGGTGACACACGGGGACACATGGGGACATCGGTGACATCAGTGACACACGGGGACACATGGGGACACACGGGGACATCGGTGACACACGGGGACACATGGGGACATCAGTGACATCAGTGACACATGGGGACACACGGGGACATCGGTGACACAGGGACACACAGTGACACACAGGGACACACGGGGACACACAGGGACATAGTGACACACGGTGACAGTGACACACGGGGACACACAGTGACACACAGGGACACAACGGGGACACAACGGGGACACACGGGGACACACAGTGACACACAGTGACACATGGGGACAGTGACACAGTGACACACAGGGACACACGGGGACACACAGGGACACAACGGGGACACACGGGGACACACAGTGACAGTGACACATGGGGACACATGAGGGACACTCCTGGCCATGGGAACACAGTGACACACAGTGACACATGGGGACACACAGCGACAGTGACACACAGTGACACACGGGGACACACACAGTGACACACAGTGACACACGGGGACACACACAGTGACACACAGTGACACACAGTGACACATGGGGACAGTGACACACAGTGACACATGGGGACACACGGGGACACACAGTGACACACAGTGACACATGGGGACAGTGACACAGTGACACACAGTGACACATGGGGACACACAGTGACAGTGACACACAGTGACACATGGGGACACACACAGTGACACACAGTGGCACACAGGGACACATGGGGACAGTGACACAGTGACACATGGGGACACATGGGGACACAGGGAGGGGTCTTGCGCGTCTCAGAGCCTGCAGGGGACACCAGGGGACACCGGTGACACATGGGGACATCAGAACACACGGGGACACAGGGGGACCCAGGGGGACACGGGGATACACGGTGACATGGGGGGACACAGGGGGACACCGGTGACACAGAGCACCACGGGGACATGGGACACGCAGGGAAACACCGGTGACACCCCCGGACGTGGGGACACATGGGGGGACACCGGTGACACACGGGGACACGGGACATGCACTGTGACATGGGGACACACGGGGGGACACATGGGGACACAGGGACACGCACTGTGACATGGGGACACAGGGACACACGAGGGGACACAGGGACACATGGGGACACACCGGTGACATCCCGTAGGACACGGGTCACACACTGGTGACACCCCCAGGACACGTGTCACCCCCCAGGCCACCCCCCAGACAGGTGCCACCCTCCATGTCCCCTCTGTGTCCCCCACTGTCCCCAATGTCCCCTGGCTGTCCCCACTGACCCCTCAATGTCCCCAGTGTCCCTGATGTCCCCATGTCCGCCCACTGTCCCCTGGCTGTCCCCGCTGTCCCCAATGTCCCTCTGTGTCCCCCAATGCTCCCACTGTCCCCAATGTCCCCTGGCTGTGCCCTCAATGTCCCTGATGTCCCCAACACCCCCATTGTCCCCGCTGTCCCCGCTGTCCTCATTGTCCCCAGTGTCCCCAATGTCCCCGCTGTCCCCGCTGTCCCCAGTGTCCCCAATGTCCCCAATGTCCCCGCTGTCCCCAGTGTCCCCATTGTCCCCAGTGTCCCCAATGTCCCCGCTGTCCTCATTGTCCCCAGTGTCCCCAATGTCCCCAATGTCCCCGCTGTCCCCAGTGTCCCCAATGTCCCCAGTGTCCTCAATGTCCCCGCTGTCCCCAATGTCCCCTCAATGTCCCCGCTGTCCCCGCTGTCCCCGCTGTCCCCAGTGTCCCCCCAATGTCCCCAATGTCCCCTCAATGTCACCGCTGTCCCCTCACCCGCCGGCCGCAGGTTCCTCAGGGCCACGTGGATGGAGAAGTTCCCGAGCTGGCAGAACTGGGGGGGTCACGGGGGGGTCACAGGTGGGAGGTGGCACCAGGACCCCCCCAGGGACCCCCCCAATGTCCCCATGGCCCCATTGGGACCCCCCAAAACAGCCCCAGCCCCCCAAAATCTGCCCAGAGCCCCCCATGGCCCCCCAGACCCCACTGGGACCCCCCCAAACCCCCCCAGCCCCCCATGGCCCCCCAAGATCTGCCCAGACCCCCCATGGCCCCCCAGACCCCTCCCCAAATCCCCCATCCCAGCCCCCCCAAACCCACTGGGACCCCCCAAACCCTCAATGGAACCCCCAGACCCCTCATCCCAACCCCCCCCAAAACAGCCCAGGCCAGACCAGCCCCCCCCAAACCCCCCGGGACCCCCCCCAAACCCCCCATGGGCCCCCCCCAAACCCCCCGGGACCCCCCCCAAACTCCCCATGGAGCCCCCCAAACCCCCCATGGACCCCAAACCCCCCATGGGGCCCCCCAAACCCCCCAAACCCCCCGGGACCCCCCCCCCAAACCCCCCATGGGCCCCCCCAAACCCCCCGGGACCCCCCCCAAACCCCCCATGGGCCCCCCCCAAACCCTCCGGGACCCCCCCCCAAACCCCCCATGGGCCCCCCCAAACCCCCCGGGACCCCCCCCAAACCCACTGGGACCCCCCCAAACCCCCCGGGACCCCCCCAAACCCCCCATGGGCCCCCCAAACCCCCCAAATCCCCCCTCCCAGCCCCCCACAGCCCCCCAAACCCCCAAATCCCCCCTCCCAGCCCCCCAAACCCCCACTGGGACCCCCCAGCTCTGCCACGACCCCCCAAATCCCCATCCTGGCCCCCCCAAACCCCCCAAAGCCCCCATTCCCAGCCCCCAATGCCCCCCCAGTGTCCCCCCAGTGCCCCCCCAGTGTCCCCCCGTACCCACCAGGAACACGGCCAGCGCCAGCTTCACCTGATCGTCACCGTACGCTGGGGGGACAGACGGGGTCAGAGCGGGACAGACGGACACGGGGACAGGGACACAGGGACAGGGATGGGGGCAGGGATGGGGACAGGGACACGGGGACAGATGGACATGGGGGGGTCAGAGCAGGACAGACGGACACGGGGACAGGGATGGGGACAGGGACACGGGGACAGGGACACAGGGACAGACGGACATGGGGGGGTCAGAGCAGGGACAGGGACACAGGGACAGGGACACGGGGACAGGGACACGGGGACAGGGATGGGGACAGACGGACACAGGGACACAGGGACAGGGACACGGGGACAGGGACACGGGGACAGGGATGGGGACAGACGGACACAGGGACAGAGGGACAGAGGGACAGAGACATGGAGAGGTCAGCACAAGGACAGGGGGACAGAGGGACACAGGGACAGGGAGACAGGGACAGGGATGGGGACAAAGGGGGGACAGAGGGACGGGGGGACACAGGGACTGAGGGGACAGAGACAGGGATGGGGACAGAGGGACACAGGGACACAGGGACAGGGACACAAGGGGGTCAGCATGGGGACAGACAGACAGGGACAGAAGGACACAGGGACACAGGGACAGGGACACCCACAGGGTCCCCTCCTGCAGGGGACACGGGCGTGGCAGGGACAGGGACAGCCACACCCCCCGTGTGTGTCCTGGTGACACAGGGGGACAAGGGGACACGGGGATGGGGACAGGGACAGTGACAGGCGACAGTGACAGGTGACCGGACACACAAGGACAGGTGACACTCACCTGGCGGGGTGTACAGCGGGTGGTTGATGTAGTGGGGACAGTGACAGTGACACACAGGTGACAGTGACAGTGACAGTGACAGTGACACACAGGTGACACACAGGTGACAATGACAGTGACAGTGACACACAGGTGACAGTGACAGTGACATACAGGTGACACACAGGTGACAGTGACAGTGTCACTCACCTGGCGGGGTGTACAGCGGGTGGTTGATGTAATGGGGACAGTGACAGTGACACACAGGTGACAGTGACAGTGACACACAGGTGACACACAGGTGACACAGGTGACACTCACCTGGCGGCGTGTACAGCGGGTGGTTGATGTAGTGGGGATGGGGACAGTGACAGTGACACACAGGTGACACAGGTGACACTCACCTGGCGGCGTGTACAGCGGGTGGTTGATGTAGTGGGGATGGGGACAGTGACAGTGACACACAGGTGACACAGGTGACACTCACCTGGCGGCGTGTACAGCGGGTGGTTGATGTAGTACGCCATCCAGGCAGCGAAGCCCCAGTAGTAGGTGCAGTTCTGGGGACATTGAGGACAGGTTGGGGACATTGGGGACACTTTGGGGACACCTTGGGGACACTTTGGGGATGTGGCAGTGGCGGGCAGGGGACACCTGGGGACAGCCAGGTGTGCAGGGCTGCCATGGAGGGGACAGGGAGGTGACCCAAGGGGGACAGACAGGTGACCCAGGTGACAGTGACACCAGGATGGTGTCACACGGGGCCAGGGCTGGGCAGGGACAGGGGGTGGCAGAGGTGACACAGAGGTGACCCAGGGGGACAGCCAGGTGACCCAGGTGACAGTGACACCTCAGAGGTGTGGCACAGGGTCGGTGCCACCGCGCCAGAACTGGTGGGGACAGGGACAAGGACAAGGACAGGGAGGGGACGGGGCAGTGACAGCAGTGCTGGGAGTGTGGCACACGTGTCACACACGTGTCACACACGTGTCACACAGGTGTCACAGGTGACAGGGTGGTGTCACACAGGTGACATTCAGGTGTCCCAGGTGTCCCACCTTGAAGATGTTGCGCAGGGGCACGGTGCCGTGCGAGAAGGGGACAGGGAGGGGACAGGACAATGCCCAGGGCAGTGACACAGGTGACACACAGGTGTCACACAGGTGTCACACAGGCGACGGGGTGGTGTCACACAGGTGTCACACAGGTGTCACACAGGCGACGGGGTGGTGTCACACAGGTGTCACACAGGTGTCCCAGGTGTCCCACCTTGAAGATGTTGCGCAGGGGCATGGTGCCGTGCGAGAAGCGGTGCACGAACAGCGTCTCCAGCAGCCGCTTGACGTAGTGGAACGAGTGACAGCAGCACGCCAGGCTGGGGACGTCGGGGACATCATTGGGGACATTGGGGACACACCTGGGACACACGTGGGACACCTCCCCCTGTCCCCACCACCTGGCCAGTGTCCCCACAATGGGCCCTGCAAGCCCCAGTGTCCCCAATGTCCCCATTGTCCCCAATGTCCCCCACAGTGTCCCCAAGGTGTCCCCAGTGTCTCCCCGATGTCACCACGTCCCCCCATAATCCCCCAATGTCCCAAATGTGTCCCCCCCCCGGTGTCCCCAGTGTCCCTGATGTCCCCAACATCCTCAATGTCTCCCCACCATGCCCATTGTCCCTGATGTCCCCAGTGTCCCCAATGTCCCCGCAGTGTCCCCAAACCCCCCAATGTTCCCAACCCCCCATTGTCCCCAGTGTCCCCCTAATTGTCCCTAATGTCCCCATTGTCCCCAATGTCCTCCCAATGTCCCCAGTGTCCCCAAGGTGTCCCCAATGTCCCCAAGGTGTCCCCAATGCCCCCAGTGTCCCCAAGATGTCCTCAAGGTGTCCCCAATGTCCCTCACTGGACCATGTGGTGCTGGCTGGTGGTGACTGTCCCCAGTGTCCCCAATGCTTCCAATGTCCCTGATGTCCCCAATGTCTCCATTGTTCCCAAGGTGTCCCCAGTGTCCCCAATGTCCCCCCAGTGTCACTCACTGCACGCGGTGCTGGCTGGAGGTGACTGTCCCCAATGTCCCAAAGGTGTCCCCAATGTCCCCAGTGTCCCCAAGGTGTCCCCCCGGTGTCACTCACTGCACCACACGGTGCCGGCTGGAGGTGACTGTCCCTGATGTCCCCAAGGTGTCCCCGATGTCCCCAAGGTGTCCCCAATGTCCCCACTGTCCCCAAGGTGTCCCCAAGGTGTCCCCACTGTCCCCAAGGTGTCCCCACTGTCCCCAAGGTGTCCCCAGTGTCCCCAGTGTCCCCCCGGTGTCACTCACTGCACCACGCGGTGCCGGCTGGAGGTGACTGTCCCCAAGGTGTCCCCAATGTCCCCAAGGTGTCCCCAATGTCCCCAAGGTGTCCCCAGTGTCCCCAGGGTGTCACTCACTGCACCACGCGGTGCCGGCTGGCCGTGACTGTCCCTGATGTCCCCAATGTCCCCAATGTCCCCAAGGTGTCCCCAGTGTCCCCAGGGTGTCACTCACTGCACCACGCGGTGCCGGCTGGCCGTGAAGTCGTAGCGGGGCCCGTACAGGAACGGCACCCGGAAATAGAAGAGCAGGTAAATGAGCAGGGGGCCGGCGTACTCCGTCAGGAACACCTGCACAGGTGACACACGGGGGAGGGGACACGCAGGGACAGTCAGGGACAGGCAGGGACAGTCAGGGACACCTGCACAGGTGACACACGGGGGAGGGGACACCTGGGACAGTGAGGGGACACCTGGGACAGGCAGGGACACTCAGGGACACCTGCACAGGTGACACACGGGGGAGGGGACACGCAGGGACAGTCAGGGACAGGCAGGGACAGTCAGGAACACCTGCACAGGTGACACACGGGAGGGGACACGCAGGGACAGTCAGGGACACCTGGGACAGTGAGGGGACACCTGGGACAGGCAGGGACAGTCAGGGACACCTGCACAGGTGACACACGGGGGAGGGGACACGCAGGGACAGTCAGGGACACCTGCACAGGTGACACACGGGGGGGAGGGGACACGCAGGGACAGTCAGGGACACGTGGGACAGTGAGGGGACAGGCAGGGACAGTCAGGGACAGTCAGGAACACCTGCACAGGTGACACACGGAAGGGGACACTCAGGGACACCTGCACAGGTGACACACAGGGGGGGAGGGGACAGGCAGGGACAGTCAGGGACACCTGGGACAGTGAGGGACAGTCAGGGACACGTGGGACAGGTGAGAGGGGACAGGTGAGAGGGGACAGTCAGAGACACCTGGGACAGGTGAGAGGGGACAGGTGAGAGGGGACAGTCAGAGACACCTGGGACAGGTGAGAGGGGACAGGTGAGAGGGGACAGTCAGAGACACCTGGGACAGGTGAGAGGGGACAGGTGAGGGGACAGGTAAATGAGCAGGGGGCCCACGTACTCCGTCAGGGACACCTGGGACAGTCAGGGACAGTCAGGGAAACCTGGGGACAGGTAAGGGACAGGTAAGGGGAAACCTGCACAGGTGAGAGGGGACAGTCAGGGACACCTGGGACAGGTGAGGGACAGGTGAGAGGGGACAGGTGAGGGACACCTGGGACAGGTGAACACAAGGGACATGGAACACCGAGGAGCAGGGACAGATGGACATGGGGACACAGGTGTGACACAGGTGACACAGGGAGGTGACACAGGTGACACAGGTGTGACACAGGTGACACACAGGTGACAGGTGTGTCACACTCACCGTGACCCAGCTGATCTGCGCCCCCAGGTCCCGGAAGGTGACACAGGTGACACAGTGGGTGACAGGGGATGACACAGGTGACAGGTCACCCAGGTGTGACACACAGGTGACACAGGTGACAGACAGGTGTGACACACAGGTGACACAGGTGTGACACAGGTGACACACAGGCGTGACACAGGTGACAGGTGTGACACAGGTGACGCACAGAGGTGGCACACAGGTGACACAGGTGACGCAGGTGACACAGGTGACACACAGGTGACACACAGGTGTGACACAGGTGACAGGTGTGACACAGGTGACACACAGAGGTGGCACACAGGTGACGCAGGTGACACAGGTGACACACAGGTGACACACAGGTGTGACACAGGTGACAGGTGTGACACAGGTGACACACAGAGGTGGCACACAGGTGACACAGGTGACGCAGGTGACACAGGTGACACACAGGTGTGACACAGGTGACACAGAGGTGACACAGGTGACACAGGTGACACAGGTGACACACAGGTGACACAGAGGTGACACAGGTGTGACACAGGTGACACACAGGTGACACAGAGGTGACAGAGGTGACAGAGGTGACACAGAGGTGACACAGGTGACACACAGGTGACACACAGGTGACACACAGGTGACACAGGTGTCACACTGACCGTGACCCAGCTGATCTGCGCGCCCAGGTCCCGGAAGTAGAGCGTGGCCGTGGTGCCCACGGGCAGCGACTGCAGCACATCCTCGTCCTTGAGAGAGCGCCCCTCTGCGGAGAGCACACCTGGGCACACCTGGGCACACCTGGGCACACACCTGGGCACACGCCTGGGCACACGCCTGGGCATGCCTGGGGACACCTGGAGCACCTGGGGACCTCCCTGGGGACAGCCCTAGGGACACCTGGCACACCTGGGCACACCTGGGGGGTACCTGGGCATACCTGGGGACACACTTGGGCACACTTGGGGCATACCTGGGCACACCTGGGCACACACCTGGGGCACCTGGGCATGCCTGGGCATGCCTGGGCACACACCTGGGCACACCTGAGCACACCCCTGGCACACCTGGCACACACCTGGGGACACACCTGGCACACCTGGGCACACCCCTGGCACACCCTTAGGCATACGTGGGCACACACCTGGAGACACCTTTCACACACCTGGGCACACCTGAGCACACAAGGGGACACACCTGGGCATGCCTGGCACACCTGGGACATCCCTGAGGCGTACCTGGGGACACCTGGCACACACCTGGCACAGACCCAGCACTCCTGGCACACACCTGGCACACACCTGGCACACACCTGGGGCATATCTGGGGCACACCTGGGGGGTACCTGGGGACACCTGGGGGACACGTTGGGACACCTGGCACACCTGGGGACATCCCTGAGGACACCTGGGGACACCTGGGGACATCTGGGGGACACCTGGGACACTCGGGGACACCCCAGGGGACAGCTGAGGACAGCTAGGGACAGCTAGGGACAGCAGGGGATGCCTGGGGACACCTTGGGGACATCCCTGAGGGACACTTGGTGACACCTGGGGACATTGAGGGACACCTTGGGGACACCTGGGGGCGTAACTGGGGAGAGCCCTGGGGACAGCTGGGGACACCTTGGGGACACCTGGGGACAGCTGGGGACACCTGGGCCACCCCTGGGGACACCTGGGACACCCGGGGACATTGGGGACACCTGGGACACCCGGGGACACCCCTGGGGACACCCCTGGGGACACCCCTGGGGACACTGGGGACACTGGGGACACTGGTGTCACTCACTGGGGTCCAGGCGCAGGGACTGCCTCGCTGGGTACCACTGGGGATCTGCGGGACACAGGGACACAGGGTGGCACCAGGGGACAGTGACAGTGGCACCAGGGGATAGCGGGGGTGGCACCGTGGGGACATGGCCATCAAGGGGACAGGGATGGTGGCACCAGGGGACAGGGACAGTGGCACCAGGGGACAGCAGGGGTGGCACCAGGGGACAGCGGGGGTGGCACCGTGGGGACAGGGACGGTGGCACCAGGGGACAGGGACGGCGGCACCATGGGGACATGGCCATCAAGGGGACAGGGATGGTGGCACCAGGGGACAGGGACAGTGGCACCAGGGGACAGCGGGTGGCACTGTGGGGACAGTGACAGTGGCACTGTGGGGACAGCGGTGGTGGCACTGTGGGGACAGTGGGGGTGGCACCCAGGGGACAGTGGGGGTGGCACTGTGGGACAGGGACAGTGGCACTGGGGGGACATGGCCACAGAGGGGACAGGGATCGCGGCACTGTGGGGACAGTGGGGGTGGCACTGTGGGGACAGCGGGGATGACACCCAGGGGACAGTGCCGGTGGCACCGCAGGGACACAGCCCCCATGGGGACAGTGGGGGTGGCACTGTAGGGACAGTGACGGTGGCACTGTGGGGACAGTGGGGGTGGCACTGTGGGGACACAGCCCCCATGGGGACAGGGACAAGGAGGCCCCCCGGGCCCGGTGACACGGTGACACGGCCTGGTGACATGTCCCCATGGCTCAGTGACCTGTGCCAGGCACACTGAGGGTCCCCACGTCCCTGTCCCTGTCCCCTCTCCCTGTCCCTTCCCTGTCCCTGTCCCCATGTTCCCTCCCTGTCACTTCCCTGTCCCCTGTCCCCTCTCCATCCCTGTCCCCTCCCCTGTCCCTCTCCCCATGTCCCCATCCCTGTCCCTTCCCTGTCCCCATGTCCCCATCCCTGTCCCCTCCCTGTCCTCTCTGTCCCCATGTCCACCCTGTCCCCTCCCCATCCCCCCGTCCCTGTCCCCCCGTCCCTGTCCCCTCTGTCCCCCTGTCCCCGTCCCCATCCCTGTCCCCTGTCCCTGTCCCCACTCACGGCTCTTGCTGAACAGGTTTTTGATGTCGGCCACCGTGGCCTGAGGCTCCACCTGGGGACAGATGGCACTCAGGGGACATGGGGACAGTACAGGGCCACCCCTGTCCCCTCCCAGGCCACCCCTGTCCCCTCCCAGGCTGTCCCTGTGTCCCCCTGTGTGCTGTCCCCATGTCACCCCGTGTCCCATGTCTCTCCCATGGCCCCCTGTGTCCCTGTGTCCCCCCGTGTCCCTCTGTCCCCTCCTGTCCCCCTGTGTCCCCATGTCCCCCCATGTCCCCCATGCTGTCCCTGCGTCCCCATGTCTCCCCATGTCCCCGTGTCCCCATGTCCCCGTGTCCCCATGTCCCTGTGTCCCCCCATGTCCCTCCACACTGTCCCTTAGTCCCCCCAGGCCCTCGTGTCCCCCTGTCCCCACTGCTGTCCCCATGTCACCCTGTGTCCCCATGTCCCCCCATGTGCCCCCCTGTCCCCATGTCCCCACCATGTCCCCAGTTCCCCATGTCACCCCGTGTCCCTGTGTCCCCACGTTGCCCTCCCATCCTGTGTCCCCCTGTCCCCCCCATATGTCCCCCTGTCCCCCCATGTCCGCCTGTCCCCCCATGTCCCTGTGTGTCCCCGTCCCCTCCTTTCCCCATGTCCCTCAGTCCCCACCATGGCCCCCTGTCCCCCTGTCCCCCTGTCCCCCCATGTCCCCCCATGTCCCCCTGTCCCTCCATGTCCATGTCCTCCCATGTGCCCCGAGTCCCCATGTCCCCTCTTGTCCCTGTGTTCCTCCATGTCCCCATATCCCCCCCCGTCACCCCTGATGTCCCCCTGTCCCCTCCATGTCCCCCTGTCCCCTCCATGTCCCCCTGTCCCTCCATGTCCCCCTCTCCCCTCCATGTCCCCCTGTCCCTCCATGTCCTCATGTCCTCCTGCTGTCCCCCCGGTCCCCGTGTCTCGCCATGCTGTCCCCATGTCCCCTCATGTCCTTATGTCCCCTTGTCCCCTTTTGCTGTCCATGTCTCCCCATGTCCCCGTGTCCTCTTGTCCCCGTGTCCCCCATGTCCCTCCATGCTGTCCCTTAGCCCCCCCATGTCCTCCTGTCCCCCCGTGTCCCCATGTGTCCCCCTGGCCCCTCCACCCGCCATGTCCCCCTGTGTCTCCGTGTCCCCCCGTGTCCCCGTGTCCCCCCGTGTCCCCGTGTCCCCCCGTGTCTCTGTGTCCCCCCGTGTCTCCGTGTCCCCCCGTGTCCCCATGTCCCCCCGTGTCTCCGTGTCCCCCCGTGTCCCCATGTCCCTTCATATCCCCCTGTACCCTCATGTCCCCCCCTATGCCCATGTCCTCTGCTGTCCCCCTCTGTCCCCCCCTGTCCTCCTGTGTCTCCATGTCCCCGTGTCCCACCGTGTCCCCATGTCCCCCTATCCCCCCCATGTCCCTTAGTCTCCATTTCCCCATGTCCCCCTGTGTCCCCGGGGCCCCCATTGCCCTCCCATCCCCTGTGTCCCCCTGTCCCCCCATGTCCCCCTGTCCCCCCATGTCCTCATGTCCCCCCTGCTGTCCCCGTGTCCCCTCATGTCCCCCCTGTCCCCATGCCCCCATGCTCCCCTATGTCCCCATGTCCCTCCGTGGCCCTCCTGTCCCCATGGCCCCGTGTCCCTGTGTCCCACCATGTCCCCCCCGTGTCCCCATGTCCCTCCATGTCCCCATGTCCCCCCATCCCCCTCTTGTCCCCATGTCCCCCTGTGTCCCCCCCATGTCCCTTAGTCCCCATGACTGCCCATGTCCCCCTGTCCCCCCATGCTGTCCCCATGTCCCCTCATGACACAGTCCCCATGTTCCCCTTATGTCTCCCTGTCCCCCCATGCTGTCCCCATGTCCCTCCATGTCCTCATGTCCCCCTGTCCCCCCATGTCCCCATGTGTCTCCATGTCCCCTCTTGTCCCCCTGTCCCTCCATGTCCCCATGTCCCCCGTCCCCTGTGTACCTTGTCCAGGAAGCACAATTTGTCCCTTGTCCCCATGTCCCCCCATGTCCCTCTATCCCCCCCATGTCCCGGTGTTTCCCTGTCCCCTCGTGTCCCTTAGTCCCCCCATGTCCCGGTATCCCACCATGCTGTCCCCATGTCCCCCCGTGTCCTCATGTGTCTCCATGTCCCCCCCATGTCCCCAGCTGTCCCCATACCTTGTCCAGCAAGCACAATTTGTCCCTTGTCCCCATGTCCCCTTGCGTCCCCCTATCCCCCCCATGTCCCTATGTCCCCCCACGTCCCCCTGTCCCTCCACGTCCCCATGTGTCTCCATGTCCCCATGTCCCCCTATCCCCCCATGTCCCCCCATGTCCCCCTGTCCCTCCACGTCCCCATGTGTCTCCATGTCCCCATGTCCCCCTATCCCCCCATGTCCCCCTGTCCCCTCCATGTCCCTGTGTCTCCATGTAGCCCCATCTCCCCCTGTGTCCCCATGTCCCCTGTCCCCATACCTTGTCCAGGAAGCACAGTTTGTCCCCTGTCCCCATGTCCCTCCATGTCCCCCTGTCCCCCCATGTCCCCCTGTCCCCCCATGTCCCTCTATCCCCATCATGTCCCCCCGTCCCCAGCTGTCCCCAATGTCCCCGTGTCCCCTACCTTGTCGAGGAAGCACAGCTTGTCCCTTGTCCCCCTGTCCTCCCATGTCCCCATGTCCCCCCCATGTCCCCATGTGTCTCCATGTCCCCCCATGTCCCCCTATCCCTCCCATGTCCCCAGCTGTCCCCATACCTTGTCCAGGAAGCACAGTTTGTCCCTTGGTCCCATGTCCCCTCATGTCCCCCTGTCCCTCCATGTCCTCATGTCCCCCCATGTCCTCATGTCCCCTTGTCCCTCCATGTCCCCCTGCGTCCCCCCATGTCCCCAGCTGTCCCCCGTGTCCCCTACCTTGTCCAGGAAGCACAGCTTGTCCCTGGTCCCCATGTCCCCCCATGTCCCCATGTCCCCCATGTCCCCATGTCCCCCATGTCCCCAGCTGTCCCCATGTCCCCCCATGTCCCCAGCTGTCCCCATGTCCCCCCATGTCCCCAGCTGTCCCCATGTCCCCTACCTTGTCCAGGAAGCACAGCTTGTCCCTGGTCCTGGCGTCCAGGATCTCCACCTCGAAGAAGAGCAGCGCCGCTTTCCGGGGCCGCCTCCCGGGAGGGGCCACCGGGGGCCACAGCCCGGCCACCCCCGGTGCCACCCCCGGGGCCACCCCCGCGGCCACCCCCGGGACCGGGGCCACCCCCGGGCCACCCCCGCGGGGCGACACCGCCGCCTCCATGGCCACCGAAACGCGACACCGACCGGCCCCGCGCGGCGCTAAATATAAACGCACCCAACCCCCCCTTGGTGGCATTTGGTGGCCCCTGGTGGCCCTCGGGGGTGACCCTGGAGGTGGCCTCATGGTGGCACCTGGAGGTGGCTCTGGAGTGGACAGGGGTGGCCCTAGAGGTGGCTCCATGGTGGCCCTGGAGGTGGCCCCATGGTGGCCCTGGAGGTGGCTCAGGGGTGGCCCTGGAGGTGGCCCCATGGTGGCCCTGGAGGTGGCCCCTGGTGGCCGTGGAGGGGCCTCAGGGGTGGCCCTGGAGGTGGCCCAAGAGGTGGCTCTGGGGTGGCCCCATGGTGGCCCTGGAGATGGCTCAGGGGTGGCCCTGGAGGTGGCCCCATGGTGGCCTCATGGTGGCCCAGGCGTGGCCCTGGAGGTGGCCCTGGAAGTGGCATCTGGTGGTCCTGGGGGTGGCCTTGGAGGTGGCCCTGGGGTGGCAGTGTAATGGCCTGGAGGTGGCCCTGCGGTGGCCCTGTGGTGGCCCTGTGGTGGCTCCGGAGGTGGCCCCAGGATGACCCTGTGGTGGCCTTGGAAGTGGCCCTGGAGGTGGCCCAGGGGTGGCTCTGGAGGTGACTGGGGGGAACAGAGGTGGCCCTGGATGTGGCCCTAGAGGTGGCACCTGGTGGCTGTGGGGGTGGCTCAGGGGTGGCCCTGGAGGTGGCCCCATGGTGGTCTCATGGTGGCCCAGGGGTGGCACAGGCGTGGCCCTGGAGGTGGCCCTGGATGTGGCCTGGGAGTGGACAGAGGTGGCCCTGGAGGTGGCCCAAGAGGTGGATCTGGAGGTGGCACCTGGTGGCCCTGAAGGTGGCTCTGGAGTGGACAGGGGTGGCCGTGGAGGTGGCTCCATGGTGGCCCTAGAGGTGGCTCCATGGTGGCCCTGGAGGTGGCCTCGTGGTGGCACCTGGTGGCTCTCTGGTGGCCACGTGGTGGCCCTGGGGTGGATTTGGAGGTGGCCCTCAAGGTGACCCCGTGGTGGCCTGGAGGTGGCTCTGGGGAAGTGACACCGCCATGGCAGGGAGGTGACACTGGGGAGGGTGACACTGCCATGGGGGGGTGACACTGGGGTGATGACACTGCCACGGAGGGGGAGGTGACAGTGACAGCTCCGTGGGCCACCGGGGCCGTGCCTTGGAGCCACCCGGGGCACGGTGACGGTGACAGTGACAGTGACGGTGACAGTGACGGTGACAGCGACAATGGCGCTCTGGGGGTGACACCGGGGCCCTCCCGGGCTCACTGCGGTCCCTCAGGGCCCTGCTGCGACCGCGGGGCCCTCCCGGGACCCCCCGGGACCTTCCGGGACCCTCCGGGACCACCGAGCGCACCGGGACCCCAAGCCCCGCCCCTTTCCACGAGACCACGCCCCTTTACGAAGCCACGCCCCTTCATCGCCCTAAGCTCCGCCCCACCACCCACACATGTCGCTCCCTGACGCGCACGCGCATACCGCAAACCCACCGCGCATGCGCACAGCGCGTCCCGGTTGCCCCGGGGCGGAACGCGCGGGTTCCGCGGGGCCGCCGCGATGGCGCCGTGCGGGACCGGCGGGGCCGGAGGCTCGGGGCCGCCCCGATGCCGGTGTCCGGCCCGGGCCGCGGGCAGCGCGGCCGCCTCACCTCGTAGTGCTTCATGGCCGCTCCGCTCCGCCGCTCCCGCCGCCCCCGCCGCCCCCACGTGACCCGCCCCCTCAGGCCCGCCGGGGGGCGGGGCTTGCGGCTCGGCCAATCGGCGCCGCGCGCGTGGCTAGGCGCGGCCAATCGGAAAGCGGCGGCCCCGCCCGCGCGCTCGCCCCTTTCCCGCCGCGCTGGTTGCCGGGGCAACGCGAACGCCCGAGGGGGAATCCGCCAATGGGATGCGGGGGCGGGGCGCGGAGTGACGGGCAGGGCGGCCAATGGGAGCGCGGCGGGGGCGGGGCGGAGGGTGGAGTGATGGTCAGATCAGCCAATGGGCTCGCGGTAGGGGCGGGCCAAGCACCGCGTGGGCCCTGGGCGGGTCTAAAGGGGTCTGGGGGTGGGAGGGGTCAAAGGGAGGCTGGGGGGTTTGGCGGGTCATGGGGGGGTCTGAGGGGTCATGGGGGCTTTGGGGGGTCAAAGGGGGGTCAAAGGGGTCATGGGGGGTTTGGGGGGCTTGGGGGTGAGGGGGGGCTGGGGGTGTCATGGCAGACTGGGGGGTCCTGGGGACACCGTGGGGACACCGTGGGAACACCGTGGGGCACTTTGGGACATTGGGACTGTGGGGCCATGGGGACACTTGGGGACACTTAGGGACACAGGGGGACATTGGGACACAGAGTGAGGTGCCATGGGGACACTCTGGGACACTTGGGAACACTTAGGGACACAGGGGACATTGGGACACAGGGTCTGTGGGGCCATGGGGACACTTTGGAGACACTTTGGGACACAGGGACACTGTGGGGCCATGGGGACAATGGGGTGGGGGGGCCTGTCCCTCTCTGTGTCCCCACGTCCCCTTGGCCACCTGTCCCCAGGTGTCCAATAGCCCTGTCCCCGTGTCCCCCCGTGTCCCCATGTCCCCGTGTCCTCCCTGTCCCCATGTCGTGTGTCCCCATGTCCCCATGTGCCCCTGTGTCCCCATGTCCCCATGTCTTGTGTCCCCATGTCCCGTGTCCCTGTGTCCTCTTGTCCTCCCTGTCCCCACGTCCCCATGTCCTGTGTCCCCATGTCCCCATGTCCCCATGGCCACCTGTCCCCAGGTGTCCAATAGCCGTGTCCCATATCCCCTGTCTCTTTTGTCCCCATGTCCCTCCCTGTCCCTGTGTCCCTGTGTCCTGTGTCCCCATGTCCTCCCTCTCCCATGTCCCATGTCCCCATGTCCCCATGTCCTGTCCCCACATGTCCCCATGTCCCCATGTCCCCATGTCCCTCCCTGTCCCCGTGTCCCTCCATGTCCCCATGTCCTGCCTGTCCCCATGTCCTGCCCCCCCATGTCCCATGTCCTGTGTCCCCATGTCCCCCACGTCCCCATGTCCTGTCCTCCCTGTCCCCTTGGCCGCCTGTCCCCAGGTCTCCAATAGCCGTGTCCCCGTGTCCCCTCTGTCTTTTGTCCCTGTGTCCCGTGTCCCCATGTCCCTACGTCCCTCCCTGCCCCTGTGTCCCCATGTCCATGTCCCCATGTCCTGTGTCTCCTTGTCCTCCCTGTCCCTGTGTCCCCATGTCCTGTGTGCCCATGTCCCCTCTGTCCTCAATGTCCCCATGTCCTGTGTCCCCATGTCCCCCCGTGTCCCCTCATGTCCCCATGTCCCATATCCCCGTGTCCCCCCATGTCCCCGTGTCCCCATGTCCCCGTGTCCTGTTTCACTGCGTCACCTTGGCCACCTGTCCCCGTGCCCCTGTGTCCCCATGTCCCCATGTCCCTCCATGTCCCCCCATTTCCCGTGTCCCCATGTCCCGGTGTCCTCATGTCCCCACGTCCTCCTGTCCCCATGTTGTGTCCCCCAGTGTCCCCATGTCCCGTGTCCCCATGCTGCTGCCCTGGTGTCACACACAGGGACACGCCTGGGGGTGGCCAGAGGCTCTGGTGGTGTCCCCGCGGTGTCACCGTGCAGTGACAGGCCCGGGTGTCACTGAGGTGTCACTGAGGTGTCACCGCATTGTCACCCTGCAGTGACAGGGCCGGGTGTCACTGAGGTGTCACCGTGCAGTGACAGGGCCGGGTGTCACTGAGGTGTCCCTGAGGTGTCACTGAGGTGTCCCCGCGGTGTCACCGTGCAGTGACAGGGCTGGGTGTCACTGAGGTGTCACTGAGGTGTCACTGCATTGACACCCTGCAGTGACAGGGCTGGGTGTCACTGAGGTGTCACTGAGGTGTCACTGAGGTGTCACCGTGCAGTGACAGGGCTGGGTGTCACTGAGGTGTCACTGAGGTGTCACTGAGGTGTCACTGAGGTGTCCCCATGGTGTCACCGTGCAGTGACAGGGCCGGGTGTCCCTGAGGTGTCACTGAGGTGTCCCCATGGTGTCACCCTGCAGTGACAGGGCCAGGTGTCACTGAGGTGTCCCCGCGGTGTCCCCATGGTGTCACCGTGCAGTGACAGGGCCGGGTGTCCCTGAGGTGTCACTGAGGTGTCCCCGCGGTGTCACCCTGCAGTGACAGGGCCAGGTGTCACTGAGGTGTCACTGAGGTGTCCCCATGGTGTCACCGTGCAGTGACAGGGCTGGGTGTCACTGAGGTGTCACTGAGGTGTCCCCGCGGTGTCACCGTGCAGTGACAGGGCTGGGTGTCACTGAGGTGACAGCGACAGCCCCGGTGAGCCTCGGGCCCCTCCTTGCCCCGCTCCGTCCCCGTTACTTTCCCGGTTCCTCCCCGTTCCCATCCCGGTCCATCCCTGGTGCTTCCCCGCCCCATCCCCGTCCCCATCCCGTCCCCATCCCGTTCCCATCCCGTTCCCATCCCCGTTCCCATCCCGTTCCCATCCCCGTTCCCATCCCGTCCCCATCCCCGTTCCCATCCCCGTCCCCATCCCGTCCCCATCCCGTCCCCATCCCGTTCCCATCCCGTCCCCATCCCGTTCCCATCCCGTCCCCATCCCGTTCCCATCCCATTCCCATCCCGTCCCCATCCCGTCCCCATCCCGTTCCCATCCCCGTTCCCATCCCCGTTCCCATCCCGTTCCCATCCCGTTCCCATCCCGTCCCCATCCCGTTCCCATCCCCGTTCCCATCCCGTTCCCATCCCGTCCCCATCCCGTCCCCATCCCGTTCCCATCCCGTTCCCATCCCCGTTCTTCCCCGTTCTCCCCCGGTCCCTCCCCGTCCCCTCTCCCTCGCTCCTTCCCGATCCCTCCCGGCTCCTGCCCCGTTCCTCTCCCACTTCCTCCTCCCATCTGTCCCGGCTCCCTCTCCCGGCCCTTTCCCGACCCCTCCTCGTCCCCTGCCCGCTCCTTTCCCGGTTCCTCCTCCGGTCCAGCCCCTTCTCGACCCATCCCCGGTCCCTCCCCGGTCTATCCCCGGTCCCTTCCCGCTCCATCCCAATCCAATCCCGCTCCATCCCCGGTCGCTCCCCGGTCCAGCCCTCTCCCCCTCCATCCCTCGGTCTATGTCCGGTCTCTCCCCCGTTTCCTCCCCGGTCCCTCCCCGCTCCATCGCCATCCATCCCCGGTCCCTCCCCGGTCGTTCCCTCTCCTTATCCATCCCCGATCCTTCCCTGCTCCTTCCCCGGTCCCTCCTCCGGTCCATCCCCGCTCTATCCCCAGTCTCCGCTCCATCCCCGACCCTCCCCGGTCCCTCCCCGGTCCAGTCCTCTCCCCATCCCCATCCCTCCCCATCCCTCCCGGTCCCTCCCCATCCCTCCCCATCCCTCTCCGCTCCATCCCCGGTCTCTCCCTCCCCATCCCAGTCCCTCTCCGGTCCCTCTCCGGTCCCTCCCCGGTCCCTCCTCGCTCTATCCCCATCCCTCTCCCCATCCATTCCCCGCTCCCTCCCCGGTCCTTCCCCGGTCCATTCATCTCACCACTTTATCCCGCTCCATCCCCGGTCCCTCTCCGGTCCGTCCCTTCTCCATCCCCGGTCCCTCCCCGGTCTATCCCCAGTCCATCCCTCTCCCCATCCATCCCCGCTCCCTCCCCGCTCCATCCCCTCTCCATCCCCATCCATCCCTGGTCTTTCCCTGGTCCCTCCCTCGGTCCCTCCCCGGGGTATCCCCATCCATCCCCAGTCCCTCCCCGCTCCTTCCCCATCGATTCCTCGGTCCCTCCCCGCTCCATCCTCATCCCTCTCCATCCCTCCCCATCCCAGTCCCTCTCCCGTCCCTCCCGGTCCCTCCCTGGTCCCTCCCCCATCCCTCCCTCCCTCCCCATCCCGGTCTCTCCCCATCGATCCCCATCCCTCCCGGTCCCTCCCCATCCCTCCTGCTCCATCCCCGTCCCTCTCCGGTCCCTCCCCCGTCCTTCCCTCCCCATCCCATTCCCTCCCCATCGATCCCCATCGATTCCCATCCCTCCCTCCCCATCCCTCCCGGTCCCTCCCTCCCGATCCCAGTCCCTCTCCGGTCCCTCCCCATTCCTCCCCATCCATTCTCGGTCCCTCCCCGCTCCATCCCCATCCCTCCCGGTCCTTCCCCATCCCTCCCGGTCCCTCCCCATCCCTCCCTCCCCATCCCGGTCCCTCCCCATCCCTCCCTCCCCATCCCGGTCTCTCCCGATCCCTCCCCATCCCTCCCTCTCCCCATCCCGGTCCCTCTCCGGTCCCTCCCCATTCTTCCCCATCCATCCCCGGTCCCTCCCTCCCCATCCCGGTCTCTCCCGGTCCCTCCCCATCCCTCCCTCCCCCATTCCCGGTCCCTCCCCATTCCCGTCCCCCCTCCCCGCCCCTCGGGGCTCCCTCCCCGTGCCCGTCCCGCGGATCCCCGCCGGTGCCCGGTGCCAGAGCAGCGGGGGCGGCCATGGGCAAGGACTATTACCGCACGCTGGGGCTGTCGCGGGGCGCCTCGGCCGCCGACATCCGCCGCGCGTACCGGCGCCAGGCGCTGCGCTGCCACCCGGACAAGGACCGGTCACCGGGCGCCGAGCAGCGCTTCAAGGAGGTGGCCGAGGCCTACGACGTGCTCAGCGACCCCAAAAAACGGGAGATCTTCGACAAGTACGGGGAGGAGGGTGAGCGGCGGCACCGGGGGCACGGGCAGGGGCGGGGGGGTTGGGGGGCGCGGGAGGGTGAGGGGGTAGGTGGGGACAGGGGTTGGGGGTCCAGGGGTAGGTGGGGAGGGGGTCTGGGGGGCACAGGAGGGGAAGTGAGGGGGTCAGAGGGTCGGGGGTAGGTGGGGAGGGGGCCTGGGGGGCACGGGAAGGGGTCGGGGGTAGGTGGGGAGGGGGTCTGGGAGGTACAAGAGGGGCAGTGAGGGGGTCAGGGGGTCCAGGGTTAGGTGGGGAAGGGGTTAGGGGCAGGTGGGGAGGGGGCCCGGGGGGCACTGGAGGGGGAATGAGGAGGTCACAGGGTCTGGGGGTAGGTGAGGAGGGGGTTTGGGGGGCAAGGAAGGGGTGAGGGGGTAGGTGGGGAGGGGGTCTGGGGGGCACAGGAGGGGCAATGAGGGGGTGAGGGTGGGGGGGACATTGGGGATGAGAGTGAGGGGTGGGGGGCTTGGGGGTGACAGCCAGGCAGGTGAGGGGGTGAGGGGGTGGGGACAGGGACAGGGACAGGTGAGGGGGACAGGTGACAGGGACAAGTGAGGGGGACAGGTGACAGGGCCAGCGGGTGAGGACAGGTGAGGGGACAGGCAAGGGGGGCAGGTGACAGGGACAGGTGAGGGGGCCAGGGGGTGAGGACAGGTGAGAGGGCCAGGGCCAGGTGACAGGGCCAGGTGACAGGGCCAGGTGACAGGGACAGATGAGGGGGATGAGGACAGGGGAGGAGGGCAGGTGAGGGGACAGGTGACTGGGACAGGTGACAGGGACAGGGTGACAGGGCCAGATGAGGGGGACAGGGGAGTGAGGACAGATGAGGGGACAGGGAGTGAGGACATGTGCCAGGGCCAGGTGCCAGGGCCAGGTGCCAGTGCCAGGAGTGGGGGTCGAGGTGGGCACAGCAGGGCGGGCTCAGGGCTCCGGTGGCGCCAGAGGGGCACACACGGGTGGGGGGCTCCACGCCGGGCACCCCGCGTGTCCGGCAGCGCCCGGGGGAGGCCGCGAGGGCGCCGGGGCGGTGCCGGGGGTGCCCGCTGGAGCCGGCTGGGCCTGTTGGGGCCCGTCCGGGACCGTCAGCGGCGTCGGCGCCACGGGCAGAACCGGTTCCGCCGCGGTTCCCCGCGCCCCACGCCCTGCCCTGCCCGCGGCTCTCCCCACGGCCGGGGAGGGGCCGATGGGCGCCTTCCTCCCGCAAACCCCCCCAAAAATCCGCCAGGGCTGAAAGGGGGAGCCCCCACGCCCGGGCCGGGGGGCTCCAACGGGCCCACCTTCACCTACACGTTCCGC
The DNA here is from genome assembly GCF_027887145.1 of Ammospiza caudacuta. Taxonomy (NCBI): domain Eukaryota; kingdom Metazoa; phylum Chordata; class Aves; order Passeriformes; family Passerellidae; genus Ammospiza; species Ammospiza caudacuta. The sequence goes on along the minus strand of NC_080621.1, from coordinate 1,876,072 downwards.
GGCGACCCGCACGCCATGTTCGCCGAGTTCTTCGACGGGCGCAACCCCTTCGACACCTTCTTCGTGCAGCGCAACGGCGACGATGAGGACGGCGACGAAGGCTTCAACACCTTCCACGTGGGGGGCTTCGGCAGCGTCAGCTTCCCGCGGGGCCGGGCGGGCGAGGGCCGCAAGCAGGACCCGCCCGTGCTGCACGAGCTGCGCGTGTCGCTGGAGGAGATCTACAGCGGCTGCACCAAGAAGATGAAGATCTCCCACAAGCGGCTGGGCCCCGACGGGAAGACGGTGAGGAACGAGGACAAGATCCTGACCATCGAGGTGAAGAAGGGGTGGAAGGAGGGCACCAAGATCACCTTCCCCAAGGAGGGCGACCAGACGCCCAACAACATCCCGGCCGACGTGGTGTTCGTGCTCAAGGACAAGCCGCACGACGTGTTCCGGCGCGACGGCTCCGACATCGTCTACCCGGCCAGGATCAGCCTGCGCGAGGTCGGCGGGGACGGCCCGGTGGCGTTGGGGACATCGGGGTGGCACTGGGGACATCAGGGGGTGGGTGGGCTTGGGGACATCAAGGCTAGATAGGCTTGGTGTGAACGTTGGAGATGGGGTGGCAGTGGGGACATCAGGGCTGGGTGGTCTTGGTGGGGACATTGGAGATGGGGTGGTCTTGGTGGGGATGTTGGAGATGGGGTGGTCTTGGTGGGGACATTGGAGATGGGGTGGTCTTGGTGGGGATGTTGGAGATGGGGTGGTCTTTGTGGGGATGTCAGGGGTTGGTCTTTGTGGGGACGTCAGGGGTTGGTCTTGGTGGGGACGTTGGAGATGGAGTGGTCTTGGTGGGGATGTTGGAGATGGGGTGGTCTTGGTGGGGACATTGGAGATGGGGTGGTCTTGGTGGGGATGTTGGAGATGGGGTGGTCTTGGTGGGGATGTCAGGGGTTGGTCTTTGTGGGGACGTCAGGGGTTGGTCTTGGTGGGGACGTTGGAGATGGAGTGGTCTTGGTGGGGATGTTGGAGATGGGGTGGGCTTGGTGGGGACATCAAGGGTGGGTGGGCTTGGTGAGGACATCAAGAGGTTGGTGTTGATGGGAATGTTGGAGATGGGTTGATCTTGGTGGGGACATTAAGGCTGGGTGGGCTTGGTGAGGACATCAGGGGGGACATTGAGGATGGTTGCAGTGGGGACATTGGAGGTGGGGTGGCCTTGGTGGGGACATTGAGGGTGGGCTTGATGGGGACATCAAGAGGTGGATGGCCTTGGTGGGGACATCAGGGGTTGATCTTGATGGGAACATTGAGGATGGGTTGGTCTTGGTGGGGACATTAGGGGTTGATCTTGATGGGGACAACAGGGGTGGGTTGGTCTTGGGGGGACCTTGGAGATGGGGTGGGCTTGGTGAGGATGTTGGAGATGGGGTGGGCTTGGGGACATCAAGGGGTGGACGGCGGTGGAGACATGGGGTGGTTGGTCTTGGTGGGGACATTGGAGATGATTTGGTCTTGGTGGGGACATCAGGGGGTGGGTGGGCTTGGTGAGGATGTCAGAGCTTGGGGAGACTCAGGGGTGGGTGGGCTTAGGGACATCAAGGGTGGGTGGGCTTGGTGGGAACATCAGGGGCTGGTGTTGATGGGAATGTTGGAGATGAGGTGGGCTTGGTGGGGACATCAGGGCTGGGTGGGCTTGGGGGGAATGTCAAGGGGTTGGTGGGCTTGGTGGGGATGTTGGAGATGGGGTGGGCTTGGGGACATCAAGGGATGGGTGGGCTTGGTGGGAACATCAAGGGATGGGTGGTGGTGAGGACATGGGGTGGTTGGTGGCGGTGGGGTGATTGAGGATGGGTTGGTCTTGGTGAGGACATGAGGGTGAGTGGGCTTGGTGGGGGACATCAGGAGGTGGGTGGGTGGGATTGGTGGGGACATTGGAGATGGGATGGGCTTGGTGGGGAGGTTAAGGGGTGGGTGGGCTTGGTGAGAACATCAGGGGTTGGTGTTGATGGGAATGTTAAGGGGTGGATGGGCTTGGTGGGGACATCAGGGCTTGGTGGTTGGGCTTGGTGGGGATGTTAAGGTGTGGGTGGGCTTGGAGACATCAAGGAGTGGGTGATGGTGAGGACATTGGAGATGGGTTGGTCTTGTTGGGGACATCAGGGGGTGGCTGGGCTTGGTGGGGATGTTGGAGATGGGTGACAGTGGGGACATTGAGGATGGCTTGGTCTTGTTTAGGACATCAGGGGTTGGTCTTGGTGGGGACGTGAGAGGTTGGCTGTGGTGGGGACATTGGAGATAGGTTCATCTTGGGCGGGACATTGGAGGTGGGGTGGGCTTCGGGACATCAAGGTGTTGGTGTTGGTGGGAATGTTGGAGATGGGTTGATCTTGGTGAGAATGTTGGAGGTGGGGTGGGCTTGGGGACATCAGGGGTGGGTGGTGGTGGTGGGGACACTGAGGGTGGGTTGGTCTTGGTGGGGACGTTGGTATGGGTGACAGTGGGGACATCAGGGGGTAGATGGCAGTGGGAACATGGGGTGGTGGTGGGGATGTCAGGTGGGGACATTGGGCTTGGGTTGGTGACCGTGGGGACATCAGGGCTGGTCTGGGTAGTGTTGGGGACATTGGGGTTGGGCTGGTGGTGGAGACGTTGGAGGTTGGTTGGTCTTGGTGGTGGTGGAGACCTTGGGGCTGGGGTGGTCGCGGTGGGGACATTGGGGTTGGGTTGGTGACAGTGGGGACGCTGGGGGGTTGTCCTTGGTGCTGGTGGGGACATCAGGGCTGCTCTGGGTGGCAGTGGGGACGTCAGGGTTGTGTTGGTGGCCATGGGGACATCGGGGTTGGGTTGGTGGCCCTGGGGACACTGGGGTGGGCTGGTCTTGGTGGGGACACCAGGTGGGGACATCGCAGGTGGGTCAGCTTGGGTGGGGGGACACGATGGGCGGTCACTCGGGGCAGTGGCAGGACACAATGGATGGCCAGGGGGTCACTCTGGGGTCACCCTGGGGGAGGTCACTCCAGAGGTCACTCTGAGTAGTGGCAGGACATGATAGGAGGTCACTCTGGGTCACTGTGGGTCACTGTGGGTCACTCTGGGGCCATGCTGGGGGTGTCCCTTGGCCCAGCACTGACAGGTCCACCCTGTCCCCTGTCGGTGACCTGTCCCCTGTGTCCCCGTGTCCCCTGTCCCTGACCTGTCCCTGTGTCCCCTAACACCGACCTCTCCTTGACCTGTCCATCGTGTCCCTTGTCCTCGTGTCCCTGTGTCCCCAACCTGTCCCTGTGTCCCTGATGTGTCCCCAGTGTCCCCCCAGGCCCTGTGTGGTTGCACGGTGACCGTCCCCACGCTCGACGGCCGCTCCATGCCCATGGCGTTCCAGGACGTGCTCAAGCCGGGGGTCCCCTGTGTCCCCCATGTCCCCACATCCCTGACGTGTCACTGACGTGTCCCCATGTCCCCAATGTGTCCCCAGGCCCTGTGTGGCTGCACGATGACCGTCCCCACCCTCAATGGCTGCTCCATGCCCATGGTGTTCCAGGACGTGGAATGTCCCCATGTCCCTAACGTGTCCCCCCCAATGTCCCCAATGTGTCCCCAGGCTCTGTGTGGCTGCACAGTGACCGTCCCCACGCTCGATGGCTGCTCCATGCCCATGGCGTTCCAGGACATGGAACACCCCCATGTCCCCATGTCACTGATCTGTCCCTCTGTCCTTAACATGTCCCCCCCAATGTCCCCAATGTGTCCCCAGGCTCTGTGTGGCTGCACGATGACCGTCCCCACCCTCAATGGCTGCTCCATGCCCATGGCGTTCCAGGACGTGGCACAGCCCTGTGTCCCCCATGTCCCTCTGTCCCTGACGTGTCACTGACGTGTCCCCATGTCCCCAATGTGTCCCCAGGCTCTGTGTGGCTGCACGGTGACCGTCCCCACCCTCAATGGCTGCTCCATGCCCATGGCGTTCCAGGACGTGGAATGTCCCCATGTCCCTAACGTGTCCCCCCCAATGTCCCCAATGTGTCCCCAGGCTCTGTGTGGTTGCACGGTGACCGTCCCCACGCTCGACGGCCACTCCATGCCCATGGTGTTCCAGGACGTGCTCAAGCCGGGGGTCCCCTGTGTCCCCCATGTCCCCACATCCCTGACGTGTCCCCATGTCCCCAATGTGTCCCCAGGCTCTGTGTGGCTGCACGGTGACCGTCCCCACGCTCGACGGCCACTCCATGCCCATGGTGTTCCAGGACGTGCTCAAGCCGGGGGTCCCCTGTGTCCCCCATGTCCCCACATCCCTGACGTGTCCCCATGTCCCCAATGTGTCCCCAGGCTCTGTGTGGCTGCACGGTGACCGTCCCCACGCTCGACGGCCGCTCCATGCCCATGGTGTTCCAGGACGTGCTCAAGCCGGGGGTCCGGCGCCGCGTTCCGGGCGAGGGGCTGCCGCTGCCGCGCTCGCCGGAGCTGCGCGGGGACCTCGTCATCGAGTTCGAGGTCAAGTTCCCCGAGCGGATCCCGCCCGCCCACAAACCCCTCCTGGAGCAGATCCTGCCCCCATAGGGACCCCCAAAACCCCCCCGGGGGGTGCGGACTCGGGGGGACCCCCCAAAACAGCCCCGGAGCTGGGGGGGCTCGCTGGGCTCATCCTCATCCTCGGCCTCATCCTCATCCTCGGGGGGTTTGGGGGTGTCCTTGTCCCCTGTCCCCAATCTCAGGGGGGTTTTGGGGTGCTCTTGTCTCCAGTCCCTGAGCTCTGAGGGGTTTTGGGGTCACCCCACTGTCTCAGGGGGTTTTGGGGTGTCCTTGTCCCCGATCTGAGATGGGTTTTGGGGTCACCCCACTGTCCTGGGGGGTTTTGGGGTGTCCTTGTTCCCGATCCCAGGGGGTTTTGGGGTCACCCCACTGTCCCCGGCGGTTTTGGGGTCACCCCAATGTCTCCGGGGGTTTTGGGGTGTCCTTGTTCCCGATCTCAGGGGGGTTTGGGGTCACCCCACTGTCCTGGGGGGTTTTGGGGTGTCCTTGTCCCTGATCTCAGGGGGGTTTTGGGGTCACCTGGTTTGGGGTCACCAGGGACCTTTTCCCTGATGTCTCAGGGGGTTTTGGGGTGTCCTTGTCCCCAATCTCAGAGGGTTTTGGGGTACTCTTGTCTCCAGTCTCAGACGTCTGAGGGGTTTTGGGGTCACCCCACTGTCCCGGGGGGTTTTGGGGTGTCCTTGTCCCCGATCTGAGATGGGTTTTGGGGTCACCCTGATGTCTCAGGGGGTTTTGGGGTGTCCTTGTCCCCTGTCCCCGATCTCTGAAGGTTTTGGGGTGTCCCTATCCCCAATCTCAGGGGGGTTTTGGGGTGCTCTTGTCTCCAGTCTCAGACATCTGAGGGGTTTTGGGGTCACCCCACTGTCTCAGGGGGTTTTGGGTTGTCCTTGTCCCCGATCTGAGATGGGTTTTGGGGTCACCCCACTGTCTCAGGGGGTTTTGGGGTGTCCTTGTCCCCTGTCCCCAATCTCAGAAGGTTTTGGGGTGTCCCTGTCCCCAGTCTCAGAGCTCAGAGGGGTTTTGGGGTCACTCCACTGTCCCACAGGGAATTTTGGGGTGTCCCTATCCCCAATCTCAGGGGGGTTTTGGGGTGCTCTTGTCTCCAGTCTCAGACATCTGAGGGGTTTTGGGGTCACCCCACTGTCTCAGGGGGTTTTGGGGTGTCCTTGTCCCCTGTTCCTGATCTCAGGGAATTTTGGGGTCACCCCGCTGTCCCAGGGGGTTTTGGGGTCACCTGGTTTGGGGTCACCAGGAACCCTGTCCCTGACGTCTCAGGAGGTTTTGGGGTGTCCTTGTCCCCAATCTCAGAGCTCTGAGGGGTTTTGGGGTCACCCCACTGTCCTGGGGGGTTTTGGGGTGTCCTTGTCCCTGACCTCAGGGGGGTTTGGGGGTCACCTGGTTTGGGGTCACCAGGGACCTTTTCCCTGATGTCTCAGGGGGTTTTGGGGTGTCCTTGTCCCCTGTCCCCAATCTCAGAAGGTTTTGGGGTGTCCTTGTCTCCAGTCTCAGAGCTCCAAGTGATTTTGGGGTCACCTCGAGGTCCTGGGGGGTTTTGGGGTGTCCTTGACCCCTGTCCTTGATCTCAGAGGGGTTTTGGGGTCACCCCACTGTCTCAGGGGGTTTTGGGGTGTCCCTATCCCCAATCTCAGAGCTCTGAGGGGTTTTGGGGTCACCTCACTGTCTCGGGGGTTTTGGGGTGTCCCTGTCCCCCTTGTCTCCCATTTCAGGGGGGTTTTGGGGTCACCCCACTGTCTCGGGGGGTTTTGGGGTGTCCTTGTCCACGATCCCAGGGGGGTTTTGGGGTCACCCCACTGCCCTGGGGGTTTTGGGGTGTCCTTGTCCCCATTCTCAGAGCTCCAAGAGGTTTTGGGGTCACCCCACTGTCCTGGGGGGTTTGGGGTCACCCCACTGTCTCAGGGGGTTTTGGGGTGTCCCTGTCCCCAATCTCAGGGGGGTTTTGGGGTGCTCTTGTCTCCAGTCCCCGAGCTCAGCGGGGTTTTGGGGTCACCTGGTTTGGGGTCACCCGGGACATCTCAGAGGGGTTTTGGGGTCACCCCATATCTCAGGGGGTTTTGGGGTGTCCCTGTCCCTGATCTCAGAGGGGTTTTGGGGTCACCACACTGTCCTGGGGGTTTTGGGGTGTCCCTGTCCCCAACCTCAGAGGGGCTTTGGGGTCACCTGGTTTGGGGTCACCAGGGACATCTCAGAGGGGTTTTGGGGTCACCCTGCAGTCCCGGGGGCTTTGGGGTGTTCTTGTCCCTGATCTCAGGAGGGTTTTGGGGTCACCCTGCTGTGTTGGGGGTTTTGGGGTGCTCTTGTCCCCAGCCTCAGAGCTCAGAGGGGTTTTGGGGTCACGCCACTGTCTCAGAGGGGTTTTGGGGTGTCCTTGTCCCTGATCTCAGGGGGGTTTTGGGGTCACCTGGTTTGGGGTCACCAGGGACATCTCAGAAGGGTTTTGGGGTCACCCCGCTGTCCCGGGGGGTTTTGGGGTCACACCACTGTCTCAGGGGGGTTTTGGGGTGTCCCTGTGCCCGATCTCAGGGGGGTTTTGGGGTGCTCTTGTCTCCAGTCCCTGAGCTCGGAGGGGTTTTGGGGTCACCCCGCTGTCCCGGGGGCTTTTGGGGTCACCTGGTTTGGGGTTCACCAGGGACAAGGTCTCAGGAGGTTTTGGGGTGTCCTTGTCCCCAGTCCTGAAGCTCTGAGGGGTTTTGGGGTCACCTCAATGTCCTGGGGGGTTTTGGGGTGTCCTTGTCCCCTGTCCTTGATCTCAGGGGGGTTTTGGGGTCACCCCGCTGTCTCGGGGGGTTTTGGGGTGTCCTTGTCCCCCTTGTCTCCCATCTCAGGGGGGTTTTGGGATCACGCCCCAATCTCGGGGGGGTTTTGGGGTCACCCCGCTGTCTCAGGGGGGTTTTGGGGTGTCCCTGTTGCCCCACCTCTGTTCTTGGGTGTCCTTGTCCCCCATTTTGGGGGTCTCCGGGTGTCAATTCTCCCCCCAAATTTTGGGGGTCCCCAGGTGTCCTTGTCCCCCATTTTGGGGGTCTCCGGGTGTCAATTCTCCCCCCAAATTTTGGGGGTCCCCAGGTGTTCTTGTCCCCCATTTTGGGGGTCCCCAGGTGTTCTTGTCCCCCCCATTTTGGGGGTCTCCGGGTGTTCTTGTCCCCCATTTTGGGGGTCCCCAGGTGTTCTTGTCCCCCCCATTTTGGGGGTCTCTGGGTGCCTCTTTCACCCCCAATTTGGGGGTCCCCGTGTGTCCTTCTCCCCCCAGTTTCGAGGGTCTTGGGGTGTCCTTGACCCCTCCCCATTTTGGGGGTCCCCGGGTGCCTCTTTCCCCCCAATTTTGGGGGTCCCCGGGTGTCCTTCTCCCCCAATTTTGGGGGTCCCCGGGTGTCCTTCTCCCCCCAATTTGGGGGGTCCCCGAGTGCCCTTGTCCCCCCCATTTTGAGGGTCAAGAACATCTGAAGACCCCTCCCCATTTTGGAGGTCCCCAGGTGCTTCTCCCCCCAAATTTGGGGGTCCCCAGGTGTCTTTCACCCCCCAATTTCGGGGGTCTTGGGGTGTCCTTGTTCCCCCCAATTTTGGGGGCCCCCAGGTGTCCTTGACCCCCCCAATTTGGGGGTCCCCACGCCCCCCCCTCCATTTTGGGACCCCCCCCCCCCCTTCAGTGCTGTATTTAGGGGAGGGGTCCCCCCATCCCCTCCCCCCCTTTTTGGGGTCCCTTCATTTGGGGGGGGGTCCCAAACCAGGGGGGACCCCCCGGGGGGGGTGGGGGGGCCGCGGGCGGCTCGGGGGGGGGGGAGGGGGAGGGGCCCTCGCGGTTTTTGGGGTGAAACCGCCCGGAAAAGGGGCCGAGATTAAAAAACCCTAAAAAACCCAACGGGGGTCTGGTTTATTTGGGGAGGGGGCGTCGGAGGGGGGGGGGGGGAATTGGGGTGGGGGGGGGCACAGAGGGTTTGGGACCCCCCCCAAAATCACTCAGGGACCCCTCCCCGTTTTTTGTGAACCCTCAAATAGGGGCTGATAACCCCCCCCCCCCCAAAAATGGGGGCATGGAGACCCCTCCCCAAATGGGGTTTGGGAACCAAAATGGGGTCCGAGACCCCTCCCCAAATGGGGTTTGGGTTCCAAACCTCATTTAGGGTCCCTAAATGGGGTTTGGGACCACTCCCCAAATTGGGTGTGGGACCCCTCCCCAAATGGGGTTTGGGACCCCTCCCCAAATTGGCTTTGGGACCCTAAATGGGGTTTGGGACGCTAAATGGAGTCTGAGACCCCTCCTCAAATGGGATTTGGGACCCCTTCCCAAATTGCGTTTGGGACCCTAAATGAGGGCATGGAGACCCCTCCCCAAATGGGATTTGGGACCCTAAATCGGGTCTGGGACCCCTCCTCAAATGGGATTTGGGACCCTGAATGGGTTTTGGGACCCTAAATGGGGTCTGGGACCCCTCCCCAAATGGGGTTTGGGACCCTGAATGGGGTTTGGGACCCCTCCCCAAATCGGGTCTGTGACCCCAAATGGGGTTTGGGACCCTAAATCGGGTCTGGGACCCCTCCTCAAATGGGATTTGGGACCCTAAATGGGGGCATGGAGACCCCTCCTCAAATGGGGTTTGGGACCCTGAATGGGGGCATGGAGACCCCTCCTCAAATGGGGTTTGGGACCCTGAATGGGGTTTGGGACCCCTCCCCAAATCGGGTCTGTGACCCCAAATGGGGTTTGGGACCCTAAATCGGGTCTGGGACCCCTCCTCAAATGGGATTTGGAACCCTAAATGGGGGCATGGAGACCCCTCCTCAAATGAGGTTTGGGAACCAAAATCAGGTCTGGGACCCCTCCCCAAATGGGGTTTGGGACCCTGAATGGGGGCATGGAGACCCCTCCTCAAATGGGGTTTGGGACCCTGAATGGGGTTTGGGACCCCTCCCCAAATGGGGTTTGGGACCCCAAATCGAGTCTGTGATGCCAAATGGGGTTTGGGACCTTAAATCGGGTTTGGGACCCCTCCCCAAATTGGGTTTGGGACCCCAAATCGGGTCGGGACCCCTCCCTAAATGGGATTTGTGACCCCTCCTCAAATGGGGTTTGGGACCCTGAATGGGGTTTGGGACCCCTCCCCAAATAGGGCCTGTACCCCCTTTGGGGTCTGTCCCCACTCCCTCCCCAAATGGGGTCTGTGAAGCCAAATGGGGTTTGAGACCCTAAATGGGGTTTGGGACCCCTCCCCAAATGGGATTTAGGACCCTGAATGGGATTTGGGACCCTAAACCGGGTTTGGGACCCCTCCCCAAATCGGGTCTGTGACCCCAAACGGGGTGTGGAACCCTAAATCGAGTCTGAGACCCCTCCTCAAATGGGATTTGGGACCCTAAATGGGGGCATGGAGACCCCTCCTCAAATGGGGTTTGGGAACCAAAATCAGGTCTGGGACCCCTCCCCAAATGGGGTTTGCGACCCTAAATCAGGTCTGGGATCCCTCCTCAAATGAGGGCTGAAAACCTCCAAAAAATGGGGGCATGGAGACCCCTCCCCAAATGGGGTTTGGGACCCTGAATGGGGGCATGGAGACCCCTCCCCAAATGGGGTTTGGGACCCTGAATCAGGTTTGGGACCCCTCCCCAATGGGGTCTGACTCCCCCCCAGGTCCTACCAAAGCTCCAGAACATCACCTGGACGTTCCAGGTGTCACCCAGGTGTCCAGGTCCCACCAAAGGTCCAGGAGGTCACCCAGGACCCATCAGGGGTCTCAGGATGGACCCAGATCCAGGTGGACCCCAATGTCCAGGTCCCACCAAAGGTCCAGGAGATGACCCAGGTCCTTTCAGGTGTCACCAGGTGTCCAGGTCCCACCAAAGCTCCAGAACATCACTTGGACATTTGAGGGCTCTCAGGATGGACCCAGGTGTCCAGGTCGAGGTGGACCCCAAGGTCCAGGTCCCACCAAAGGTCCAGGTGATGACCTGGACATTCCAGGGGTCACCCAGGTGTCTGAGTCCCACCAGGGGTCCAGAACGTGACCCAGGTCCTTCCCTGATGTCCCTCACTGTCCCCTCTGTCCCTGCTGCCCCCACTGTCCCCAGTGTCCCCTCAATGTCTCCCAGTGTCCCTCAGTGTCCCCAAGTGTCCCCAATGTCCCCCAGTGTCCCCAATGTCCCCAATGTCCCCAATGTCCCCCAGTGTCCCCAATGTCCCCAATGTCCCCAATGTCCCCAATGTCCTCAATGTCCCCAAGTGTCCCCAGTGTCCTCAGCTGGTGGATGGACTCCAAGGTCTCCACGTACCCAATGTCCCCAATATCCCCAAGTGTCCCCTCAATGTCCCCAATGTCCCCAGTGTCCCCTCAACGTCCCCTGCTGTCCCCCCTGTCCCCAGTGTCCCCTCAGTGTGCCCTAATGTCCCCACAGATGTCCCCAATGTCCCCCTTTGTCCCCTCCTGTCCCCTGATGCCCCCAGTGTCCCCTCAGTGCCATCCCGGTGTCCTCTCAGTGTCCCCAGGGTCCCCCACTGCCATCTCAGTGTCCCCAATGTCCCCAGTGTCCCCAGTGTCCCCCAAGTCCCCAATGTCCCCAGTGTCCCCTCAGTGTGCCCCAGTGTCCCCCAGTGCCATCTCAATGTCCCCAATGTCCCCAATGTCCCCTCTGTCCGCCGCTGTCCCTTGGTGTTCCCTGATGTCCCCTCTGTCCCCCCACTGTCCCCAATGTCCCCAATGTCCCCTGGCTGTCCCTGATGTGCCCAGTGTCCCCCTGGCTGTCCCCCTCTGTCCCCTCCTGTCCCCCTTTGTCCCCCTCTGTCCCCTCCTGTCCCTGCTGTCCCCTGGCGTCCCTCCCCCCCTCGCTGTCCCCCGCTGTCCCCCGCTGTCCCCCTCTGTCCCCTCCTGTCCCCGCTGTCCCCTCCCCCCTCGCTGTCCCCTCCCCGTCCCCGCTGTCCCCTCCCCCCTCGCTGTCCCCCTTTGTCCCCCGCTGTCCCCCGCTGTCCCCTCCCCGTCCCCGCTGTCCCCCGCTGTCCCCCGCTGTCCCCCGGTGTCCCCCTTTGTCCCCCGCTGTCCCCTCCCCGTCCCCGCTGTCCCCCGCTGTCCCCCGGTGTCCCCCGCTGTCCCCCGGTGTCCCCCTTTGTCCCCCGCTGTCCCCTCCCCGTCCCCGCTGTCCCCCGGTGTCCCCTCGCTGTCCCCGCGCTGTCGCAATCCCCGCGCTGGCCCCGCGCCCGCTCCTTCCCCGAAATGAGGAGCGCAAACCCCGCCCCGCCCCCACCCCGACCGGTGCCACCCCCCCCCCCCTTTGTCACCAGGGTCCCCAAGGTGCCACCCCCAGACCCGCACAGGTGACCGCGGGTGACCAAAGGCGGCCAAAAGTGACCAAAAGCGGCCAAAAGTGACCAAAAGTGATCAAGGGCGACCAAAAGTGACCAAAGGCGGCCAGGGGTGACCAAAAGTGACCAAAAGCGGTCACAGGTGGCCGAGGGTGGCCGAAGGTGGCCGGAGCCCCCCCCCCCCCCCTTTGTCACCAGGGTCCCCAAGGTGCCACCCCCAGACCCGCACAGGTGACCGCGGGTGACAGAGAGTGGCCGAAGGTGACCCCAAGGTGGCCGCAGTGGCCGCAGTGGCCGGAGGTGGTCACGGGTGGCCAAAAGTGACCAAGAGTGGCCGGAGGTGGCCGAGGGTGACAGAAAGTGGCCGGGGGTGACCACAGGTGACCAAAGGTGGCCGGGGGTGACAGGAAGTGACCAAAGGTGGCCAAAAGTGACCAAAGGTGGCCGCAGTGGTTGGAGGTGGCCAAAAGTGACCAAAAGTGGCCAAAAGCGACCAAAAGCGGCCAAAAGTGACCAAAAGCGACCAAAAGCGACCAAAAGTGACCAAAAGCGACCAAAAGTGGCCAAAAGTGACCAAAAGTGACCAAAAGCGACCAAAAGCGACCAAAAGTGACCAAAAGTGGCCAAAAGTGGCCAAAAGTGACGAAAAGCGACCAAAAGCGACCAAAAGTGACCAAAAGTGACCGAAAGCGACCAAAAGTGGCCGGAGCGCCCCTCCCCCACCCTGACCCCCACCTTGACCCCTCCCACGGGTGGGGGCGGGGCTCGGGTTACCCATTAACCCCCTCGGTGCCGGCCCCATAAGGGACGCGGGACATCCCCCCCCCCGTGTCACTGTCCCTGTCCCTGCTGTCCCTGTCCCTGTCGCTGTCCCTGTCCTTGTCCTTGTCCCTGTCGCTGTTGTCGCCGCTGTTGTCGCCGCCGTTGTCGCCGCCGTTGTCGCTGTTGTCGCCGCTGTCGCCGCCGTTGTCGCCGCCGTTGTCACCATCGTTGTCGCTGTTGTCACCATCGTTGTCACCATCGTTGTCGCTGTCGCCGCCGCTGTCGCCGCTGTCGCCGCGGCCATGGGGGCTCCGGCGCTGCCGCCCCCTCCTCATCTTCATCCTCCTCCTCCTCCTCATCGTCGGCTCCTCCTGCTCCTGCTCGGATCCCTGGCGCTGCTCGGGACCCCCGCCCGCGCTCAGCTGTGAGACAGTGGGGACCCCCCCCCAAAATCAACCCACCCATGGGACCCCCGCCCCAAAATCAACCCAACCATGGGACCCCCGCCCCAAAATCAACCCACCCATGGGACCCCCGCCCAACCCACCCATGGGACCCCCGCCCCAAAATCAACCCAACCATGGGACCCCCGCCCAACCCACCCATGGGACCCCCGCCCCAAAATCAACCCAACCATGGGACCCCCACCCTAAATCCCACCCCCAGGGGACCCCCACCCCAAATCCCACCCATGGGACCCCCACCCTAAATCCCACCCCCATGGGACCCCCGCCCTAAATCCCACCCCCATGGGACCCCCACCCCAAATCCCACCCCTATCTATGGGACCCCCACCCTTAAACTGAACCATGGGACCCCCACCCCAACCCAACCCCACCCATGGGACCCCCACCCCAAATCCCACCCACGGGACCCCCACCCAAACCCCAGCACATCCATGGGAGCCCCCAAACCCCACCCCACGGGACCCCCGCCCACGCTCAGCTGTGAGGTAGTGGGGACCCCCACCCCAAATCCACCCCAATGGGACCCCCAACCCCACCCATGGGACCCCCGACCCAATCCCACCCATGGGACCCCCACCCAAACCCCACCCATGGGACCCCCACCCCAACCAAGACCCACCCATGGGACCCCCCAAACCCCACCCATGGGACCCCCACCCCAAATCCCATCCCCACCCATGGGACCCCCACCCAAACCCACCCCCATGGGACCCCCCAAACCCCACCCATGGGACCCCCACCCAAACCCACCCCCAAGGGAATTTCGGGACACATTTTGGGGTTTCTGGGTTCCCGAGCTGTTTTTGGGGCAGATTTTGGGGTTCTCGGGGCAGATTTTGGGGTTTCTGAGGTGCCCAAGGTGTTTCTGGGGCAGATTTCGGGGTCCCCAAGGTGTTTTTTGGGGCAGATTTTGGGGTTTCTAGGTTCTCAAGGTGTTTTGGGGCAGATTTTGGGGCCTTTGGGGCAGATTTTGGGCTTTCTGGGTTCCCAGGGTGTTTTTGGGGCAGATTTTGGTGGTTTTGGGGCAGATTTTGGGGTTTCTGTGTTTCTGAGGTTCCCAAGGTGTTTTTGGGACAGATTTTGGGGTTTCTGGTTGCTCTGAGGTCCCCTAAGGTTTTGTGAGTTCCCCAGGCTGCTTTTGGGACAGATTTTGGGTTTTTTAGGACAGATTTTGGGGGGTTTTTGGTGCAGATTTTTGGGGTTTCTGGGTCCTGTGAGGTCCCTAAGGTGTTTTTGGGGCAGATTTTGGGGTTTTTGGGGCAGATTTTGGGGTTTCTGTGTTTCTGAGGTTCTCAAGGTGTTTTTGGGACAGATTTTGGGGTTTTTGGGGCAGATTTTGGGGGTTTTGGGGCAGATTTTGGGGGTTTTGGTGCAGATTTTGAGGTTTCTGAAGTCCTGTGAGGTTTCCAAGGTTTTGTGAGTTCCCCAGGGTGTTTTTTGGGCAGATTTTGGGGTTTTTGGGGCAGATTTTGGGGTTTCTGCGCCCCGTGCCATCCCACTGCCGTCCCCAGGGTGACCATGGTGACCCCCGGCCATTGCCGTCCCCAAGATGTTTTTGGGGCAGATTTTGGGTTTTTTGGGACAGATTTTAGGGTTTCTGGGTTCTCTAAGGTCCCCAAGGTGTTTTTGGCACAGATTTCAGGGTTTCTGAGTTCCCAAGTTGTTTTTGGGACAGATTTTTGGGGGTTTTGGGGCAGATTTTGGGATTTCTGTGTTTCTGAGGTTCCCAAGGTGATTCTGGGACATATTTTGGGTTTTTTGGGGCAGATTTTGGGATTTCTGCGTTTCTGAGGTTCCCAAGATGGTTTTGGGGACAGATTTTGGGGTTTTTGCATCAGATTTTGGGGTTTCTGAGTTACCCAAGCTGGTTTTTGTGGGGCAGATTTTTGGGGCAGATTTTGGGGTTTTTGGGGTTTCTGAGCCTTGTGCCATCCCATTGCTGTCCCCAGGGTGACCATGGTGGCCCCACCATTGGTGTCCCCAGGGTGACCATGGTGGCCCCATCCCGTGTCTGTCCCCAGGGTGACCATGGTGGCCCCACCCCATATCTGTCCCCAGGGTGACCATGGTGGCCCCACCCCATGTCTGTCCCCAGGGTGACCGTGGTGGCCCCACCATTGGTGTCCGCAGGGTGACCATGGTGACCCCGTCCCGTGTCTGTCCCCAGGGTGACCATGGTGGCCCCGGCCGTGCTGCGGCTGGACACGGACGAGCTGGTGCTGCTGGAGGCGCCCGGGCTGAGCGCGGCCACCCAGGCCCTGCTGCTGGTGCACGACTTCCCCCAGAAGCGCCAGGTCCTGTTCCGGACCAACGTGGAGCTGAGCCCCGCGCAGGGCATGATGGCCACGGCCACCATCAAGGTACGGGGTCACCTCGTCACCCTGGGCGGTGTCACCTCCCCCTGGCCACGGCCACCATCAAGGTACGGGGTCACCTCCTCCCTCTGGTCAGTGTCACCTCCCCCTGGCCACGGCCACCATCAAGGTACGGAGTCACCTTGTCACCCTGGGCGGTGTCACCTCCTCCCTCTGGTCAGTGTCACTGACCCCCTCTGGCCACGGCCACCATCAAGGTACGGAGTCACCTTGTCACCCTGGGCGGTGTCACCTCCCCTTCTGGTTAGTGTCACCACTCCCTGGTCAGTGCCGCCACCCCCTTTCTGGTCAGTGTCACCTCCCCCTGGTCAGTGTCACCATCCCCTTCTGGTAACTGCCACCTCCCCCTTCTGGTCAGTGTCACCTCCCCCCCTGGTCACTGCCACCATCAAGGTATGGAGTCACCTCCCCCTTCCAGTCACTGCCACCACCCCCCTGGTCAGTGTCACCTCCCCCTTGTCACTGTCACCACCCCCTGGTCAGTGTCACCTCCCCCTTCTGGTCAGTGCCACCCCCCTGGTCAGTGTCACCACCCCCTGGTCAGTGTCGCCATCCTCTTCTGGTAACTGCCACCACTCCCTTGTCACTGTCACCTCCCCCTGGTCAGTGTCACCTCCCTCTGGTCAGTGTCACCATCAAGATATGGTGTCACCTTGTCATCCTGGTCAGTGTCACCTCCCTCTGGTTAGTGTCACCATCCCCATCCAATCAGTGTCACCTCCCCCTTGTCACTGTCACCAACCCCCTCTGGCCACGGCCGCCATAAGTTATGGTGTCATCTTGTCACCCTGGTCAGTGTCACTGTCCCCTTCTGGTAACTGCCACCACCCCCCTCTGGTCACTGTCACCTCCCCTTCTGGTCAATGTCACCATCTCCTGGCCACTGCCACCATCAAGGTATGGGGTCACCTTCTTCTGGTCAGTGTCACCTCCCCCTGGTCAGTGTCACCATCCCCTTCTGGTAACTGCCACCTCCCCCTTCTGGTCAGTGTCACCTCCCCCGCCCTGGTCATGGCCACCATCAAGGTACGGGGTCACTCTGTCACCCTGGTCAGTGTCACCATCCCCTTCTGGTCAGTGTCACCGTCCCCTTCTGGTAACTGCCACCACCCCCTGGCCACTGTCACCTCCCCCTTCTGGTCAGTGTCACCATCTCCTGGCCACGGCCACCATCAAGGTACGGGGTCACCTTGTCACCCTGGGTGGTGTCACCATCCCCTTCTGGTCAGTGTCACCATCCCCTTCTGGTAACTGCCACCACCCCCTGGCCACTGTCACCTCCTCCTTCTGGTCAGTGTCACCATCTAAGTATGGTGTCACCACCCCCTTCTGGTCACTGTCACCACCCCCTGGTCAGTGTCACCATCCCCTTCTGGTAACTGCCACCTCCCCCTGGTCAGTGTCACCGCTCCCCTGGTGACCATCACGGGTCACTGTCCCCACGGTCACTGCCCGGGACGGGAAATGGGAACTGACCCTGAGCGGGGGTGGGGAGTGGCCGGAGGGGGACAGCGGGGTGGGGACAGCGGGGTGGGGACAGCGGGGTGGGGACAGCGGGGTGGGGACAGCGGTCACTCTGGGGACAGTGGGGTGGTCACTGTTGGGGACAGTGGTCAGTGCTGGGGACAGTGGGGTGGTCACTCTGGGGACAGTGGTCAGTCCTGGGGACAGTGGTCAGTGCTGGGGACAGTGGTCACTCTGGTGACAGTGGTCATTCCTGGTGTCCATGGGAATGGTCACCTTCAGGTGTCCCCACAGATGTCCTCAATGTCCCCAACGTTCCCAATGTCCCCACTGTCCCCAGTGTCCCCAATGTCCCTGCCCCAATGTCCCAAATGTCCCCTGTCCCTGCGGATGTCCCCACTGTCCCCAGTGTCCCCGATGTCTCTGTGGATGTCCCCAATGTCCCAAATGTCCTCAATGTCCCTTGCCCCTCTGGATGTCCCCAATGTCCCCTATCCCCAATGTCCCCACTGTCCCCAATGTCCCCTGTCCCCATGGATGTCCCCTGTCCCCAATGTCCCCAATGTCCCCAATGTCCCCAATGTCCCCAATGTCCCCCAATCCCCATGGATGTCCCCAATGTCCCCCAATCCCCCCAATGTCCCCAATCCCCTCAATGTCCCCAATGTCCCCAATCCCCCCAATGTCCCCAATCCCCTCAATGTCCCCAATGTCCCCAATGTCCCCAACCCCCCCAATGTCCCCAATCCCCCCGCTGTCCCCAGTGTCCCCATGGATGTCCCCGTGTCCCCAGGTGCCAGCCAAGGCGCTGCCGCAGGCGCCGGGGAAGCAGTTTGTGGCGGTGACAGCGCGGGTGGCCGCGGTGACACTGGAGAAGGTGCTGCTGGTGGCCCTGCAGAGCGGCCACATCTTCGTGCAGACCGACAAACCCATCTACACGCCGGGCAGCACCGGTGAGGGGACACTGGGGACACCTGGGGACACTGCAGGGACACCTGGGGACACCCTGGCGACAGCTGGGGACATTGGAGGGGATGGGGACACCGAGGGCATGGGGACACTGTGGGGACATTGAGGGGATGGGGACACCTTGGGGACTTGGAGACACCTCTGGGAGCTCTGGTGAGTGACCCTGGGGACAGCTGGGGACAGCTGGGGACACTGCAGGGACAGCTGGGGACACTGCAAAGACAGCTGGGGACACTGCAGGGACAGCTGGGGACATTGGAGGGGATGGGGACACCCAGGGGATGGGGACGCCTTGGGCAGCACCCGTGAGTGACCCTGAGGACACCTGGGGACACCTGGGGACACTGCAGGGACATTGGAGGGGATGGGGACAATACAGGGACAGCTGGGGACATTGGAGGGGATGGGGACACCGAAGGGATGGGGACACTGTGGGGACATCACAGGTGTGGGGACACCTCAGAGGGCTGAGGACACTGCCAGGGCCACTGATGGATGAGTGGGGACACCTGGGGACACTGCAGGGACAGCTGGGGACAGCTGGGGACACCCTGGGGACAGCTGGGGACATTGGAGGGGATGGGGACAATACAGGGACAGCTGGGGACACTGCAGGGACAGCTGGGGACAGCTGGGGACATTGGAGGGGATGGGGACACCGAGGGCATGGGGACACTGTGGGGACATTGAGGGGATGGGGACACCTTGGGGGCTTGGAGACACCTCTGGGAGCAACAGTGAGTGACCCTGGGGACAGCTGGGGACAGCTGGGGACACTGCAGGGACACCCTGGGGACAGCGGGGGACACTCTCAGTTCCCTGTGTCCCCTCCCAGTCCCATGTGTCCCCTCCCAGTGCTGGCTGTCCCCTGTGTCCCCTCACCTTGTCCCCTGTGTCCCCACCCTGTCCTTGTCCCCTGTCACCTTTTCCCCTCACATTGTCCCCTGTGTCCCCTCCCAGTGCTGGCTGTCCCCACCTGTCCCCTGTGTCCCCTCACCTTGTCCCACATGTCCCCTGTGTCCCAACCCTTCCTTGTCCCCTGTCCCCCCTCACTTTGTCCCCTGTGTCCCCTCAGTTTGTCCCTGTGTCCCCTCTCAGTGCTGGCTGTCCCCACGTGTCCTCTCACCTTGTCCCTTGTGTACCGTGACATTGTCCCCTCTCACCTTGTCCCCTGTGTCCCCTCACTGTCCCCTGTGTCTCGTCCCAGTGCTGGATGTCCCCAAGTGTCCCCTGTGTCCCCTGACCTTGTCCCCACATGTCCCCTCTCACCTTGTCCCCTCGCCGTGTCCCCCGTGTCCGCTCACCTTGTCCCCTCTGTCCTCTCACGTTGTCCCCTCGCCGTGTCCCCCGTGTCCGCTCACCTTGTCCCCTCTGTCCTCTCACGTTGTCCCCTCGCCGTGTCCCCCGTGTCTGCTCACCTTGCCCCTGTGTCCCCTCTCAGTCCCTTGTGTCCCCTCACCTGTGTCCCCTCTCACCCTGTCCCTTGTGTCCCCACCCTGTTCTTGTCCCCTGTGTCCCCTCACCTTGTCCCCTCACCGTCTCCTGTGTCCCCTGTGTCCCCTCACCTTGTCCCCTGTGTCCCCTCACTGTCCCCTGTGTCCCCTCCAGTGCTGGCTGTCCCCACGTGTCCCCTGTGTCCCCTCACCTTGTCCCCTGTGTCCTCAGCCTGTCCTTGTCCCCTGTGTCCCCTGTGTCCCTTCTCACCCTGTCCCTTGTGTCCCCTCACCTTGTCCCCTGTCCCCCCTCACTTTGTCCCCTGTCCCCCCTCACCTTGTCCCCCTTGTCCCCTGTGTCCCCTCCCAGTGCTGGCTGTCCCCAAGTGTCCCCTGTGTCCCCTGTATCCCCTCACCTTGTCCCACATGTCCCCTGTGTCTCCTCCCAGTGCTGGCTGTCCCCAAGTGTCCCCAAGTGTCCCCTGTGTCCCCTGTGTCCCCTGACCTTGTCCCCCTTGTCCCCTGTGTCCCCTCCCAGTGCTGGTTGTCCCCAAGTGTCCCCTGTGTCCCCTCACCTTGTCCCCTGTGTCCTCTGTGTCCCCACCCTGTCCTTGTCCCCTCTCACCTTGTCCCCTCTCAGTCCCCTGTGTCCCCTCCCAGTGCTGGCCTGTCCCCAGCTGTCCTGTCACCTTGTCCCCTCACCTTGTCCCCTGTGTCCTCTCACCCTGTCCCTTGTGTCCCCACCCTGTCCTTGTCCCCTCACATTGTCCCCTGTCCCCCCCTCAGTCCCTTGTCCCCCCTCACCTTGTCCCCTGTGTCCCCTCACCTTGTCCCCAAGTGTCCCCTCACTGTCCCCTGTGTCCCCTGCAGTGCTCTGCCGCCTCTTCACCGTGAACCACCTCATGCAGCCGGTGGCCAAGACGGTCACCGTGGAGGTCAAGGTGAGTGCCCTGGGGTGACACAGGTGGGTGACACACACAGGTGACACACACAGGTGGCACACACAGAGGTGACACGGTGCCACCCGCGTGTCCCCTCAGACGCCCGACAACGTCATCATCAAACAAGTCCTGGTGTCATCTCCGACCAAGAACGGGATCCTGTCCTTCACCCACAACCTGCCCGAGGTCATCAGGTGGGTGGCACCGTCCCCCGTGGTGGCCTGGGGACACCCCTGGGTTGTCACCTCCGTGTCACCTCTGTGTCACCTCCGTGTCACCTCCCCAGCTTGGGCACGTGGACGATTTCGGCCAAATTCGAGGATTCTCCGGATCAGGAATTCAGCACCAAATTCGAGGTCAAGGAATACGGTGGGTGACAGTGAGGGTGGCCTTGGGGACATCGGGGTGGCGGCGTCACCGATGACGTCACTGATGATGTCACCGGTGGTGTCACCCCGCAGTGCTGCCCAGCTTCGAGGTGTCCCTGGTTCCTGAGAAGAAGTTCCTCTACATCGACAGCCAGGAGGACTTCAAGGTGTCCATCCACGCCAGGTGACACCAAAATGTCCCTTTTTGGGGACAAAAGTGTCCCCTCCGAGGTCACAGATGTGTGGAGGGACAGGGGGACAGGTGGGCCGGGGTGGTGGCACTGGGGGTGGCACAGGGGACAGGGTGGAGGGGACATGGGGTGGCATGGGGACATCGGTGGTGGTGGCAGGGATGGGATGACAGAGGGGTGGCAGCATGGGGACATGGGGACAATGGTGGTGGTGGCAGCATGGGGACATGAGGACATTGGTGGTGGCAGGGACGGGAGTGGCAGGATGGGGACATGGGGACATTGGGGTGACATTGGTGGTGGCAGGGATGGGATGGCAGGGACAGGGTGGGGACATGGGGACATTGGTGGTGGCAGGGGTGGGATGACAGAGATGGGGTGGCAGCATGGGGACATGGGGACAATGGTGGTGACAGGGACAGGGGTGGCAGGATGTGGGCATGGTGACAATGGTGGCATTGGTGGTGGCAGGGATGGGGACATGGGGAAAATGGGGACATTGATGGTGGCAGGGATGGGATGGCAGAGGGGTGGCAGCATGGGGACATGGGGACAATGGTGGCACGGATGGGATGACAGAGACAGGGTGGCAGGATGGGGACATGGGGACAGGCTGGCACAGTGACAGAGTGACAGGGTGACAGGGTGACATGGTGACACAGTGACAGGGTGACAGGGTGACATGGTGGCACAGTGACACGGTGACATGGTGACACAGTGACACAGTGACAGGGTGACACAGTGACACAGTGACACGGTGACAGGGTGACACAGTGACACAGTGACAGGGTGACACAGTGACACAGTGACACGGTGACAGGGTGACACGGTGGCCGTCCCCAGGTACCTGTACGGCAGGAAGGTGGACGGGATGTGCAGGGGACACAGTGACACGGTGACACAGTGACAGGTGGCACGGTGACATGGTGACAGGGTGATGCAGTGACACGGTGACAGGGTGACAGGGTGACACGGTGGCACGGTGGCACGGTGGCTGTCCCCAGGTACCTGTATGGCAGGAAGGTGGACGGGATGTGCAGGGGACACAGTGACACGGTGACACAGTGACACAGTGACACGGTGACAGGGTGACACGGTGACACGGTGACACAGTGACACAGTGACACGGTGACAGGGTGACAGGGTGACACGGTGGCACGGTGGCTGTCCCCAGGTACCTGTACGGCAGGAAGGTGGAGGGCATGGCCTTTGTGCTCTTTGGGGTGATGGTGGACGACGAGAGGAAGAGCATCCCCCAGTCCCTGCGGCGCGTCCCGGTGAGATGGCATTGTCATTGTCCCCAACGCTGTCCCCAACCCTGGCACTGTCCCTGTCCCTGTTCCCAATGCTGTCCCCAACCCTGTCCCCAACCCTGTCCCCAACCGTGTCCCCATGTCCCCAGGTTCAGGCTGGTGACACCAACGCCCTGCTGTCCCCCTGCTGTCCCCAACCCTGTCCCCAACCCTGTCCCCAATGTGTCCCCATTGTGTCCCCAATGTGTCCCCAGGTGCAGGACGGTGACGCCGATGTCCTGCTGTCCCCAATGTGTCCCCAATGTCCCCATTGTGTCCCCAGGTGCAGGACAGTGGCACCGATGTCCTGCTGTCCCCAACGTGTCCCCAATGTCCCCAATGTGTCCCCAGGTGCAGGACGGTGATGCCGATGTCCTGCTGTCCCCAATGTGTCCCTAACCCTGTCCCCAATGTCCCCATTGTGTCCCCAGGTGCAGGACAGTGACACCAATGTCCTGCTGTCCCCAATGTGTCCCCAATGTCCCCAATGTGTCCCCAGGTGCAGGACGGTGACACCGATGTCCTGCTGTCCCCAATGTGTCCCCAATGTCCCCAATGTGTCCCCAGGTGCAGGACGGTGACGCCGATGTCCTGCTGTCCCCAATGTGTCCCCAATGTCCCCATTGTGTCCCCAGGTGCAGGACGGTGATGCCGATGTCTTGCTGTCCCCAATGTGTCCCCAATGTCCCCAATGTGTCCCCAGGTGCAGGACGGTGATGCCGATGTCCTGCTGTCCCCAATGTGTCCCCAATGTCCCCAATGTGTCCCCAGGTGCAGGATGGTGACGCCGATGTCCTGCTGTCCCCAATGTGTCCCCAATGTCCCCAATGTGTCCCCAGGTGCAGGATGGTGACGCCGATGTCCTGCTGTCCATGGCTCACCTGCGCGAGCGCTTCCCCAAGCCCCAGGAGCTGGTGGGACACTCGCTCTATGTCACTGTCACCGTCATCACCGACTCAGGTCTGCTGGGGACACTGGGGACACTGGGGACATGGGGGGACATGGGGGGACATGGTGGGACACTCTCTCTATGTCACTGTCACCGTCATCACCGACTCAGGTCTGTGTGGGGACATTGGGGGACATTGGAGAGATTGGGGGACATGGGGGACATGGGGGGACGTGAGGGACATTGGGGACATGGGGGGACATGGTGGGACACTCCCTCTATGTCACTGTCACCATCATCACCGAGTCAGGTCTGTGTGGGGACACGGGGGGACATTGGGGACATTGGGGACATGGGGGGACATGGTGGGACACTCCCTCTATGTCACTGTCACCATCATCACCGAGTCAGGTCTGTGTGGGGACACGGGGGGACACTGGGGACACGGGGGGACATGTGGGGACACAGGGGGACATGGGGGGACAGGGACATCAGGGGGACATGGGGGGACATGGGGGACAGCGACAGTGGGAGGACACAGGGGACATGGACAGCAAGGGGACACGGGAGGACATGGGGGGACAATGAGGGGACAGGGACAGCAAGGATGAGGAGGACACCTGAGATGGGGACAGGGACCGGGGGGACACGGCCACCGCAGTGTCCCCACAGGCAGTGACATGGAGGGACAGGGACAGCGAGGACGAGGGGACACCTAAGATGGGGACATGGACCTCAGGTGATAAGGCCACTGCGGTGTCCCCACAGGCAGTGACATGGAGGGTGGCACGGGGACAGTGAGGGGACAGGGACAGCAAGGATGGGGGGGCACCTGGGACAGGGAGGTGACACGACCACCGCGGTGTCCCCACAGGCAGTGACATGGAGGATGGCATGGGGACATAGAAGGGACAAGGATGGTGAGGATGGGGACAGGGACCCAGGTGACACAGCCACCATGGTGTCCCCACAGGACAGTGGCAGGGGGACAGTGAGGGGACAGGGAAAGCGAGGATGGGGGGACACCTGAGGTGGGGACAGGGACTGGAGGTGACACGGCCACCATGGTGTCCCCTCAGGCAGTGACATGGAGGGACAGGGACAGGGCGGATGGGGGGACATCTGGGATGGGGACCGGAGGTGACACGGCCACCGCGGTGTCCCCACAGGCAGTGACGTGGTGGACATCCAGGGTGGTGGCAGGGGGACCTAGAGGGGACAGGAACCTCAGGTGACACGG
Organism: Ammospiza caudacuta; assembly: GCF_027887145.1. Classification (NCBI taxonomy): domain Eukaryota; kingdom Metazoa; phylum Chordata; class Aves; order Passeriformes; family Passerellidae; genus Ammospiza; species Ammospiza caudacuta. The sequence continues at coordinate 1,851,863 of NC_080621.1, read as the reverse complement.
CCACCGCAGTGTCCCCACAGGAGGGTGGCACAGGGACATAGAAGGGACAGGGACAGCGACCATGGGGGGACACCTGGGACAGGGACAGGTGACACGGCCACCGCGGTGTCCCCACAGGCAGTGACATGGAGGGTGGCACGGGGACAATGAGGATGGGGGGACACCTGGGACAGGGACAGGTGACACGGCCACCGCGGTGTCCCCACAGGCAGTGACATGGTGGAGGCCCAGCTCGGTGACATCAGGATCGTCACGTCCCCCTACAGCATCCACTTCACCCGCACGCCCAAGTACTTCAAGCCGGGGATGCCCTTTGACCTCATGGTTGGTGACACCTTGGGGACAGCGGTGGCCCGGGGTGGTGGCACGGGGACCCACGGGGTGTCCTGGGGTGGGGACAGGGCACAGCTGGGGCTGGAGGAGGAGTCGGACCCTGGGTGGTGTCCCTGTGTCACCTGAGAGGGGCTGGGGACCGTGGGATGTCCCCGCTGTGTCACTGGGGTGGCGCTGCCTGGTGCCGGTGTCCCTTTGCAGTGCCACCACCCCTTTCTGGTGTCACCATCCCTTCCGGGTGCCACCACCACTTCCCAGTGTCCCTTCCTGGTGTCGGTGTCCCTTCCCAGTGCCACCACCCCTTCCTAGTATCAGTGTCCCCTCCCAGTGCCACCACCCGTTCCCAGTGTCCCTTCCCAGTGCCACCACCCCTTACTGGTGTCACCACCCCTTTCCAGTGTCATTGTCCCCAGTGCCACCACCCCTTCCCAGTGCCACCACCCCTTCCCAATGTCCCTTCCCAGTGCCACCACCCATTCCCAGTGTCCCCTCTCAGTGCCACCACCCCTTCCCAGTGTCATTGTCTCCAGTGCCACCACCCCTTCCTGGTGCCACCACCCTTTCCAGTGTCATTGTCCCCAGTTCCATCACCCCTTCCCAATGTCCCCTCCCAGTGTCACCACCCATTCCCAGTGTCCCTTCCCAGTGCCACCACCCCTTCCCAGTATCAGTGTCTCCTCCAAGTGCCATCATCCTTCCCCAGTGTCCCCTCCCAGTGCCACCACCCCTTCTCAGTGTCCCTTCCCAGTGCCACCACCCTTTCCTGGTGCCACCACCCATTTCCAGTGTCCCTTACCAGTGCCACCACCCCTTCTCAGTGCCACTACCCCTTCCTGGTGTCCCTGCCCAGCGCCACCACCCATTCCCAGTGCCACCATCCCTTATCAGTGTCATCTCCCTGTGCCACCACCCCTTCCTGGTGACACCATCCATTCCCAGTGTCCCTTACCAGGGCCACCAGCCCTTCCCAGTGTCCCCTCTCAGTGCCACCACCCTTTCCCGGTGCCACCACCCATTTCCAGTGTCCCTTACCAGTGCCACCACCCCTTCCCACGGTCATGGTCCCCAGTGCCACCACCCATTCCCGGTGTTCCCTTCCCAGTGTCACCACCCCTTCGCGGTGCCATCACCCCTTCCCAGTGTCCCCTTAACAGTGCCACCACCCATTTCCAGTGCCACCACCCCTTCCCAGTATCAGTGTCCCCTCCCAGTATCAGTGTCCCTTCCCAGTGCCACCACCCCTTCCTGCTGCCACCACCCGTTCCCAGTGTCACCATCCCCTCCCAGTGCCACCACCCATTCCCAGTGCCCTTCCCGTGTCACCACCCCTTCCCAGTATCATTGTCCCTTCCCAGTGCCACCACCCCTTCCTGGTGTCACCACCCATTCCCAGTGTCATTGTCCCCAGTGCCACCACCCATTCTCAGTGTCCCTTCCTGGTGGCACCACGCCTTCCCAATGTCCCCTCCCAGTGCCACCACCCCTTCCCAGTGTCCCCTTGCCAGTGTTCCTTCCCAGTGCCACCACCCCTTCCTGGTGCCACCACCCATTCCCAGTATCATTGTCCCCAGTGCCACCACCCCTTCCTGATGTCCCCTCCAGGTTTATGTCACCACCCCCAGTGTCCCCTGCAGGTTTATGTCACCATTCTCGGTGTCCCCTGTGCCCCCAGCTTTATGTCACCACCCCTGGTTTATGTCAATGTCACCACCAGGTTTGTGTCACCATCCCTGGTGTCCCCTCCAGGTTTATGTCACCACCCCTGATGTCCCTCCAGGTTTATGTCACCAACCCCAGTGTCCCCTCCAGGTTTATGTCACCAACCCCCGGTGTCCCCTCCAGGTTTATGTCCCCAACCTCCAGTGTCCCCTCCAGGTTTATGTCACCACCCCTGGTGTCCCCTCCAGGTTTACGTCACTCTCAGTGTCCCCTCCAGGTTTATGTCACCACCCCTGGTGTCCCCTGTCCCTCCAGATTTATGACACCATTCCCGGTGTCCTCTGTCACCTCCAGGTTTATGTCACCAACACCTGGGGTCCCCTTTAGGTTTATGTCACCCTCAGTGTCCCCTCCAGATTTGTGTCAATGTCACCTCCAGGTTTATGTCACCATCCCCGGTACCCCCTCCAGGTTTGTGTCAATGTCACCACCAGGTTTATGTCACCTGATGTCCCCCCAGGTTTATGTCACCAACCCCGACGGGTCCCCGGCGCCACGTGTCACCGTGCAGGCCGATGGCTTCCAGGGCCAGGTGTCCACCCGGGGCGATGGCACGGCCAGGCTGGTCCTCAACATGCCGGCCACCAAGGACAGCGTCCCCATCACCGTGAGTGGGGACACCGCTGTCACCTCGCCGGGGTGGCACTGATGGGGAGGTGACCGCGGGTTGGGGTGGGTGAGGTGGCCGGAGTGACCAAGGTTGAGGTGGCTGAGGTCAAGACATCTGTGGTGGCCAAGACCGCCACGATGGCCAAGAACTTTGTGGTGGTCAAGACCTCCATGGTGGCCAAGACCTCTATGAAACCTCTGTGGTGGCCAAGCCCTCCATGATGGCTAAGACCACCATGATGGCCAAGACTTCCATGATGGCCAAGACCTTTATGGTGACCAAGTGCCACCATGATGGCCAAGACCTCTATGGAACCTCTGTGGTGGCCAAGCCCTCTATGGAACGCCTATGGTGGCCAAGCCCTCCATGATGGCCAAGCCCTCTATGGTGCCCAAGCCCCCCATGATGGCCAAGCCCTCTATGATGGCCAAGACCTTTGTGGTGGCCAAGACCTCTATGGAACCTATATGGTGGCCAAGTCCTTCAAGATGGCCAAGTCCTCCATGATGGCCAAGACCTTCATGATGGCCAAGACCTTTATGGTGGCCAAGACCTTTATGGTGGCTAAGACTTCTATGGGACCTCTATGGTGGCCAAGGCCTCTATGGAGCCCCTCTGGTGGCCAAGCCCTCCATGATGCTTCCTCTGTGGAACCCCTATGGTGGCCAAGACCTTTATGCAACCTCTCTGGTGGCCAAGCCCTCCATGCTGACCGAGTGTCACCGTGTCCCTGCATGCTGACCAAGTGCCACCGTGTCCCTCTGTGCTGAACGAGTGCCACCATGTCCCTCTGTGCTGACCGAGTGCCACCGTGTCCCTCCCCGCTGACCGAGTGCCACCGTGTCCCTGCTTGCTGACCGAGTGCCACCGTGTCCCTCTGTGCTGACCAAGTGCCACCATGTCCCTCCCCGCTGACCGAGTGCCACCATGTCCCTCTGTGCTGACCGAGTGCCACCGTGTCCCTCTGCGCTGACCGAGTGCCACCGTGTCCCTGCATGCTGACCGAGTGCCACCGTGTCCCTCCCCGCTGACCGAGTGCCACCGTGTCCCTCTGTGCTGACCGAGTGCCACCGTGTCCCTCCCCGCTGACCGAGTGCCACCATGTCCCTCTGCGCTGACCGAGTGCCACCGTGTCCCTGCATGCTGACCAAGTGCCACCGTGTCCCTCCCCGCTGACCGAGTGCCACCGTGTCCCTCTGTGCTGACCGAGTGCCACCGTGTCCCTGCATGCTGACCGAGTGCCACCGTGTCCCTCCCCGCTGACCGAGTGCCACCGTGTCCCTCCCCGCTGACCGAGTGCCACCGTGTCCCTCTGTGCTGACCGAGTGCCACCGTGTCCCTCCCCGCTGACCGAGTGCCATCGTGTCCCTCTGTGCTGACCGAGTGCCACCGTGTCCCTGCTTGCTGACCGAGTGACCGAGTGCCACCGTGTCCCTCCCCGTTGACCGAGTGACCGAGTGCCACCGTGTCCCTCTGTGCTGACCGAGTGCCACCGTGTCCCCGTGCCAGGTGCGGACGGCGCAGGCGGGGCTGCCCCCGGAGCGCCAGGCCTCGCGGCAGATGACGGCCCAGGCCTATCGCAGCCAGGCCGGCTCGGGCAACTTCCTGCACCTGGCCGTGGCCGCCACCGAGCTCCAGCCCGGGGACAACCTGGCCGTCAACTTCCACCTCAAGACCAGCAACAACAACGTCCGCAACTCCGTCCCGTTCTTCACCTACCTGGTGGGTACCCGTGGTTCGTCGGTGGTGCCTCCACCTTGAGCACCAGGAGGCCCTTGAGGGACCTGAGAGGTTCTTGAGGGGTTTGGGAGGTCATTGAGGGGTTTGGGATGTCCTTGAGGGGTTTGGAAGGTTCCTGAAGGAACTGAGAGATCCTTGAGGGGTCTGGGAGGTTCTTGAGGGATCTGGGTGGTCCTTGAGGGATTTGGGAGATCTTTGAGGGATCAGAGAGGTCCTTGAGGGACTTGGGTGGCCTTGAGCGACCTGGAGGACATTTGAATGAGCTTGGGGGGACCTGGGAGATCCTTGAGGGGTTTGGGAAGTTCTTGAGGGACCTGGGAGGTCCTTGAGAGGACTGAGAGGTTCTTGAGGGGTCTGGGAGGTTCTTGAGGGAACTGAGAGATCCTTGAGGGGTTCGGGAGGTCCTTGAGGTGTTTGGGAGGTCCTTGAGGGGTTTGGAAGGTTCTTGAGGGGTTTGGGAAGTTCTTGAGGGGCTTGGGTGGCCTTGACGTCCTTGAGGTGGCCCTTGAGGGGTCCTGGAGGCCTTGGAGGTGTTTGGAAGTTTCTTGAAGGAGCTGAGAGGTCCTTGAGGGATCTGGGAGGTTCTTGAGGGACCTGGAAGGTCCTTGAGGGACCTGGGAGGTCCTTGAGAGGACTGAGAGGTTTTTAAGGGGTTTGGAAGGTTCTTGAGGGAACTGAGAGGTCTTTGAGGTCCTTGAGAGGTCCTTAAGGAGTTTGGGAGGTCCTTGAGGGAACTGAGAGGTCTTTGAGGTCCTTGAGAGGTCCTTAAGGAGTTTGGGAGGTCCTTGAGGAATTTGGAAGGTTCCTGAAGGAACTGAGAGGTCCTTGAGCTTTTTGGGATGTCCTTGAAGGATTTGGAAGGTTCTTGAGGGAACTGAGAGGTCCTTGATGGCTCTGGGAGGTCCCTGAGGAGTTTGGAAGGTTCCTGAGGGGTTTGGGAGGTCCTTGAGGAATTTGGAAGGTCCTTGAGGGAACCGAGAGATCCTTGAGGGTTTTGGGAGGTCCTTGAGAGGACACTGGTGGACACCCAGGTGCTCACCAGGCTTTGGTTCCTGGCAGATCATGACCAAGGGCCGCATCCTGCGCGCCGGCCGGCAGCGGCACGAGCCCGGCCAGAGCTTGGTGACCATGACCCTGCCGGTGACGCCCGAGCTCATCCCGTCCTTCCGCGTGGTGGCCTTCTACTCCGTCCTGCCCGGCGAGATCGTGGCCGACTCCATCTGGGTGGACGTCAAGGACACCTGCATGGGATCCGTGAGTGACCTCCTGGTGGCCCCAGGGTGGTCAAAGGGGGGGGTTTGGAGATGTTGGATGGGGTTTGGTGGTGGTTGGAGCGGTCCTTGATGTCCTTGAGAGGTTTGGGAGGTTCTTGAGGGGTTTGGGAGGTTCTTGAGGGACCTGAGTGGTCCCTGGTGGGGACTTGGTGTCACTTGTGGGGTTTTGGACACTCCATGAGGAGCTTGGACATCTCCTGGGTGGCCCTGGTGGCCCTGGTGACCCAGCCATGAAGCCCATGGCCACCAACTTCTCCTGGAGGTCCAAACTTGGTGTCTCCCGTGGTGGGGGTGGGACAGAAGTGTCCTTTGGGGACACCTTGGGGACGTCACCTCCCGTGTCCGTGGCAGCTGGTGGTGAAGGCGGCCTCAGAAGGTGACAACCGAGTCCAGGAGCCGGGGGCGCGGATCGAGCTGCGCATCGAGGGCGACCACAAGGCCCACGTGGGGCTGGTGGCCGTGGACAAGGGTGTCTACGTGCTCAACAAGAACAAGATCACCCAGAGCAAGGTGGGTGGCCCTGGCCTCGATGTCCCCACGTGGTGGCCACCATGGTTGTCACTGTCTCCATTGTGCCATGGTGGTGGCCATCATGGTTGTCCCTGATGTCCCCTGGTGGTGGTGGCCATCATGGTTGTCCATGTCTCCATGATCCCCTGGTGGTGGTGGCCACCATGGTTTCCTTGGGCCTGCTGTCCCATGGTGGTGGCCATCATGGTTGTCCCTGTCCCCATTGTCCCCGGGTGGTGGTGGCCATCACGGCGGTCCTGTCATCTCTGGGTGGTGGCAGTGGTGGTGGCCATCACGGCTGTCCCCATTGTCCTAGGACGGTGGCTGTGGCCATCTCAGCTGTGGTGTCACCCCTGGGTGGTGTCACAGCTGTGGTGTCACCTCTGGATGTTGGTGGCCATCACGACTGTCCCCTGTGGTGGCAGGTGTGGGACACGGTGGAGCGCGGTGACATCGGCTGTGGTGGCAGTGTCACAGCTGTGGTGTCACCCCTGGCTGGTGGCGGTGTCACAGTGTCACAGCTGTCCCTGTGGTGGCAGTGTCACAGTGTCACAGCCGTGGTGTCACCCCTGGCTGGTGGCAGTGTCACAGTTGTCCCCTGTGGTGGCAGGTGTGGGACACGGTGGAGCGCAGTGACATCGGCTGTGGTGGCAGTGTCACAGTGTCACAGTGTCACAGCTGTCCCTGTGGTGGCAGTGTCACAGTGTCACAGCCGTGGTGTCACCCCAGGCTGGTGGCAGTGTCACAGTGTCACAGCTGTCCCTGTGGTGGCAGTGTCACAGTGTCACAGCTGTGGTGTCACCCCAGGCTGGTGGCAGTGTCACAGTGTCACAGCTGTCCCTGTGGTGGCAGTGTCACAGTGTCACAGCTGTGGTGTCACCCCAGGCTGGTGGCAGTGTCACAGTGTCACAGCTGTCCCTGTGGTGGCAGTGTCACAGTGTCACAGCTGTGGTGTCACCCCAGGCTGGTGGCAGTGTCATGGTGTCACAGCTGTCCCTGTGGTGGCAGTGTCACAGTGTCACAGCTGTGGTGTCACCCCAGGCTGGTGGCAGTGTCACAGTGTCACAGTGTCACAGCTGTCCCTGTGGTGGCAGGTGTGGGACACGGTGGAGCGCGGTGACATCGGCTGCACGGCCGGCAGCGGCCGGGACAACGTCGGCGTCTTCGCGGACGCCGGCCTGAGCCTGGCCACCAACGTCCAGGTGACCACGCCCCAGCGCTCAGGTAGGGACAGCGGCGGTGGCACCTCGGGGACAGCGGGTGGGACCGCGGGGAGGTGGCATCTGAAAGAGGTGGCACCTTGGGGATGGTGGAGGTGGCACCTCGGGGACAGGGGGTGGCACCTCAGGGAGGTGGCATCTGAAAGGGGTGGCACCTTGGGGATGGAGGAGGTGACATCTCAGGGATGGGGGAGGTGGCACCTCGGGGACAAGGGGTGGGACCTCGGGGAGGTGGCATCTGACATGGGTGGCACCTCGGGGACAAGGGGTGGGACCTCGGGGAGGTGGCATCTGACATGGGTGGCACCTCGGGGACAAGGGGTGGGACCTCGGGGAGGTGGCATCTGACAGAGGTGGCACCTCGGGGACAGGGGGTGGCACCTCGGGGGGGTGGCATCTGACATGGGTGGCACCTCGGGGACAGGGGGTGGCACCTCGGGGAGGTGGCATCTGACAGGGGTGGCACCTTGGGGATGGGGGAGGTGACACTTCAAGGATGTGGCACCTCAGGGACCAGGGAGGTGACACCTTGGGGATGGAGCAGGTGACACCTCAGGGAGGTGGCATCTGACAGAGGTGGCACCTTGGGGATGGAGCAGGGGATGGGGATGGTGGAATAGGTGGCACCTTGGGAATGGAGGAGGTGACATCTCAGGGATGGTGGAGGTGGCACCTTGGGGATGGAGCAGGTGACAGGGGATGATGGTGGAGGTGGCACCTTGGGGATGGTGGAGGTGACAGCTCAGGGATGGTGGAGGTGACACCTTGAGGATGGAGCAGGTGACAGCTCAGGGATGGTGGAGGTGGCACTCCAAGGATGTGGCATCTCAGGGACCAGAGAGGTGACACCTTGGGGATGGGAATGGTGACATCTCAGGGGTGGAGCAGGTGACACCTCAGGGACGGGGATGGTGACATCTCGGGCATGGTGGAGGTGGCACCTTGGGGATGGGGAAGGTGACATTTCGGGGTGGTGGAGGTGGTGGCAGCTCGGGGATGGTGGAGGTGACATCTTGAGGATGGGAGAGGTGACACCTCAGGGATGGGGATGGTGACACCTTGGGGATGGTGGAGGTGACATCTCAGGGATGGAGGAGGTGACACCTTGGGGATGGGAGAGGTGACACCTTGGGGATGGTGGAGGTGACATCTCAGGGATGGTGGAGGTGACATCTCAGGGATGGAGGACGTGACCCTGAACTTTGGGATGTGACACCTGGGACACCTTGGGGTCCTGACCGGTGTCCCCTCTGTCCCCAGAGCTCCGGTGTCCCCAGCCGGCCAAACGCAAGCGGCGCTCGCTGGCACTCGCCGAGTACAAGGGCACCAAGGGTAGGTGGCACTGTCCCCAAGGTCACCAGGGTGTCCCTTGTCCCCAGTGTCCCCAAGGTCACCAGGGTGTCCCCAGGGTCACCAGTGTGTCCCCAAGGTCACCAGGGTGTCCCATGTCCCCAGGGTCATGAGGGTGTCCCTTGTCCCCAATGTCCCCAAGGTCACCAGGGTGTCCCGTGTCCCCAAGGTCACCAGGTTGTCCCCTCTGTCCCCAAGGTCATCTGAGTGTCCCTTGTCCCCAAGGTCACCAGAGTGTTCCTTGTCCCCAAGGTCACCAGGGTGTCCCGTGTCCCCAAGGTCACCAGGTTGTCCCCTCTGTCCCCAAGGTCATCTGAGTGTCCCTTGTCCCCAAGGTCACCAGAGTGTTCCTTGTCCCCAAGGTCACCAGGGTGTCCCCAAGGTCACCAGGATGTCCCTTGTCCCCAAGGTCACCAGTGTGTCCCTGGGGGTCACCTGAGTGTCCCTTGTCCCCAAGGTCACCAGGGTGTCCCCAAGGTCACCAGAGTGTCCCATGTCCCGGAGGCTGCCAAAGTGTCCCAGACCTTGAGGGACACCAGTGTCCCACGTTCCTGAGGGCCACCAGAGTGTCCCATGTCCCAAAGGCCACCAGAGTGTCCACACCCCTAGAGCACCAGTGCCCCATGTCCCTGAGGGCCACCAGAGTGTCCCACGTCCCTGAGGGCCACCAGAGTGTCCCATGTCCTAACGAACCACCAAAGTGTCCCATGTCCTAAAGGGCCACCAGAGTGTCCCATGTCCTAACAAACCACCAGGGTGTCCCATGTCCTAAAGGGCCACCACCTATGGTTTCCCATGTCCCAAAGGCCACCAGTCTCCCATGTCCCGAAGATCTCCAGAGTGTCCCATGTCCCTGAGGGCCACCAGAGTGTCCCATGTTCTAAAGAGCCACCAGAATGTCCCACAACCCTGAGGGCCACCACAGTTTCCCATGTCCCAGAGGCCACCAGTGTCCCATGTCCCAAAGAGCCACCAGAGTGTCCCACACCCCAGAGGTCTCCATGTCCTAAAGAGCCACCAGGGTGTCCCACACCCCTGAAGGCCACCAGTGTCCCATGTCCCTGAGGGCCACCAGAACGTCCCACAGCCCTGAGATCCCCATGTCCTTAAGGGCCACCAGAATGTCCCACACCCCTGAGGGCCACCACAGTTTCCTGTGTCCCTGAGGGCCTCCAGAGTGTCCCACATTCAAGGACCCCATGTCCTAAAGAGCCACCAGAATGTCCCATGTCCCAAAGATCTCCAGAGTCTCCCATGTCCCTGAGGGCCACCAGAATGTCCCACACCCCGAGGTCCCATCCCTGTCCTGGTGTCCACCCGTGGCCGAGTTCTTGGACAAGCTGCAGAGGAGGTGCTGCGAGGACGGCATGAAGGACAACCCGATGGGACCAGATGCCACCAGGGGGTCCCATGTCCCTCAGAGCCACCAGAGTGTCCCATGTCCTAAAGAACCACCAGAATGTCCCGCACCCTGAGGTCCCCACATCCCTGAGGGCCACCAGAATGTCCCACATCCCTGAGAGCCACCAGTGTCCCATGTCCCCGAGGGCCACCAGAATGTCCCAAACCCTGGAGGTCCCCATGTCCCTGAGGGTGACCAGAACGTAACAAACCCCAAGGTCTCCATGTCCTAAAGAGCCACCAGAATGTCCCATGTCCCAAGGATCTCCAAAGTTTCCCATGTCCTTGAGGACCACCAGTGTCCCATGTCCCTGAAGGCCACCAGAACGTCCCACAAGCCCAAGGTCTCCATGTCCTAAAGAGCCACCAGAATGTCCCACACCCCTGAAGGCCACCACAGTTTCCTGTGTCCCTGAGGGCCTCCAGAGTGTCCCACATTCAAGGACCCCATGTCCTAAAGAGCCACCAGAATGTCCCATGTCCCAAAGATCTCCAGAGTCTCCCATGTCCCTGAGGGCCACCAGGACATGTCCCATCCCTGTCCTGGTGTCCACCAGCGGCCGAGTACTCGGACAAGCTGGAGAGGAGGTGCTGCGAGGACGGCATGAAGGACAACCCGATGGGACACGGCTGCGAGCAGAGGAGCGAGTACATCCTGGAGGGGACCTCCTGCGTCCGCGCCTTCCTCGACTGCTGCAGATACATCAAGGCCAAGAGGGACCAGCAGAACCTCTCGCCCAGCACCGGCCTGGCCAGAAGCAAGTGTTGGGTCACGGAGGGTGGGAGAAGGTCGGGGAGGTTGGAGGAACCTCGTTGGTGGAGGGTCTCAAGTAGGTTTTGGGGGTTTCTTGGTGGATCCCAGGTGAAGGTGAGCTTGAGAATAGTTGGGTGGAGGTTGGGTGTTCTTTGGTGAAGGTCAGGTGGACCTTGGGTGTTCCTTGGATGTTCTTTGGATGTTCCTTGAGTGCTCCTTGGATGTTCCTTGGGGGTTCCTAGGATGTTCTTTGGATGTTCCTTGGGTGCTCCTTGGATGTTCCTTGGGTGTTCCTTGGGTGTTCCTTGGGTGTTCCTTGGGGGTTCCTAGGATGTTCTTTGGATGTTCTTTGGTGAAGGTCAGGTGAACCTTGGATGTTCCTTGGATGTTCCTTGCGTGTTCCTTGGGCATTCTGTGGATGTTCCATGGGTCCTCCTTGAGTGTTCCTTGGGTGTTCCTTGGATGTTCCTTGGGTGTTCCTTGGACTTTCCCTGGTGGAAGGTCAGGTGAACCTTGGATGTTCTTTGGATGTTCCCTGGATGTTCTTTGCATGTTCTTTTGGTGTTCCTTGGATGTTCCTTGGATGTTCTTTGGATGTTCCTTGGGTGTTCCCTGGTGAAGGTCAGGAGAACCTTGGGTGTCCCTTGCGTGTTCCTTGGATGTTCCTTTGGTGTTCCTTGCGTGTTCTTTGGATGTTCTTTGGGTGTTCTTTGGGTGTTTCTTGGATGTTCTTTAGTGAAGGTCAGGAGAACCTTGGGTGTTCCTTGGGTGTTCTTTGGATGAAGGTCAGGTGAACATTGGGATGTTTCGTGGATGTTCCTTGGGTGTTCCTTAGATGTTCTTTAGTGAAGGTCAGGAGAACCTTGGGTGTTCCTTGGGTGTTCCTTGGGTGTTCCTTGGGTGTTCCTTAGACTTTCCCTGGTGGAAGCTCAGGTGAACCTCAGGCACTCCTTGGGTGCTCTTCAGGTGGAGCTTGGGAGGGTCTTGGGTGGGTTTGGGCCATTCCTTGCCTGAAGCTCCAGTGTCCCTCAGAGGTTCCTTATGACATCCTTGGACAACCCATCGGGCAGCCCTTGGGTGACCTTGGGCAAGACAAGGGGTGACACTGGGTGGCACTGGGTGGCACTGGGTGGCACTGGGTGACACTGGGTGACACTGGGGTGGCACTGGGGTGGCACTGGGTGACACTGGGTGGCACTGGGGTGACACTGGGTGGCACTGGGTGACACTGGGTGGCACTGGGGTGACACTGGGTGACACTGGGTGACACTGGGTGGCACGGGGGTGACACTGGGGTGACACTGGGTGACACTGGGGTGACACTGGGTGACACTGGGTGGCACTGGGTGGCACTGGGGTGACACTGGGTGGCACTGGGTGACACTGGGTGACACTGGGTGGCACTGGGGTGGCACTGGGGTGACACTGGGTGACACTGGGTGGCACTGGGTGGCACTGGGGTGGCACTGGGGTGACACTGGGTGACACTGGGGTGACACTGGGTGGCACTGGGTGGCACTGGGGTGGCACTGGGGTGACACTGGGTGACAGTGGGTGACACTGGGGTGACACTGGGTGACACTGGGTGGCACTGGGTGGCACTGGGTGGCACTGGGTGACAGTGGGTGACACTGGGGTGGCACTGGGTGGCACTGGGTGGCACTGGGTGGCACTGGGGTGACACTGGGGTGACACTGGGTGGCACTGGGTGGCACTGGGTGGCACTGGGGTGACACTGGGTGGCACTGGGTGACACTGGGTGACACTGGGTGGCACTGGGGTGGCACTGGGGTGACACTGGGTGACACTGGGTGACAGTGGGTGACACTGGGGTGACACTGGGTGACACTGGGTGACACTGGGTGGCACTGGGGTGGCACTGGGGTGACACTGGGTGACACTGGGTGACAGTGGGTGACACTGGGGTGACACTGGGTGACACTGGGTGACACTGGGTGGCACTGGGGTGACACTGGGTGGCACTGGGTGGCACTGGGTGGCACTGGGTGACACTGGGTGGCACTGGGTGGCACTGGGGTGACACTGGGTGACACTGGGGTGGCACTGGGGTGACACTGGGGTGACACTGGGTGACACTGGGGTGGCACTGGGGTGACACTGGGGTGACACTGGGTGACACTGGGTGACACTGGGTGGCACTGGGTGGCACTGGGGTGACACTGGGTGACACTGGGTGGCACTGGGGTGGCACTGGGTGGCACTGGGTGACACTGGGTGGCACTGGGGTGACACTGGGGTGACACTGGGTGGCACTGGGTGACACTGGGTGACACTGGGTGGCACTGGGGTGACACTGGGTGGCACTGGGGTGGCACTGGGGTGGCACTGGGGTGACACTGGGTGGCACTGGGGTGGCACTGGGTGGCACTGGGTGGCACTGGGGTGACACTGGGTGGCACTGGGTGGCACTGGGTGGCACTGGGGTGACACCGGCTCCGCTCAGGGGTCTCAGCCCTGAGGCCACGTTCGAGAGGTCCCGTGCCACCACCCCCAGGCCAGGAGGACGAGGATCCCTTCCTGGAGGACGACGAGATCGTGGTGAGGACGCTGTTCCCCGAGAGCTGGCTCTGGCAGGTGGAGCAGCTGACGGAGCCGCCCAGCGAGCTGGGGTGAGCCTGGACCGCCTGTGCCACCTCCTGTGCCACCGCCTGTGCCACAACCTGTGCCACCTCCTGTGCCACCGCCTGTGCCACAACCTGTGCCACCTCCTCCTGTGCCACCGCCTGTGCCACCGCCTGTGCCACCGCCTGTGCCACCTCCTGTGCCACCGCCTGTGCCACCTCCTGTGCCACCGCCTGTGCCACCTCCTGTGTCACCTCCTGTGCCACCTCCTGTGCCACCTCCTGTCCCACCTCCTGTGCCACCGCCTGTGCCACCTCCTGTGTCACCTCCTGTGCCACCGCCTGTGCCACCGCCTGTGCCACCTCCTGTGCCACCGCCTGTGCCACCTCCTGTGTCACCTCCTGTGTCACCTCCTCCTGTGCCACCTCCTGTCCCACCTCCTGTGCCACCGCCTGTGCCACCTCCTGTGTCACCTCCTGTGTCACCTCCTCCTGTCCCACCTCCTGTCCCACCTCCTGTGCCACCTCCTGTGCCACCGCCTGTGCCACCTCCTGTCCCACCTCCTGTGCCACTGCCTGTGCCACCTCCTGTGCCACCTCCTGTGTCACCTCCTGTGCCACCTCCTGTGCCACCTCCTGTGTCACCTCCTCCTGTGTCACCTCCTCCTGTGCCACCTCCTGTGCCACCTCCTGTGCCACCTCCTGTGCCACCGCCTGTGCCACCTCCTGTGTCACCTCCTCCTGTGCCACCTCCTGTGCCACCTCCTGTGCCACCTCCTGTCCCACTGCCTGTCCCACCACCCCACGGACCAGCCTGGGCATGGTCACCCTGTCCTCATCCAGCTTGGACATCTCTGGAGACCAGGAGGTCCCGCTGTGGCTTTGGGACATCTCTGGAGACCAGGGAAGACCCATGGTGGCTTTGGGACATCTTTGGGGACCAGCAAACTCCAGCTGTGGGGCTGGGACATCTTTGGGGACCAGGAAGGTTCTACTGAGGGTTTGGGACATGTTTGGAGACCAGGAGAGTCCAGCTGTGGGTTTGGGACATCTTTGGAACCAAGAAGGTTCCACTGTGGCTTTGGGACATCTCTGGGGACCAGGAAAGTCCCATGGTGGCTTTGGGACATCTTTGGGGACCAGGGAGGTCCAACTGTGGGTTTGGGACATCTTTGGAGATCAGGAAGGTTCCACTGTGGGTTTGGGACATCTTTGGAGACCAGGAAGGTCCAGCTGTGGGTTTGGGACATCTTTGGAGATCAGGAAGGTTCCACTGTGGGTTTGGGACATCTTTGGAGATCAGCAAAGTCCAGCTGTGGGTTTGGGACATCTTTGGAGACCAGGAAGGTTCCACTGTGGGTTTGGGACATCTTTGGAGACCAGGAAGGTCCAGCTGAGGGTCTGGGACATCTTTAGGGACCAGAGAAGTCCCATGGTGACACCCCCTGACCATCTTGGTCTCTCCTGTCTTCTCCAGGATCTCGGCCAAGACCGTGCCCGTGTACCTGCAGGACTCCATCACCACCTGGGAGGTCCTGGCCGTCAGCCTGTCCCCCACCAAAGGTACGTGGGCATGGAGGACCAGGGGGTTCCTGGGGGCAGCAGAAGGTCCCCAAAATTTGTAGGAGGTCCAAGAGACCTGAAGGGTCCCCTGAAGCCTGGAGGGGTTCACCAGGATTTGAGGGATCTCCAAAATCTGAGGGGGTGGAGATGCCCCAAAGCCTGGTGGCCATGCTGGAGATGTGAGGGATCTCCTTGGAACTTGAGGGATCTCCTGAACTTTGGGATTCAAGGGGTCTCCTAAACCTTGAGCAGATCCCACAGTTCTTGATGGATCTCCCAAACCTTGGGAGAGCTCTGTGGGTCTTGATGGATCTCCCAAACTTTGGGATTCAAGGGGTCTCCTAAACCTTGAGCAGATCTCACAGTTCTTGATGGACCTCCTAAACCTTGGGAGGACTCTGTGGGTCTTGATGGATCTGCTAAACCTTGGGAGGATCCCACAGTTCTTGATGGATCTCCCAAACCCTGTGAGGACTCTGGGTTTTGATGGATCTCCTAAAGCTTGGAATTCAAGGGGTCTCCTAAACCTTGAGCAGATCCCACAGTTCTTGATGGATCTCCTGAACTTTGTGAGGGCTCTGTGGGTCTTGATGGATCTCCCCAACCTTGGGAGGATCCCACAGTTCTTGATGGATCTCCCAAACTTTGTGAGGACTCTGTGGGTCTTGATGGATCTCCCAAACCTTGTAGGAGGTCCAAGAGACCTGAAGGGTCCCCTGAAGCCTGGAGGGGTTCACCAGGATTTGGGGGATCTCCAAAATCTGAGGGGGTGGAGATGCCCCAAAGCCTGGTGGCCATGCTGGAGATGTGAGGGATCTCCTTGGAACTTGAGGGATGTCCTGAACTTTGGGATTCAAGGGGTCTCCTGACCCTTGGGAGGACTCTGTGGGTCTTGATGGATCTTCTGAACCTTGGGAGGATCCCACAGTTCTTGATGGACCTCCCAAACCTTGTGAGGACTCTTTGAGATTCAAGGGATCTTCCAAACCTTGGGTGGACTCCATGGAACTTGAGGAACCTCCCAAACTTTGGGATTCAAGGGCTCTCCTAAACCTTGGGAGGATCCCACAGTTCTTGATGGATCTCCTAAAGCTTGGGAGGATCTCACAGTTCTTGATGGATCTCCCAAACCTTGTGAGAACTCTGTGGGTCTTGATGGATCTCCCAAACCTTGGGAAGACCCCGTGGATCTTGAGGGATCTCCCAAACTTTGGGATTCAAGGGGTCTCCTAAACCTTGAGCAGATCTCACAGTTCTTGGTGGACCTCCTAAACCTTGGGAGGACTCTGTGGGTCTTGATGGATCTGCTAAACCTTGAGAGGGTCCCACAGTCCTTGATGGGTCTCGCAAACCTTGTGAAGGATCTGTGGGTCTTGATGGATCTCCTAAACCTTGTGAGGACTCTGGGTTTTGATGGATCTCCCAAACCTTGAGAGGGTCCCACAGTCCTTGATGGATCTCCCAAACCTTGGGAAGACTCTGTAGGTCTTGATGGATCTCCTAAACCTTCGGAGGATCCCACAGTTCTTGATGGATCTCCTAAACCTCGGGAGGGTTCTGTGGGTCTTGATGGATCTCCCAAACCGTGGGAGAACTCTGGGTTTTGATGGATCTCCTTGTGAGGACTCTGCTGGTTTTGATGGACCTCCCAAACCTTGGGAGGACTCTTTGGGTCTTGATGGATCTCCTAAACCTTGATGGATCTCCTAAATGTTGGGAGGACTCTGTGGGTTTTGATGGATCTCCTAAACCTTGGGATGATCCCACAGTTCTTGGTGGATCTCCTAAACCTTGTGAGGGCTCTGTGGGTTTTGATGGATCTCCCAAACCTTGTGAGGACTCCCTGCCCTTCCAGGCACCTCTGAAGACCTCGGGGCTGCCTTGAGGACACGAGATGTCCCCGACCCCAACCCCTGACGTGTCCCCACCCCCAGGACTTTGCGTGGCCACCCCGTACGAGATCACGGTGATGAAGCAGTTCTTCATGGACCTCCGCCTGCCCTACTCGGTGGTGAGGAACGAGCAGGTGGAGATCCGCGCCATCCTCTACAACTACATGCCGCAGGACATCACGGTCAGTCGGGGGACGTCTTTTTGGGGGGACACCAACCATCACCTTCTCCAGACCTTCGGGTGTGACCTCCTCGTCACCGTCCAGGTGCGCGTGGAGCTGGTCCACAACCCCGACCTGTGCAGCCCCTCCACGGCCAAGCGGAGGTTCCAGCAGATCCTGAAGGTCAAGGCCCAGTCCTCGCGCGCCGTCCCCTTCGTCATCGTCCCCCTCAAGCTCGGCCAGCTGGACGTCGAGGTCAAGGCGTCCGTCCGCGACCGATACATGGGTGACGGGGTCAAGAAGAAGCTCCGGGTGGTGGTGAGTGGTCATCGGTGGTGGCTTCGATGTTCTTGAGATGTTCCCAACATGGTGGCACCCATGGTGGCATCCCAGCATGGTGGCACCCATGGTGGCATCCCTGTATGGTGGCATCTATGTTCTTGAGATGTTCCCAGCATGGTGGCATCAATGGTGGCATCTCAGCATGGTGGCATCAATGGTGGAATCCCAGCATGGTGGCATCGATGTTCTTGAGATGTTCCCAGCATGGTGGCATCCATGGTGGCATCTCAGTATGGTGGCATCGATGTTCTTGAGATGTTCCCAGCATGGTGGCATCAATGGTGGCATCTCAGCATGGTGGCATCGATGTTCTTGAGATGTTCCCAGCATGGTGGCATCCATGGTGACATCCCAGCATAGTGGCATCCATGGTGGCATCAATGGTGGCATCTCAGTATGGTGGCATCGATGTTCTTGAGATGTTCCCAGCATGGTGGCATCCATGGTGGCATCTCAGCATGGTGGCATCGATGTTCTTGAGATGTTCCCAGCATGGTGGCATCCATGGTGGCATCTCAGTATGGTGGCATCGATGTTCTTGAGATGTTCCCAGCATGGTGGCATCAATGGTGGCATCTCAGCATGGTGGCATCGATGTTCTTGAGATGTTCCCAGCATGGTGGCATCCATGGTGACATCCCAGCATAGTGGCATCCATGGTGGCATCAATGGTGGCATCTCAGTATGGTGGCATCGATGTTCTTGAGATGTTCCCAGCATGGTGGCACCAATGGTGGCATCTCAGCATGGTGGCATCGATGTTCTTGAGATGTTCCCAGCATGGTGGCACCCATGGTGGCATCTCAGCATGGTGGCATCTATGTTCTTGAGATGTTCCCAGCATGGTGGCATCAATGGTGGCATCCCAGCATGGTGGCATCGATGTTCTTGAGATGTTCCCAGCATGGTGGCATCCATGGTGACATCCCAGCATAGTGGCATCCATGGTGGCATCAATGGTGGCATCTCAGTATGGTGGCATCGATGTTCTTGAGATGTTCCCAGCATGGTGGCACCAATGGTGGCATCTCAGCATGGTGGCATCGATGTTCTTGAGATGTTCCCAGCATGGTGGCACCAATGGTGGCATCTCAGCATGGTGGCATCTATGTTCTTGAGATGTTCCCAGCATGGTGGCATCAATGGTGGCATCCCAGCATGGTGGCATCTATGTTCTTGAGATGTTCCCAGCATGGTGGCATCCGTGGTGGCATCCCAGCATGGTGGCATCGATGTTCTTGAGATGTTCCCAGCATGGTGGCATCCGTGGTGGCATCCCAGCATGGTGGCATCGATGTTCTTGAGATGTTCCCAGCATGGTGGCACCCATGGTGTTCTCCTTCAGTGGTTTTGGGTGGTCACCATGGGTGGGTGGGCCAGGTCCACCACAGCAGAAGGGGGTGGGAGGTGGTGGCACATCCAGTCTGCCGTGGTGGCACCAAGGGGTCGGTGTGAGTGGCCAGGTTGGTTTGATGGCATTATTGATTTGGTGGTTTCAATCAATATCTTCATTGATCACCTGGATGGGATCAGGCTGACCATGGGACTTGATGTTTTCAATCAATATCTTTATTGATAAGATCACCAAGACCGGGATGACCATGGGACTTGATGCCCTCATTGATTTGATATTTTCAATCAATATCTTCATTGATCACCTGGATCGGATCAGGCTGACCATGGGACTTGATGTCCTTTTTGATTGGAAGTTTTTAATCAATATCCTCATTGATGTTGATGGGGTCGTGATGACCATGGGACTTGATGCCCTCATTGATTTGGTATTTTCAATCAATATCTTTATTGATCACCTGGATGGGATCAGGCTGACCATGAGACTTGATGCCCTCATTGATTTGATATTTTCAATCAATATCTTCATTGATGATCTCAATGGGGTCACCAAGGCCAGGATGACCATGGGACTTGATGTCCTCATTGATTTGGTGTTTTCAATCAATAGCTTCATTGATCACCCGGATGGGCTCAGGTTTACCATGGGACTTGATGTCCTTATTGATTTGATATTTTCAATCAATATCTTCATTGATCACCTGGATGGGATCAGGCTGGCCATGGGATTTGATGCCCTCATTGATTTGATATTTTTAATCAATATCTTCATTGATGATCTCAATGGTGTCACCAAGTTCATGGGACTTGATGTCCTCATTGGTTTGATGTTTTCAATCAATATCTTCATTGATCACCTCGATGGGGTCACCAAGGCCAGGATGACCATGGGACTTGATACCCTCATTGATTTGGTGTTTTTAATCAATATCTTCATTGATGATCGGGATAGGATCAGGCTGACCATGGGACTTGATGTTCTTAATCAATATCTTCATTGATGATCTTGATGGGATCAGGCTGACCTTGGGACTTGATGTCCTCATTGATTTGTTATTTTCAATCAATATCTTTATTGATCACCTGGATGGGATCAGGCTGGCCATGGGACTTGATGTCCTCATTGATTTGATATTTTCAATCAATATCTTCATTGATCACCTGGATGGGATCAGGCTGACCATGGGATTTGATGCCCTCATTGATTTGATATTTTTAATCAATATCTTCATTGATGATCTCAATGGTGTCACCAAGTTCATGGGACTTGATGTCCTCATTGATTTGGTGTTTTCAATCAATATCTTCATTGATCACCTGGATGGGATCAGGCTGACCATGGGACTTGATGCCCTCATTGATTTGATATTTTCAATCAATATCTTCATTGATGATCTCCATGGGGTCCCCAAGCTCAGGCTGACCATGGTGGCCGCACAATGAAGTTGACCAAGACACCAGAGTGACCTTGGTGTCTCCAGGACCTCAGCCACCTGTGTGACCCGGTGTGGCCTCCTGGGGTTGTCCCCGTGTGTCACTGGGGGTACTGGTTTATACTGGGAGGCCTCTCCTGGTGGTTCAGAGGGGTTGGGACGGGGAGGAACCCAGACCCAAACCCACCTTCAGCTCTGGACTCTGCCCTGGACAGCCCGAGGGGATGCGGCTGGAGAAGACGGTGAAGATCGTGGAGCTGGACCCGCAGAAGAAGGGAGTCAGTGAGTGACATCTCTGGGGAGGTCCCATGGTGGCTTTGGGACATCTTTGGGGTCCATGGAGGTGTCACAGTGGGTTTGGGACATCTTTGAGGTCCATGGAGGTCCCGTGGTGGATTTGGGAGGATAAAGGAGGTCCCACGGAGGCTTTGGGACATCTCTGGGGTCCATGGAGGTGTCACAGTGGGTTTGGGACATCTTCGAGGTCCATGGAAGTCCCATGGTGGCTTTGGGGTGTCATTGGGGTCCATGGAGGACCCACAGTGGGTTTGGGACATTTTTGAGGTCCATGGAGGTCCCACAGTGGGTTTGGGGCATCTTTGGAGATCAAGAAGCTCCCACGGTGGCTTTGGGACATCTCTGGGGATCAAGGAGGTCCCACGGTGGCTTTGGGACATCTTTGGGGACCATGGAGATCTCACTGTGGGTTTGGGACATCTTTGGGGATTAAAGAGGTCCCATGGTGGCTTTGGGTCATCTTTGGGGACCAGGGAGGTCCTGTGGTGGCTTTGGGACATCTTTGGCGACCATGGAGGTCCCACCGTGGATCTGGGACATCTGGAGGGATCAAGGAGGAACCTCCAAGCTCAGGTTTGGGACAACTTGGAGGACAAGGGACATCCCACCACGGAACTGGGACATCTCAAGGGACAAGGGACACCCTGATGTGGGGCGGGGCTGGGTCACCTCAGGAGAGGATTTGGGGTCACCACATCCACCCCACCCCACAGACGGGGTGCAGGAGGAGCGGGTGAAGGCCGCGGACCTCTCGGACATCGTCCCCAACACCGAGTCGGAGACCAAAGTCAGCATCCAGGGTGAGCACCACGGAGAAGACACATGGGGACAACCTGGTGGTGGGGTGGGACACCTCGAGCGTGACGCGCCCTCCCCTGGCCCAGGCAACCCCGTGTCCATCATCGTGGAGAAGGCCATCGACGGGGCCAAGCTGAAGCACCTGATCGTGACGCCGGCGGGCTGCGGGGAGCAGAACATGATCGCCATGACGCCCACGGTCATCGCCGTCCACTACCTGGACAGCACCATGCAGTGGGAGAACTTCGGCATCGACCGCCGCGCCGGCGCCATCGAGCTGATCAAGAAAGGTGGGAACGGTTCCAGGATGGTGGGGATGTCCTCAGAATGGTGGGAACGGCAACAAAATGGTGGGGATGGCAATGAAAGTGGTGGGAATGTCCTCAAAATGGTGGGGATGTCCTCAGAATGGTGGGGATGTCCTCAAAATGGTGGGAACGGCAACAAAATGGTGGGGATGGCAATGAAAGTGGTGGGAATGTCCTCAAAATGGTGGGAATGTCCTCAGAATGGTGGGGATGTCCTCAGAATGGTGGGAACGGTAACAAAA
Organism: Ammospiza caudacuta; assembly: GCF_027887145.1. Lineage (NCBI taxonomy): Eukaryota > Metazoa > Chordata > Aves > Passeriformes > Passerellidae > Ammospiza > Ammospiza caudacuta. The sequence goes on along the minus strand of NC_080621.1, from coordinate 1,829,981 downwards.
TGGTGGGGATTGCAATGAAAGTGGTGGGAATGTCCTCAAAATGGTGGGAATGTCCTCAGAATGGTGGGGATGTCCTCAGAATGGTGGGAACGGCAACAAAATGGTGGGGATGGCAATGAAAGTGGTGGGAATGTCCTCAAAATGGTGGGAATGTCCTCAGAATGGTGGGAACGGCAACAAAATGGTGGGGATGGCAATGAAAGTGGTGGGAATGTCCTCAAAGCGGTGGGAATGTCCTCAGAATGGTGGGGATGTCCTCAAAATGGTGGGAACGGCAACAAAATGGTGGGGATGGCAATGAAAGTGGTGGGAATGTCCTCAAAATGGTGGGGATGTCCTCAAAATGGTGGGGATGTCCTCAAAATGGTGGGAACGGCAACAAAATGGTGGGGATGGCAATGAAAGTGGTGGGAATGTCCTCAAAATGGTGGGAATGTCCTCAGAATGGTGGGGATGTCCTCAAAATGGTGGGAATGGCAACAAAATGGTGGGGATGGCAATGAAAGTGGTGGGAATGTCCTCAAAATGGTGGGAAAGTCCTCAAAATGGTGGGAATGTCCTCAGAATGGTGGGAACGGCAACAAAATGGTGGGGATGGCAATGAAAGTGGTGGGAATGTCCTCAAAGTGGTGGGAATGTCCTCAGAATGGTGGGGATGTCCTCAAAATGGTGGGAATGGCAACAAAATGGTGGGGATGGCAATGAAAGTGGTGGGAATGTCCTCAAAATGGTGGGAAAGTCCTCAAAATGGTGGGAATGGCAATGAAAGTGGTGGGAATGTCCTCAGAATGGTGGGAAAGTCCTCAGAATGGTGGGAATAGCAACAAAAGGGGTGGGAAAGTCCTCAAAAGTGGTGGAATGTCCTCAAAATGGCGGGAATGTCCTCAAATTCGTCATTGCATTGACCAATGGTTGGAGAACGTTGGTAGCCTGAGGCCACCCCTCACACTGACCAGTGGTTGGAGAGCATTGGTGGCCTGAAGCCCACCCAGGCCACCCCTCATGTTGGTCAACAGTTGGAGGACATTGGTGGCCTGAGGGTTCCTCAGCTTGGTGGGTGCTCTTTGTGGTGGCCAATGGCTGGAGGACATTGGTGACCTGAAGCCACCACTGGCCACCGCTCACATTGACCAATGGCTGGAAGACATTGGTGGCCTGAAGCCACCACCTGCCACCCCTCATTTTGGCCAACTGTTGGAGGCCATTGGTGACCTGAAGCCACCTCATGTTGACCAACGGTTGGAGAACATTTGTGGCCTGAGGCCACCCCTCATGTTGACCAACAGTTGGAGAACATTGGTGGCCTGAAGCCACCGCTTGCCACCCCTCACATTGACGAACGGTTGGAGAACATTGGTGGCCGGAGGCCACCCCTCATGTTGACCAACAGTTGGAAGATGTTGGTGGCCTGAAGCTACCACTGGCCACTGCTCACATTGACCAATGGCTGGAGGACATTGGTGACCTGAAGCCACCACTGGCCACCGCTCACATTGACCAACGGCTGGAGGACATTGGTGGCCTGAAGCCACATCATGTTGACCAATGATTGGAGAACATTTGTGGCCTGAGGCCACCCCTCATGTTGACCAACAGTTGGAGAGCATTGGTGGCCTGAAGCCCACCCAGGCCACCCCTCGCGTTGACCAAGGGCCATCTCCTCGCAGGTTACACCCAGCAGTTGGCCTTCCGCAAGCCCGACAGCTCCTACGCCGCCTTCATCAATCGCCCCTCCAGCACCTGGTGAGGAACCTGCTGCCGCCACCACCACCACCACCACCACCCAGCCCAGGTGACACGGCCACTCAGGTGTCCCCATCTCCAGGCTGACCGCCTACGTGGTGAAGGTGTTCGCCATGGCCAGGAAGCTGACGGACATCGAGCACGGCGAGATCTGCGGCCCCATCAAGTGGCTCATCCTCAACAAGCAGAAGCCGGACGGGGTCTTCCAGGAGGACGCGCCCGTCATCCATAAGGAGATGGTGGTAGGAGGACACCTCAAACTGTCACTGGTGGTGGCCGAAGCTTGAGGGACCTCGGGTGGAGGGTGGGAGGTTTTGTGTGGGGTTTGGATGAAGGTCTGGGGAACTTTGGGTGTTCCTTGGGTGAAGGTCAGATGAACTTCAGGAATTCGTTGAGTGTTCCTTGGGTGAAGATCAGGTGTTCCTTGGGTGTTCCTTGGGTGTTCCTTGGGTGGTTTTTGGGTGTTCCTTGGACGTTCCTTGGGTGAAGGTCAGGTGGACCTCAGGGATTCTTTGAATGTTCCTTGGTTGAAGTTCAGGTGGGTTTTGGGCGTTCCTTGGGTGAAGGTCAGGTGTCCCTTGGGTGTTCCTTGGATGTTCTTTGGGTGAGGGCCATGTGTTCCTTGGGTGCTTTTTGGGTGTTCCTTGGACGTTCCTTGGCTGAAGGTCAGGTGAGCCTCAGGAATTCGTTGAGTGTTCCTTGGTTGGAGTTTGGGTGGGTTTTGGGTGAAGGTCTGGTGAACTTCGGGTGTTCCTTGGGCATTCCTTGGCTGAAGGTCAGGTGAACATCAGGAATTCTTTGAGTGATCCTTGGTTGAAGAAGTTTGGGTGGGTTTCGAGTGTTTCTTGGGTGTTTTTTGGGTGTTCCTTGGGCATTCCTTGGGTGAAGGTCAGGTGTTCCTTGGGTGAAGGTCAGGTGAACCTCAGGAATTTGTTGAGTGTTCCTTGGTTGAAGTTTGGGTGGGTTTTGGGTGTCCCTTGGGTGTCCCTTGGGTGTTCCTCCTGTGAAGGTCAGGTGAAGGTCAGATGTTCTTTAGGTGTCTTTTGGGTGTTCTTTGGGTGTCCCTTGATTGTCCCTTGGGTGTTCCTCACCTGAAGGTCAGATGAAGGTCACATACCCTTTGGATGTCCCTTGGGTGAAGTTTGGGGGTCCATTTGGTGTCCCTTGAGTGTCCCTTGGATGTTCCTTGTGTGAAGGTCAGGCGAAGGTCAAACACTGCTGAGGTGTCCCTTGGGTGTCCTTTGAGTGCTCCTCACCTGAAGGTCAGGTGAAGGTCAGATGTTCTTTGGGTGTTCTTTGGGTCTCCCTTGGGTCTTCCTTGGGTGTTCTTTGGGTGCTCTTTGGATGTTCCTTGGGTGTTCCTCACCTGAAGGTCAGATGAAGGTCAGGTGAAAGTCAGATAACCTTTGAATGTCCCTTGGTTTTTCCTCACCTGAAGGTCATATGAAGGTCAGATACCTTTGGATGTCCCTTGGGTGTCCCTTGGCTGTCCCTCAGACCGACCAAGGACAGATCTCTGCAATGACCTCCTGGTGGACCACCGATCTCTTGGAGAACCCCAATCCCGAGGTTTTTTCCCTCATTTTCCTCCCCCAGGGCGGCTACGTCGGCGCCGAGCCCGAGGTGTCCCTCACCTCCTTCGTCCTCATCGCCCTCGAGGAGGCACGGGACATCTGCAAGGACCACGTCAACGTGAGTGACCCCACAGGTGACGCTCCTGAGGTTCCACACCGTCACGGAAGCCACCTGAGATACCAAATTCTCCGTCCTTGGTTCTCCAGAGCTTGGAGGAGAGCATCAACAAGGCCGCCGGGTTCCTGGCGCGGCGCTACGAGGGCCTGGCCCGGCCCTACACGGTGGCCCTGGCGTCCTACGCGCTGGCCCTGGCCGGGAAGCTCAAGAGTGAGAGGATCCTCACGAAGTTCTCCAAAGGTGAGACCTCAACAGGGGTCAAACTGGGGCAAAAGAATGTAGATTTGGGTTCTCCGAAGGTTCTCAAAAGGTTCTCCAAAGGTGACGCCAAAACTGGGGTGGAAATTGGTCAAAATTAGGGTGAAAGGAGGTGGGTTTGGGTCCTCATGAGGTTCTCCAAAGGTGACATCTCAAGAGGGGTCAAATCGAGGTGAAAGGAGGTGGGTTTGGGTCCTCACGAAGTTCTCCAAAGGTGAGACCTCAACAGGGGTCAAATTGAGGCAAAAGAATGTAGATTTGGGTTCTCTGAAGGTTCTCCAAAGGTGACACCAAAACTGGGGTGGAAATTGGTCAAAATTGGGGTGAAAGGAGGTTGGTTTGGGTCCTCATGAGGTTCTCCAAAGGTGAGACCTCAAGAGGGGTCAAATCGAGGTGAAAGGAGGTGGTTTTGGGTTCTCCAAAGGTTCTCAAAAGGTTCTCCAAAGGTGACACCAAAACTGGGGTGGAAATTGGTCAAAATTGGGGTGAAAGGAGGTGGGTTTGGGTTCTCACAAGGTTCTCCAAAGGTGACATCTCAACAGGGGTCAAAGTTGGGGTAAAAGGAGGTGGGTTTGGGTCCACATGAGGTTCTCCAAAGGTGACATCTCAAGAGGGGTCAAGTCGAGGTGAAAGGAGGTGGATTTGGGTTCTCCAAAGGTTCTCCAAAGGTGAGGTCTCAACAGGGGTCAAAAATGAGGTCAGGAAATGTGGGTTTGGATCTTCAAGAAGTTCTCCAAAGGTGAGACCAAACCTGGGGTGGAAATTGGTCAAAATTGGGGTGAAAGGAGGTGGGTTTGGGTTCTCCAAAGGTTCTCCAAAGGTGACATCTCAAGAAGGGTCAAAACTGGGGGTGAAGGGAGGTGGGTTTGGGTCCTCCTGAGATTCTTGAAGGTGACACCTCACCTTGGGGTTAAAAGGGATGGAACTGGGGTGAAGTGATGTGGTTTTGGGCTCTCAGAAGTTTCTCCAAAGCTGGTTTTGGGTTCTCCTGAGGTTCTCCAGAACTGATTTCTCACCCAGGGTTGGAATTTGGGGTCAGGGGAGGTGGTTTTGGGTCCTCTTGACATTCTTCAAATCAGATTTTGGGTTCTCCTGAGGTTCTCCAAATCACATTCTGGGTTCTCCTGAGGTTCTCCAAATCAGATTTTGGGTCTTCCTGAACTTCTCCAAATCAGATTTTGGGTTCTCCTGAGGTTTTCCAAATCAGCTTTTGGGTTCTCCTGAGGTTCTCCAACCTCACCTTGGAGTTAAATGGATGAAACTGGGGTCAGGGGAGGTGGCTTTGGGTCCTCCTGAGGTTCTCCTGAGGTTCTCCAAATCAGGTTTTGGGTTCTCCTGGGGTTCTCCTACCTCACCTTGCGGTTAAATGAGACGAAACTGGGCTCAGGAGAGATGGTTTTGGGTTCTCCTGAGGTTCTCCAGACCTGCTCCTCACCCAGGCCTGGAATTTGGGGTCAGGGGACGTGGTTCCGGGCCCTCCCGACCTTCTCCAGCAGTGATTTAGAACCCTCCTGAGATACCACCTCACCCGGGGCTGTACCTTGTGGTGGGGCTGAGGCGGCCACGGAGGTCCCTGGTGAGCCAAGGGACGTCCCCGATGTCCCCGCAGGTGGGGCCAGCTGGGAGGAGCGCAACGCCCGCACCTTCAACATCGAGGGCACGTCCTACGCGCTGCTGGCCCTGGTGGAGATGAAGAAGTCCGAGCTGGCCGGGCCGGTGGTGCGGTGGTTGGCCCAGCAGAACTACTACGGAGGAGGTTATGGATCCACCCAGGTGGGACACTTGGCCACCCTGGGGACATCCCTGGTGGCGCTGGGGTGACAGGGGTGGGCGTTGTGGTTTTGGGGACAGCTTGGGTGGCACAGGAGATGAAGGTCAGGCAGATGAGGTTGGGGTGGTCCAGGTGGTGTCACCAAGGCCTGGTGGCACCAATGTGACCTTGAGGCCACTCAGAAGATCTGGTGGGTTCTCCACCAGTGCCACCAAGCCATGGTGACTCTGATGTCCCCTCAGGCCACCCAGGAGAACTTGTGGGTTCTCCACCCAGTGTCACCAAGCTCTGGTGGCACCAATGTCACCTCAAGGTTACTCAGAAGAGGTTGGGGTGGTCCAGGTGATGTCACCAACGCCTGGTGGGGCCAATGTCACCTCAAGGTTACTCAGAAGATCTGGTGGGTTCTCCATCCAGTGTCTCCAAGCCATGGTCACCCCAGTGTCCCCTCAGGCCACCATCCTGGTGTCCCCAAGCCCTGGTGACCCTGGTGTCCCCTCAGGCCACCATCCTGCTGTTCCAAGCGCTGGCCCAGGACACACAGGTGGTGTCCCCAAGCCATGGTGACCCTGGTGTCCACCCAGAAGATCTCGTGGGTTCTCCATCAATGTCCCCAAGCCCTGGTGACCCTGGTGTCCACCCAGAAGTTCTTGTGGGTTCTCCATCAATGTCCCCAAGCCCTGGTGACCGCGGTGTCCCCTCAGGCCACCATCCTGGTGTTCCCAAACCCTGGTGACCCCAATGTCACCTCAGGCCACCCAGGAGAACTTGTGGGTTCTCCATCATTGTCCCCAAGCCCTGGTGACCCCGGTGTCCCCTCAGGCCACCATCCTGGTGTTCCAAGCACTGTCCCAGCACACACAGGTGGTGTCCCCAAGCCCTGGTGACCCTGATGTCCCCTCAAGGCCACTCAGAAGATCTTGTGGGTTCTCCACCCAGTGTCCCCTCAGGCCCTGGTGTCCCTGGTGTCCACCCAAAAGTTCTTGTGGGTTCTCCATCAATGTCCCCAAGCCCTGGTGACCCTGGTGTCTCCTCAGGCCACCATCCTGGTGTCCCCAAGCCCTGGTGACCCTGGTGTCCCCTCAGGCCACCATCCTGGTGTTCCAAGCGCTGGCCCGGTACCAGGTGGTGTCCCCAAGCCCTGGTGACCGCGGTGTCCCCTCAGGCCACCATCCTGGTGTCCCCAAGCCCTGGTGACCGCGGTGTCCCCTCAGGCCACCATCCTGGTGTCCCCAAGCCCTGGTGACCGCGGTGTCCCCTCAGGCCACCATCCTGGTGTCCCCAAGCCCTGGTGACCGCGGTGTCCCCTCAGGCCACCATCCTGGTGTTCCAAGCGCTGGCCCGGTACCAGGTGGCCGCGCAGGCCCAGGAGCAGCTGGAGCTGGACGTGTCGGTGCTGCTGCCGCGCCGCGCCAGCCCCGTCAAATATCGCATCGAGAACCGCAACGCGCTGGTGGCGCGCTCCGCCGAGGTAACGGCGCCTGGCATCGGCACCTGGCACCTGTCCCTGACACCTGTCCCTGGCATCGGCACCTGGCACCTGTCCCTGTCCCTGACACCTGTCCCTGGCACCGGCACCTGGCACCTGTCCCTGTCTCTGGCACCTGTCCCTGACACCTGTCCCTGGCACCTGTCCCTGGCATCGGCACCTGACACCTGTCCCTGGCACCGGCACCTGGCACCTGTCCCTGGCACCTGTCCCTGGCACCTGTCCCTGACACCTGTCCCTGGCACCTGTCCCTGTCCCTGGCACCTGTCCCTGGCACCGGCACCTGGCACCTGTCCCTGACACCTGTCCCTGGCACCGGCACCTGGCACCTGTCCCTGTCTCTGGCACCTGTCCCTGGCACCGGCACCTGGCACCTGTCCCTGACACCTGTCCCTGGCATCGGCACCTGGCACCTGTCCCTGACACCTGTCCCTGGCACCTGGAATTGTCCCTGTCCTTGTCCCTGGCATTGTCACCTGTCCCTGTCTCTGTCACCTGTCCCCTGGCATTGTCACCTGTCACCTGGCATTGTCACTGTCACCTGTCCCCTGGCATTGTCACCTGTCACCTGTTCCCTGGCATTGTCACCTGGCATTGGCACCTGGCACTGGCACCTGTCCCTGTCTCTGTCACCTGTCCCCTGGCATTGTCACCTGTCACCCGTCCTTGTCACCTGTCCTTGGCATCTGTCCCTGTCCTTGTCACCTCTCCCTGACATTCTCACCTGTCCTTGGCACCTGTCCCTGTCCCTGTCCCTGCCGTTGTCACCTGTCCCTGTCCCTGGCATTGGCACCTGTCACTTGTCACCTGTCCCTGTTACCTGGCACCTGTTCCTGGCATTGTCACTTGTCCTTGGCACCTGTCCTTGGAACCTGGCACCTGGCACATGTACCTGGCACCTGGAATTGTCCCTGTCCCTGGCACTGTCACCTGTCCTTGGCACCTGTCCTTGGTACCTGTCCCTGTCACTGTTACCTGTCTTCTGGCATTGTCACCTGTCACCTGTCCTCCTGTCACCTGTCACTGTTACCTGTCCTCTGGCATTGTCACCTGGCACCTGTCCTTGTCACCTCTCATCTGTCCCTGGCATTGTCACTTGTCCTTGTCACCTGTCCATGTCCTTGTCACCTGTCCTTGTCACCTGGCACCTGTCCCTGGCACCTGTCCCTGGCACCTGACACCTGGAACTGTCTTGCCACCTGTCCCTGCCCTTGTCACCTGTCACCTGTCCCTGTCCTTGTCATCTGTCCTTGTAACCTGTTACTGTCCTTGTCACCTGTCCTTGTCACCTGTTCCTGTCCCTGTCCCGGTCACCTGTCCCTGTCACTTGTCACCTGTCCCTGGCGCCTGTTACCTGTCCTTGTCACCTGTCCCTGTCACCTGGCATTGGCACCTGTCCCTGGCACCTGTCCCTGTCCTTGTCACCTGGCACCTGTACCTGCCACCTGGCACCTGGAATTGTCCCTGTCCCTGGCAATGTCACCTGTCCTTGTCCCTGGCATTGTCACCTGTCCTTGTCCCTGGCATTGTCACCTGTCCTTGGCACCTGTCCCTGTCTCTGTCCCTGTCACCTGTCCCTGTCCTTGGCACCTGTCCCTGTCACCTGGCATTGGCACCTGTCACCTGTCACTTGGCATTGTCGCCTGGCATTGTCACCTGTCCCTGTCCCTGTTACCTGGCACCTGTCCCTGGCATTGTCACTTGTCCTTGGCACCTGTCTTTGTCACCTGTCCTGGTCACCTATACCTGGCACCTGGCTGCTGGCACCTGGAATTGTCCCTGGCACCTGGCACCTGTCCTTGTCACCTGTCCCTGTCACCTGGCATTGGCACTTGTCACCTGTCACCTGGCATTGTCACCTGTCCCTGTCCCCTGGCACTGGCACCTGTCCCCTCCCGATGTCCCCTGTCCTGTCCCAATGTCCCCTGTCCCCTCCCGATGTCCTCAATGTCCCCTGTCCCTCTTGGGGATGTCTCCTGTCCCCTCCTGATGTCCCCAATGCCCCCTCCCGATGTCACCAACGTCCCCTGTCCCTCCTGGGGATGTCACCTGTCCCCTCCCAATATCCCCTGTCCTCTCCCAGTGTCCCCTACCAATGTCCCTGATGTCCCCAATGTCCCCAGTGTCCCCAATGTCCCCAATGTGCCCAATGTCCCCAGTGTCACCAATATCCCCAATATCCCCAATGTCCCCAATGTCCCCAGTGTCCCCTCCCAATGTCCCCTCTCAATGTCCCCTGTCCCTCCTGGGGATGTCCCCTGCCCCCTCCCAATGTCCTCAATGTCCCCAATGTCCCCAGTGTCCCCAGTGTCCCCAATATCCCCGATGTCCCCAATGTCCCTGATGTCCCCAATGTCTCCAATGTCCCCAATGTCCCCAATGTCCCCAATGTCCCCGATGTCCCCAATGTCCCCAGTGTCCCCAATGTCCCCAATATCCCCAATGTCCCCAATGTCCCCAATATCCCTGATGTCCCCAATGTCCCCAATGTCCCCAATGTCCCCAATGTCCCCCACTGTCCCCAATATCCCCAGTGTCCCCAATGTCCCCAATGTTCCCAATGTCCCCAATGTCCCCAATATCCCCGATGTCCCCAATGTCCTCAATATCCCCAATGTCCCCAGTGTCCCCAATGTCCCCAATATCCCCAATATCCCCAATGTCCCCAATGTCCCCAATGTCCCCAATATCCCTGATGTCCCCAATGTCCCCAATGTCCCCAATGTCCCCAATGTCCCCCACTGTCCCCAATATCCCCAGTGCCCCCAATGTCCCCAATGTTCCCAATGTCCCCAATGTCCCCAATATCCCCGATGTCCCCAATGTCCTCAATATCCCCAATGTCCCCCAGTGTCCCCAATGTCCCCAATATCCCCAATGTCCCCAATGTTCCCAATGTCCCCAATGTCCCCAATATCCCCAGTGTCCCCAATGTCCCCAATGTCCCCAATGTCCCCAATGTCCCCGATGTCCCCGATGTCCCCTCAGACCAAGCACAACGAGGAGTTCACGGTCAAGGCCGAGGGCGTGGGCAAGGGGACAATGACAGTGGTCACCGTGTACCACGCCAAGGTCCCCGAGAGGGAGGACAAGTGTGACAAGTTCCAGCTGAGCGTGGATGTGCAGGACGTCGACCACGGTGGGTCCCCAAGTGTCCCCTCCCTGTCCTGGCGGTGTCACCGCCAGCCCCTCCCCGTGTCCCCTCTGTGAGTGCCTCGTGTCACCTTTGATGTCACCTCATTGTCCCCACCCAGGCAGGGAAGAGCAGGACATCATCAGGACGGTCAAGATCAACATCTGCACCAGGTGGGGACAGTGGGGACATTGGGGACATTGAGGACACTGGGGACATTGGGGACATTGGGGACAGTGGGGATATTGGGGACATTGGGACCACTGGGGACAGTGGGGACAGTGGGGAATTGGGGACAGGGGGGACCTTGGGGACATTGGGGACATTGGGGGCACTGGGGACATTGGGGACATAGGGGACATTGGGGACACTGGGGAATTGGGGACATTGGGGACATTGGGGACTTTGGAGATATTTGGGACACTGGGGACATTGGGGACAGTGGGGAATTGGGGAGAGGGGGGATATTGGGGACAGGGACATCGGTGAAAGGATGGGGACAGCAGGGACAGTGGGGACACTGGGGACAGGGAGGAGAAGAGGACGGAGGGACATTGTGGACAGGGAGGAAAATGGGGACACTGGGGACAGTGGGGACAGTGGGGACATTGGGGTCATTGAAGATGCTGAGGACGTTGGGGACATTGGGGACACTGGGGACACTGAGGACACTGAGGACATTGGGGACATTGGGGGATATTGGGGACAGGGAGAAAAATGGGGACATTGGGGACATCAGGCACAGGATGAGGACATTGGGGACACTGGGGACAGGGAGGAAAATGGGGACACTGGACAGGGACAGCAGGGAGAGGATGGGGACATTGGGGACATTGGGACACGAGGGACATTGGGGACAGGGAGGAAAATGGGGTCATTGGGGACATTGGAGACAAGGTGTGGAATGGGATGGAGGAACACTGGGGACTTTGGGGACACTGAGGACATTGGCGGACACTGGGGATATTGGGGACATTGGGGACACTGGGGACATGGAGACATTGGGGACATTGGGAACATTGGGGACAGGGACAGCAGGGAAAGGATGGGGACATTGGGGACAGGGTGGGGAATGGGATGGAGGGACATTGGGGACACTGGGGACATTGGGGACAGGGTGGGGACATTGGGGACATTGAGGACATTGGGGACATGGAGACATTGGGGACACTGGGGACAACAGAGATAGAGAGGAGGTGTTGTTGACAGGGACATCAGGGAGAGGATGGGGACATTGGGGACAGGGTGGGGACATTGGGGACAGGGTGGGGACATTGGGGACATTGGGGACAGGGAAGGGATGTTGGGGACAGGGACATTGAGGACAGGGTGAGGACATTGGGGACATTGGGGACAGGGTGGGGAATGGGATGGAGGGACATTGGGGACATCAGGGACAAGGAGGGGATCTTGGGGACATTGGGGCCATTGGGGATCTTGGGGACATTGGGGACAAGGTGGGGAATGGGCTGGAGGCACGCTGGAGACATTGGGGACAGAGAGGAGGTGTTGGGGACAGGGACATCAGGGAAAGGATGGGGACATTGGGGACAGGGTGGGGACATTGGGGACAGGATGAGGAATGGGCTGGAGGGACAGCAGGGACATTGGGGACACTGGGGACAGCAGGGACAGAGAGGGGGTGTTGGGGACAGGAACATCAGGGGAAGGATGGGGACACTGGGGACACTGAGGACTTTGGGGACATTGGGGACAACAGGGACAAGGAGGGGATCTTGGGGACATTGGGGACAGTGGGGACAGGGTGGGGAATGGGATGAAGGGACACTGGTGACATTGGGGACACTGGGGACAAGGATGGTGAGATTGGGGACAAAAAGGGTGGGTCCTTGTCCTATGGGGACATTGGGGACATCGGGGAGGGACAGGGGGCGTGGGGACAAGCAGGGTGGCCTCAGCTGTGTCCCCACAGGTACCTGGACACCGTGGATGCCACCATGTCCATCCTGGATGTGTCCATGCTGACGGGATTCACACCGGACGTGCAGGACCTCAGAAGGGTCAGTGTGGGGACATGGGGACACCATCAGGGACATGGGGACACTGAGGGGACATGGGGACACTGAGGGGGACATGGGGACACCAAGGGGACACCGTGGATGCCACCATGTCCATCCTGGACGTGTCCATGCTGATGGGATTCACACCAGATGTGCAGGACCTCAGGAGGGTCAGTGTGGGGACATGGGGACACTGAGGGGACATGGGGACACTGAGGGGGACATGGGGACACCAAGGGGACACCATGGATGCCACCGTGTCCATCCTGGATGTGTCCATGCTCACGGGATTCACACCAGACATGCAGGACCTCAGGAGGGTCAGTGTGGGGACATGGGGACACCAGGGGGCACCACGGGGACACGGGGACACTGTGGGGACATGGGGACAAAGACAGGAGACCCCAAGTCTTTGTGCCATCATGTGCCACCATGTCCCCTCGTTCCCACATGTGCGTCCTTGTGTCCCCACATCCTTGTTGTCCCCATGTGTCCCCTGTCCCCAGTGTCACACTGTCCCCAATGTCACGCTGTCCCTGCTGTCCCTGGTGGCACTCTGTCCCTGCTGTCCCAAATGTCACTCTGTCCCCAATGTCACACTGTCCCTCTGTCCCCACTGTCCCCAGCTGTCCGAGGGCGTGGACAGGTACATCTCCAAGTTCGAGCTGGACCAGGACAAAGAGCGGAGCAACGTCGTCATTTACCTGGACAAGGTGGGGACACTGGGGACACGGGGGACACTGGGGACATTGGGGACATTGGGGACACTGGGGTCACTGGGGACACTGGGGACATTGGGGACACTGGGGACACTGGGGACACGGGGGACACGGGGGACACAAGGATGGGGACAGAACTGGGGTGGTGGCAGGGACAAGGTGGGACAGGGATAGGACAGGGTGGGGACAGGGACAGGGATGGGGACAGGGACATGGATGGGACAGGGATGGGGACAAGATGTCACAGGACCCAAGATGGAAGTGGGGACATGAGGAGGGACAGGAGGGTGACAAGCGTGATGACAAAGGTGGGGACACGGGGGACACTGGGGACAGGAGGGACATGGGGACAGGGACAAGATGGGACAGGAATGTGAGAGGACAGGGATGGGGACAGGGGTCAGGACAGAGTTGGGGACATGGGCAGGGACAGGAAGGGGACAGGGCTGTGACAGGGACACAGCTGGGACAGGGGTGGTGACAGCAACAGTCCCAAGGTGGTGACAAGGACAGGGATGGGTGGGGACAGCATGGGGACCTGGCTGGGGACAGGAACAGGTGCGTTGTGGAGGTGGCTCGCAGCCTGAGTGCCACCCCCATGTCCCCTCTCCCTGTCCTGGTGTCCCCCTGTCCCTGTCCCCTGTCCCTGTCCCCGGTCCCCATCCCTGTCCCTGTTGTTGTCCCGCGTCCCTCTACCATGTCCCATGTCCCCTGTCCCTGTCCCTTGTCCCCTGTCCCTGTCATTGTCCCTCTCCCCTACCCCCTGTCCCTGTCCCCATGCTGTTCCCGTCCCTGCCCCTGTCCCTGTGCTGTCCCCTGTCCCTGTCCCTGTGGCTCTCCCTATGGCTTTCCCCTGTCCCCATCCCTGTCCCCTGTCCCTGTCCCCATGCTGTCACCTGTCCCTGTCCCCTGTCCCCATCCCTGTCCCCGTGTTGTCCCCATCCCTATCCCCTGTTGTTGTCCCTTGTCCCTGTCCCCATCCCTGTCCCCATCCCTGTCCCTGTTCCCTGTCCCTGTCCCCTGTCCCTGTCCCCTGTCCCCATCCCCGTCCCCTGTCCCCATGCTGTCCCTGCCCCTGTCCCTGTCCCTGTCCCCATCCCTGTCCCCTGTCCCCATGCTGTCCCTGCCCCTGTCCCTGTCCCCGCGCTGTCCCCAGGTGTCACACAGGGCCCAGGAGTGTTTCGCCTTCAAGGCCCACCAGAGGTTCCAGGTGGGGCTGATCCAGCCGGCGGCCGTCAGCGTCTACAGCTACTACAGCATCGGTGTGTGACTGTCATTGTCACTGTCACTGTGTCATTGTGTCATTGTCATTGTCACTGTCACTGTCACTGTCACTGTCTACAGCTACTACAGCATCAGTGTGTGACTGTCACTGTCACTGTGTCATTGTCGTTGTCACTGTCACTGTCATTGTCACTGTCTACAGCTACTACAGCATCGGTGTGTGACTGTCATTGTCACTGTCACTGTGTCATTGTCGTTGTCACTGTCATTGTCGTTGTCACTGTCTACAGCTACTACAGCATCGGTGTGTGACTGTCATTGTCACTGTCTCTGTGTCACTGTCACTGTCACTGTCATTGTCAGTGTCTACAGCTACTACAGCATCGGTGTGTCATTGTCATTGTCATTGTCACTGCCACCTCTGTCACTGTCCCTGTCTACAGCTACTAGAGCATTGGTGTGTGACTGTCACTGTCATTGTCACTGTCACTGTTCCTGTCCCTGTCCCCATCCCTGTCCCTGTTCTCTCCCTGTTCCTGTTCCTGTCCCTGTCCTTGTCCCTGTCCCCATCCCTTCTGCCCCTTCTGTCCCCTCTGTCCCTGTCCCTGTCCCTGTCCCCACCCTGTCCCTGTCCCTGTCCCAGCTGTCCCCAGCTGTCCCCTCATGTCCCCGTGTCCCCGCAGACGATCGCTGCACGCGGTTCTACCACCCGGACAAGGAGGGAGGGAAACTGAACAAGATCTGCCAGGGGGACGTTTGTCGCTGCGCCGAAGGTGACACGGGGACACGGGGACAGGGTGGGCAGGGGGGGACACTGGTCATGGTCATGGTGGGGACATGTCAATGATGAGATGTGACCTGTCACCATGATGGGGATGTGTCATGGTCATGGTGGGGACATGTCACAGTCATGGTGGGGACATGTTGATGTGATGGGACATGTCACGGTCATGGTGGGGACAGTCAGGGTTCATGGTGGGACACGTTGATGTGATGCTTCATGGCGTGGTGGGACACGTCATGGTCATGGTGGGACACGTTGATGTGATGGGACACTTCATGGCCATGGTGGGGACATGTCACGGTCATGGTGGGACTCGTCATGGTCATGGTGGGGACATGTCATGGTCATGGTGGGACACCTGAATGATGAGATGTCACATGTCACCATGATGGGGACGTGTCACGGTCATGATGGGGACATGTCCCTGCCATGATGGGGACACGTCATGTTCATGGTGGGACACGTCATGGTCATGGTGAGACACGTTGATGTGATGGGACACGTCATGGCCATGGTGGGGACATGTCACGGTCATGGTGGGACACGTTGATGTGATGGGACACTTCATGGCTATGGTGGGACACATCAGTGATGAGATGTCACATGTCACCATGATGGGGACGTGTCATGGCTATGATGGAGACATGTCCTGGTCATGATTGGGACGTGTCATGGTCATGGTGAGATGCATTAATGTGATAGGACATGTTATGGACATGATGGGGACGTGTCCCTGCCATGATGGGGACATGTCCTGGTCATGGTGGGGACATGTCCTGGTCATGGTGGGGACACGTCATGGCCATGGTGGGACACATCAATGATGAGATGTCACATGTCACCATGGTGGGGACATACCCTGCCATGATGGGACACTTCAGAGCCATGATGGGGACATGTCCCTGCTGTGGTGGGACACGTCATGGCCATGGTGGGACACACCACTGAGGAACTGTCACAGGTTACCACCACAATGGGGACATGTCTCTGCCATGGTGGGACAGGTCATGAACCTGGTTGGGACACGTCATCGATGAGATGTCACACGTCATGACTGTGATGGGGACACGTCCCTGCCACAGTTGACCTTGTCATGACTGTGTCCCCGTGATGTCCCCATCATGTCCCCACAATGTCCATGTGATGTCCCCATCATGTCCCCATCATGTCCCCACAATGTCCCTGTGATGTCCCCATGATGTCCCCACAATGTCCCTGTGATGTCCCCACAGAGAGCTGCTTCAAGCGCCAGGAGGAGCCCGTGGACATCACGGTCAACCAACGCATCGAGAAGGCCTGCGAGCCTGGGGTGGACTTCGGTGAGACATGGGGACAGTGGGGACACTGGGGACATTGGGGATAATGGGGGACAATGGGGACAATGGGGGCAATGGGGACATTGGGGACAGTGGGGACACTGGGGACAAAGGGGGCAATGGAGATATTGGGGCATTTGGGACACTGGGGACATTTGGGACATTGAGGACATTGGGGGACATTGGGGACAGTGGGGACAATGGGGACACTGGGGGAATTGGGAACATTGGGGACAATGGAGACAATGGGGACATTGGGGACATCTGTGACATTGGGGACATTGGGGATCTTGGGGGAATTGGGGGACAATGGGGGCAATGGGGGCAATGGGGACACTGGGGGACAATCCGGACATTGGGGACATCAGGGACATTGGGAGCATTGGGGACATCAGGGACATTGGGGACATGGGGTGATAAGGGGTCATGGCGGGTGGCTTGGGGACATCGGGGACATGGCAGGACCAGGGAGGGACACAGTGGGGACAGGGGACGTGGAAGGGCCACCCTGGTGGGGGGGACTGTCCCCAATGTCCCCAATGTGTCCCCATTGTCCCCTGGCAGTGTACAAGGTGAGGGTGGTGGCACAGGGGTGACTGTCCCCATTGTCCCCAATGTGTCCCCAATGTCCCCATTGTCCCCTGGCAGTGTACAAGGTGAGGGTGGTGGCACAGGGGTGACTGTCCCCATTGTCCCCAATGTGTCCCCAATGTCCCCATTGTCCCCTGGCAGTGTACAAGGTGAGGGTGGTGGCACAGGAGGAGACCCCGACCTACGACAATTACGTCATGGAGGTGCTGTCGGTCATCAAGATGGGTACGGCCACCATGGGCTGGGGACAAGGCCACCACGGGGGGGACAAGGCCACCATGGGCTGGGGACAAGGCCACCATGGGGGAACATGGCCATCATGGGGGGACATGGAAGGAGGACAAGGTCAACCTCAAGAAGGTGACATGGCCACCTCAGGGGGACAAGGCCACCACAAGGGAGGAGACGGTCACCATGGGAAGGGACATGGTGGGGGTCACCTGCAGATGGGGACACTCAAGTGCGTTGGTTGGGGACAGCCAGGTGGGGTGGTGTCACCTGGGTGGGGTTGGTGTCACCCAATTGGAGTTGGTGTCACCTAACTGCGTTTGGTGTCACCCAGTTGGGGTCAGTGTCACCCAAGTGGGGTTGGTGACACCCAGATGAGTCAATGTCACCAAGCTGGGGTCAGTGTCACCCAATTGGGGTTGGTGCCACGGTGACATGGTGACACCGTGGCACGGTGCCACGGTGACATGGTGACATGGTACCATGGTGACACGGTGACACGGTGACACGGTGGACACGGTGCCATCATGGTGGCATGGTGACACGGTGCCATGGTGACGTGGTGCCATGGTGCCACGTTGCCATGGTGACACGGTGACACGGGGACAGGCACGGACGAGAACCCGGCGGGCAGCAACAGGACCTTCGTGAGCCACCAGCAGTGCAGGGACGCCCTGAGGCTGCAGAGGGGACAGGACTACCTGCTCTGGGGACAGGCCAGCGACCTCTGGGCCAGCGGCAGACAGTAGGACACCGGCCCCAATGTCCCCAATGTCCCCTGGGTCCCCATTGTCCCCTGTGTCCCCATTGTCCCCTATACCGCAATGTCCCCATTGCCGCATGTCCCCTTTCTCCCCATTTGTCCTATATATCCCCATTGTCCCCAACGTCCCCAATGTCCCCACTGTCCCCAGTGTCCCCTGTGTTCCCAGTGTCCCCACTCTCCCATGTCCCTTGTCCTCCATATCCCCAGTGTCCCCATTGTCCCCATTGCCCCCACTGTCCCCTGAATTCCCACTGTCCCCATGTCCCCCATTGTCCCCAATGTCCCCAGTGTCCCCATTGTCCCCTGTGTCCCCAGTGTCCCCTATATCCCCAATGACCCCTGTCCCCATTGTCCCCATTGTTGCCATGTCCCCTGAATTCCCTATGTCCCCATTGCCCCTCTATCCCCACTGTCCCCATTGTCCTCAGTGTCCCCATTGACCCCATTGTCCCCTGTGTCCTCAGGGTCCCCATTGTCCCCACTGTCTCCATTGTCCCTCTACCCCAATGTCCCCTGTCCCCATTGCCCCATGTCCCCTTTCTCCCCATTTGTCCTTTATATCCCCATTGTCCCCATTGTCCCCTGTGTCCCAACTGTCCCCACTGTCACTATTGGCCCTATATCCCCAGTGTCCCCATTGTCCCCATTGTCCCCTATATCCCCAATGTCCCCTGTTCCCATTGCCCCATTATCCCTGTTGTCCCCTGTGTCCCCATTGTCCCCTTTGCCCCATTGTCCTGTGTCCCCAGTGTCCCAACTGTCACCACAGTCCCCTATATCCCCTTTATCCCCACTGCCTCCACTGTCCTCACTGTCCCCACTGTCCCCACATCTGTCCCTAGTGTCCCCAATGTCCCCATGCTGTCCCCATGTCCCCATGTTTGTCCCCATGTCCCCAGCTGTCCCCACTGTCCCCACTGTCCCCATTGCCCCATTGTCCCCTGTGTCCCCAGTGTCCCAACTGTCCCCTTTATCCCCACTGCCCCCATTGTCCCTACTGTCCCCTGTGTTCCCTTGTCCCCAGTGTCCCAACTGTCACCACTGTCCCCTATATCCCCACTGTCCCCTATATCCCCTTTATCCCCACTGCCTCCACTGTCCCCACTGTCCCCATGTCCCCACATCTGTTCCCATGTCCCCGTGTCCCCATGGCTGTCCCCATGTTTGTCCCCATGTCCCCAACTGTCCCCTGTGTCCCCATTGTCCCTATTGCCCCTATATCTCCATTGTCCCCACTGTCCCCATTGCCCTGTTTTCCCCACTGTCCCCATTGTCCTCTGAATTCCCAATGTCCCCATTGCCCTGTTTTCCCCACTGTCCCCATTGTCCCCTGTGTCCCCTAACGCCTCTATCCCCATTGTCCCCATTGCCTCCACTGTCCCATATTCCATTGTCCCATTGTCCCCTAAATTCCTGATGTCCCCATTGTCCCCACGGTTGACCCCCTGTCTGTCTCCATGTCCCCCTGTCTGTCCCGGTGTCCCCAGCTGTCCCCGTGTCCCCAGCTGTCCCTGTGTCCCCAGCTGTCCCCCGTGTCCCCAGCTGTCCCCCGTGTCCCCAGGTACCGGTACCTGATGGGCAAGGACACCTGGCTGGAGGAGTGGCCTCCAAGGGTCACTGTATCCCCACTGTCCCCATTGTCCCCATGTCCCCATGGCTGTTCCAATGGCTGTCTCCATCTGTCCCCGTGTCCCCAGCTGTCCCCGTGTCCCCAGCTGTTCCCCGTGTCCCCAGGTACCGGTACCTGATGGGCAAGGACACCTGGCTGGAGGAGTGGCCTCCAAGGGTCACTGTATCCCCACTGTCCCCATTGTCCCCTCAGTCCCCATGTCCCTGTGTCTGTCCCTGTGTCCCCATATCCCCCAGCTGTCCCCGTGTCCCCAGCTGTCCCCCGTGTCCCCAGGTACCGGTACCTGATGGGCAAGGACACCTGGCTGGAGGAGTGGCCCTCGGAGGCCGCGTGCCAGGACGCGTCGCTCCAGCGCCGCTGCCAGGACTTCGTCGAGTTCTCCGAGAACATGGCGTTCTTCGGCTGTCCCACCTGAGTCCCCGAGGTGCCACCACCCCGGGGTGCCACCACCCTGGGGTGCCACCACCCCAAGGTGCCACCGCCCTGGGATGCCACCACCCCAAGGTGCCACCACCTCGAGGTGTCACCAACCCGCTGGTGGCACCCAATTCTGGAGTGTCACCAACCCCCCTCAGCTGGCACCAAGTCCCAGCCGAGTCCCCGAGGTGCCACCACCCTTGGGTGGCACCAACCCGAGGTGTCACCAACCCGGGGTGGCACCCGGTCCTGGGGTGTCACCGCTCTTCTCCTGTCGCTTTTTGTCCCCTCCTCGCGGTTTTTTTTGGGTTTTTTTGGTTAAAAAAGTCATTTCTGAGCAATTGGCTTTGGTGTCCTTGAAGGGAGGGACATGTGGGGGGAGTGGGGACATCAAGGGGACATCAAGGGGACATCAAGGGGACATGGTAAGGGACATGGGGACATCAGAGGAGTCATGGGGACCCGGTAGGAGACAAGGGGACACCACAGGGGACATAGGGACACGACCGGGGTCATGGGGACACCAGAGGGGACATGGGGACACCAGAGAGGACATGGGGACATCAGAGGGGGCACGGGGACAACCAGAGGGGACATGGGGACACCAGAGGGGTCATGGGGACACCAGAGAGGACATGGGGACATCAGAGGGGGCATGGGGACACCAGAGAGGACATGGGGACACCAGAGAGGACATGGGGACATCAGAGGGGGCATGGGGACACCAGAGAGGACATGGGGACACCAGAGGGGACATGGGGACATCAGATGGGACATGGGGACATCAGAGGGGGCACGGGGACACCATACCAGTCAAGGACCCCAAACTCTGCATGCCAAACCCCACACCCAAACCCTGCACCCCAAATTTCCCACCCCAAACCCTGCACCCCACATTTCCCACCCCAAACCCTGCACCCCACATTTCACACCCCACATTTCACACCCCAAGTTCTGCACCCCAAATTCTGCACCCCACACTCGGCACCCCAAACTCTGCACCTCCAAACCCCACACTAAACTGGGCACCCCAAATTTTGCACCCCGAACTCTGCACCCCACATTTCCCACCCTGAACCCCGCACCCCACATTTGTCACCCCAGATTTTGCACCCCAAACCCTGCACCCGATACTTGGCACCCCAAATTCTGCACCCCACATTTCTGCACCCCACATTTCACACCCCAATCCCCGCACCCCAAATTTTGCACCCCACATTTCCCACCCCACATTTCACACCCCAAACCCTGCGCCCCAAATTCTCCACCCCACAATTCTGCACCCCACATTTCCCACCCCACATTTCCCACCCCAAATTTCACACCCCAATCCCTGCACCCCAAACCCCGCACCCCAAATTTTGCACCCCACATTTCTGCACCCCAAATTTCACACCCCAAATTTTGCACCCCACATTTCCCACCCCACATTTCACACCCCAAACCCCGCACCCCGAATTTCTCACCCCAAACTTTGCACCCCAAGCCCCACACCTGGGGCAATTCTGGGGGGTCTCTGGGGCAATTCTACGCTCCTGCCCTCACCTGCTCCGGCCTCCACCTTGGCGCAGGAGCGACACAGGTGTGTCCAGGTGTGCCCCAGGTGTGACCAGGTGTGTAATGGGTGTGCCCAGGTGTGCCCAGGTATGCCCCAGGTGTGTCTCAGACGTCCCCGAGTGCGCCCAGGTGTGCCCAAAGTGTGTCCAAGATGTGCCAGGTGTGCCCAGGTGTACCCCAGGTGTGTAATGGGTGTGCCCATGTGTGTCCCAGGTGTGTCTGAGATGTCACAGGTGTACCCAGGTGTGCCCCAGGTGTGTCCCACATGTACCCAGGTGTGCCCAGGTGTGCTCAGGTGTGTCCCAGGTGTGTCTGAGATGTCACAGGTGTACCCAGGTGTGCCCCAGGTGTGTCCCACATGTACCCAGGTGTGCCCAGGTGTGTCCCACATGTACCCAGGTGTGCCCAGGTGTGCTCAGGTGTGTCCCAGGTGTGTCTAAGATGTCACAGGTGTACCCAGGTGTGCCCCAGGTGTGTCCCACATGTACCCAGGTGTGCCCAGGTGTACCCCAGGTGTGTAATGGGTGTGCCCATGTGTGTCCCAGGTGTGTCTGATATGTCACTGGTGTACCCAGGTGTGCCCCAGGTGTGTCCCGCATGTACCCAGGTGTGCCCAGGTGTGCCCATGTGTGTCCCAGGTGTGTCTGAGATGTCACAGGTGTACCCAGGTGTGCCCTGGTGTGTCCCAGGTACTCCTCAGGTGTGCCCCAGGTGTGTCCCACATGTATCCAGGTGTGCCCAGGTGTGCCCCAGGTGTGTCCCGCATGTACCCAGGTGTGCCCAGGTGTGCTCAGGTGTGTCCCAGGTGTGTAGCTGTATCCAGGTGTACCCCAGATGTGCCCGAGATGTCCCAGGTGTGCCCAGGTGTGTGTCAGGTGTGCCCAGGTTTGTAATGGGTGTGTCCAGGTGCCCCCAGGTATGCCCAGGGGTGTCCCAGATGTCCCAGGTGTGTCCAGGTGCCCCCAGGTGTGCCCCAAGTGTGCTCAGGTGTGTAATGAGATGTCCCAGGTGTGTCCCCAGGTGTATCCAGGTGCACCCCAGGTGTATCCCAGATATTCCCAGGTGTACCCCAAGTGTGTCCAAGATGTTCCAGGTGTGCCCAGGTGTGTCCAAGATACGCCCAGGGGTGTCCCAGATGTTCCAGGTGTGCCCAGGTGTGTCTCAGGTGTCCCCAGGTGTGTAATGGGTGTGGCCAGGTGCACCCCAGGTGTACCCAGGTGTGCCCAGGTGTATCCCAGATGTTCCAGGTGTGTCTGAGATACCCCTAGGTGTGCTCCAAGTGCCCCCAGGGGTGCCCAGGTGTGTAATGAGATATCCCAGGTGTGTCCCAGGTGTGCCCAGGTGTGTGTCAGGTGTGTCCAGGTTTGTAATGGGTAGGCTCAGGTGTGACCAGGTGTGCCCAAGATGTCCCAGCTGTGTCCAGGTGCCCCCAGGTGTGCCCCAAGTGCCCCCAGGCGTGCCCAGGTGTGTCTGAGATAGCCCAGGTGTACCCAGGTGTGCCCTGGGGTGTTGCAGGTATGTAATGGGTCTGTCCCAGGTGTGCCCCAGGTGTGCCCAGGTGTGTCCCACATGTGCCCAGGTGTGCTCAGGTGTGTCCTAGGTGTGTCCCAGGTGTCCAGCTGGATTCAGGTGTGCCCAAGATGTCCCAGGTGTACCCCTGGTCTGTCTCAGGTGTGCCCAGGTGTGTGTCAGGTATGTCCAGGTTTGTAATGGGTGTGTCCCAGGTGTCCAGGTGTGTAATGGGTGTGCCCAGGTGTATCCCAGGTGCACCCAGTTGTATCCCAGGTGTACCCAGGTGTACCCAGGTGTGTCCCAGATGTTCCAGGTGTGCCCAGGTATATCCAGGTGCCCCCACGTGTGTCCCAGGTGTGTCTGAGATGTACCCCAGGTGTGTCTCAGGTGTCGCCAGGTGTGTAATGGGTGTGGCCGGGTGTACGCCAGGTGTACCCAGGTGTGCCCAGGTGTATCCCAGATGTTCCCAGGTGTACCCTAGGTGTGCTCAAGTGTGTCTGAGATGTCCCAGGTGTACCCCTGGTCTGTGTCAGGTGTGCCCCAGGTGTGTCCAGGTGTCCCCAGGTGCCCCCGGGTATGTAATGGGTGTGCCCAGGTGTATCTCAGGTGTGCTCAGTTGTACCCCAGGTGTGCCCAGGTGTGCCCTAAGTGCGCTCAGGTGTGTAATGAGATGTCCCAGGTGTCCCCAGGTGTGTCCGAGATGTCTCAGGTGTGCCCCAGGTGTATCCCAGATATTCCCAGGTGTGCCCCAAGTGTGTCCAAGATGTCCCAGGTGTGTCCAGGTGCCCCCAGGTGTGCTCCAGCTGTCCCCAGGTGTGTCTGAGATGTCCCAGGTGTACCCAGGTGTGCCCAGCTGTCCCCAGGTGTGTCCCAGGTGTGCCCAGGTGTGTCCCAGGTGTGTCCCAGGTATTCCCAGCTGTCCCCATGCGTGTCCCACCTGTCCCCAGGTGTGTCCCTCCCCTCCCCCACAGCCGTTCCCGTTTCTCTGTGGTTTTTTTTTTTTCTTTTTTTTTTTTAAATCTCCAAATTTTTTTTCCCACGAAAATACAAAAATATCCCGGGGGGGGGGGGGAGGGGAGGGGAGGGGAGGGAGGGGCCAGCAGGTGACAGTGACAGTGACAGTGACAGTGACAGGTGACACCAGCAGGTGACAGTTTGTCACAGTGACAGTGACAGTGACACCAGCAGGTGACAGTGACAGTGACAGGTGACACCAGCAGGTAACAGTGACAGTGACAGTTTGAGACAGTGACAGGTGACACCAGCAGGTGACAGTGACAGTGACAGTTTGAGACAGTGACAGGTGACACCAGCAGGTGACAGTTTGTCACAGTGACAGTGACAGGTGACACCAGCAGGTGACAGTGACAGTTTGTCACAGTGACAGTGACAGTTTGTGACAGTGACAGGTGACACCAGCAGGTGACAGTTTGTCACAGTGACAGTTTGTGACAGTGACAGGTGACACCAGCAGGTGACAGTGACAGTTTGTGACAGTTTGTGACAGTGACAGGCTCAGATGGCACCGGGGGGTGCCCAGATGAGGGGGGGAGGGGACACAAAGGAATTTGGGGGTCCCCAGGTTCAAAGGGGGGGGGGGGGCACGGGGAATTTCGGGGTTTGGAATTTGGGGGTCCCCAGGTTCAAAGGGGGGGGGGAGTGGGGCACGGGGAATTTTTGGGGGGCTCCCCAGGGGGCGCTCAGGGCACTTTGGGGGTCCAGCAGATTTTAGGGGGGGGGGTGGGGGGGTTCCAGCTTTTGGGGGGGCTCCCCCCAATAACGGGGGGTCCCCAATCCCTTGGGGGGTCCCGGGACGTTTTTGGGGAGTCCTCAATCCCACAGGCCCTGGGGGGGGTTTTGGGGTGTCCTGGGATTTTTGGGGTCCCAGTGGTTTGTGGGGGTCC
Organism: Ammospiza caudacuta; assembly: GCF_027887145.1. Taxonomy (NCBI): domain Eukaryota; kingdom Metazoa; phylum Chordata; class Aves; order Passeriformes; family Passerellidae; genus Ammospiza; species Ammospiza caudacuta. Next base: position 1,805,226 of record NC_080621.1, on the reverse strand, counting down.
CGGGGGTGTCCCAGAGTTTTGGGGTCCCCAATTCTGAGGGGTTTTGGGGTCTCAATTTGGGGGGAACCCAGGGGTTTCTGGGGTCCCAGATAGTTTTTGGGGTTTCCTGGGATTTCGGGGTGTCCTGGGATTTCGGGGTCCCCATCAAGTTGGGGTCCCAGTGGTTTTTGGGGTGTCCCAGAGTTTTGGGGTCCCCAATCCTGGGGGATTTTGGGGTTCCCATTTGGAAGGGTCCCGGGATTTTTGGGGCGTCCCAGCGGTTTTTGGGGCGTCCCGGGGTTTTGTAGTGTCCTGGGGGGTTTTGGGGCTCCTGATTTGGGGGGACCCCAGGGAGTTTTGGGGGTGTCCCGGGGTTTTGGGGTTCCCAATCCCAGGGGGTTTTGGGGTCCCCCTTCAGGGGGGTGTCCCAGGGTTTTGGGGGTCCCAGGGAGTTTTGGGGGTGTCCCGGGGTTTTGGGGTTCCCAATCCCAGGGGATTTTGGGGTCCCCATTCAGGAGGGTCCCAAGGTTTTTGGGGTCCCAGTACTTTTGAGGGTCCAGATTTGGGGGGACCCCAGGGAGTTTTGGGGGTGTCCCGGGGTTTTGGGGTTCCGAATCCCAGTGGGTTTTGGGGTCCCCCTTCAAGGGGGTGTCCCAGGGTTTTGGGGGTCCCAGGGAGTTTTGGGGTCCCCATCAGGAGGTCTCCCAGAGTTTTGGGGTCCCAGTGGTTTTTGGGGTCCCAGGGACTTTTGCAGTGTCCTGGGGGTCTCGGGGTTTTGGGGTCCCAGTGGTTTTAGGGGGTCCCTGGGCTTTGAGATCCCCATTTGGGGGTGTCCCAGGGTTTTGGGGTCCCAGTGGTTTTGGGGTCCCAGAGGTTTTGGGGTCCCCATCATGGCATGTCCTGCGTTTTTGGGGTGTCCCAGGGAGTTTTGTAGCGTCTCGCGGTTTTTGGGGTCCCGGGGTTTTTGGGGTGCCCATCAGGAGGTGTCCCAGGGTTTTGGGGTCCTGGGGTTTGGGGTCACAGTGGTTTTGGGGTGTCTGGGGGTTTTGGGGTCCCAGCAGTTTTGGGGTCCAGTGGTTTTTGGGGATCCAGTGGTTTTGGGATCCTGAGGTTTTTGGGGTTTTGGGGTCCCCATCAGGGAGTGTCCTGGGATTTTGGGGGTCCCAGTGGTTTTGGGGTCCCGGGGTTTTGGGGTCCCGGTGATTTTTGGGGATCCCAGGTTTCTGGGGTCCCAGTGCTTTTGTGGTCCCAGGTTTTGGGGTCCCAGTGGTTTTTGGGGTCCTGGGTTTTGGGGTTCCAGGATTTTGGGGCCCCGCGTTTTGGGGTCCCAGCGGTTTTGGGGTCCCGGTGTTTCGGGGTCCCCATTTGGGGGCGTCTTGGGGTTTTGGGGTCCCAGGTTTTGGAGTCCCACCCAGGCGGTTTTGGGGGGGGTCCCACCCAGGCGGTTTTTGGGGTCCCAGTTTCGGGGGGCCCCCATTCTCGGGGCTCTCAGCACCGCCCGGCCTTGGCGTCGCCGATGGCGCCCCAGACGTCGAACACGAACTCGTCGGGGAAGGCGAAGTCGCCGAGCTGAGCGTCCAGAGCCTCGGCCAGCGCGTCGGGGTCGCGGGCGTCGCGGCCCAGCTCCACCATGGTGGCGGCTGCGGGGACATCGGGGACATTGGGGACACATTGGGGACATTGGGGACATATTGGGGACACATTGGGGACATTGGGGACACTGGGGTCGCGGGCGTCGCGGCCCAGCTCCACCATGGTGGCAGCTGCGGGGACATTGGGGACATTGGGGACACACTGGGGACATATTGGGGACACTGAGGGCATTGGGGACATTGGGGTCACGGGCGTCGCGGCCCAGCTCCACCATGGTGGCGGCTGCGGGGACATCGGGGACACTGGGGACACGTTGGGGACATTGGGGACATTGGGGTCGCGGGCGTCACGGCCCAGCTCCACCATGGTGGCGGCTGCGGGGACATTGGGGACACATTGGGGACATATTGGGGACACATTGGGGACATTGGGGACATTGGGGTCATGGGCGTCACGGCCCAGCTCCACCATGGTGGCGGCTGCGGGGACATCGGGGACATTGGGGACACGTTGGGGACATTGGGGACATTGGGGACATTGGGGTCATGGGCGTCACGGCCCAGCTCCACCATGGTGGCAGCTGCGGGGACATTGGGGACACATTGGGGACATATTGGGGACATATTGGGGACACTGAGGGCATTGGGGACATTGGGGTCGCGGGCGTCATGGTCCAGCTCCACCATGGTGGCGGCTGCGGGGACATCGCAGACACATTGGGGACACATTGGGGACATTGGGGACATTGGGAACACATTGGGGACACGTTGGGGACATTGGGGTCACGGGTGTCACGGCCCAGCTCCACCATGGTGGCGGCTGCAGGGACATTGGGGACATTGGGGACACATTGGGGACCTCGGGGACATCGGGGACACATTGGGGACACTGGGGACATTGGGGTCACTGGGGACATTGGGGACACTGGGGACATTGGGGACATTGGGGACACTGGGGACATTGGGGTCACTGGGGACATTGGGGACACTGGGGACATTGGGGACATTGGGGACATTGGGGACACTGGGGACACTGGGGACATTGGGGTCACTGGGGACATTGGGGACATTGGGGACATTGGGGTCACTGGGGACACTGGGGACATTGGGGACATTGGGGACATTGGGGACAGCGTTCAGGGACTGGGGACATTGGGGACAGTGCAGGGGTCCCCCAGGATTCTGGGGTTCCCCCAGCTCACTGTCCAGGATGTTACGGGGTTTGGGGTGATCCCAGGGGGTTTTTAGGGGTTCCCTGGGATTTTTGGGGTCCCCAGGGTGTTTTTTGGGGTCCCTCAGGATTTTGGGGTCCCAGATTTCGGGGGGCTCCCCCAGCTCACTGTCGTGGACGGAGCTCCCCAGCAGAACTCGGGGGGTTTGGGGTGATCGGGGCAGTTTGGGACGATCCTGGGAGGTTTTTTGGGGTGATCCCTGGAGTTTTCTGGGGGTCCCTCAGGATTTTGGGGTTTCAGATTTTTGGGGTCCCCGGGGATTTCGGGGTGCTCCCCCAGCTCGCTGTCCCGGATCCCCATGGAGCTCTCCAGAAGAGCCCGGGGGGTTTGGGGTGATCGGGGCAGTTTCGGGGTGATCCCTGGGTGTTTTTTGGGGTCCCCCAGGATTTTTGGGGGGTCCCCAGGATTTTGGGGTCCCCGGATTTTGGGGTGCTCCCCCAGCTCGCTGTCCCGGATGCCCATGGAGCTCCCCAGCAGAGCCCGGGGGGTTTCCTTGGGGTAATTCCTGAGGGTTTTTTTTGGGGTGATCTCTGTGGGGTTTTTTGGGGGCTCCCCGGGGATTTTGGGGTCCTGGATTTTGGGGTTTCAGATTTTGGGGTCCTGGATTTTGGGCTCCCAGATTTTGGGGTCCCTGTGGGTTTTGGGGTGCTCCCCCAGCTCGCTGTCCCGGATGCCCATGGAGCTCTGCAGCAGAGCCCGGGGGGTTTGGGGTGATCCCAGGGAGTTTTTTTGGAGTGATCTCTGTGGGGTTTTTTGGGGTTCCCCAGGATTTTGGTGTTCCCCCAGGATTTTGGGGTCCCTGTGGGTTTTGGGGTGCTCCCCCAGCTCGCTGTCCCGGATCCCCATGGAGCTCTGCAGCAGAGCCAGGGGGGTTTGGGGTGATCCCAGGGAGTTTTTTTGGGGTAATCCCTGGGATTTTGGGGTTCCCCAGGATTTTGGGGTTCCCCCAGAATTTTGGGCTCCCAGATTTTGGGGTCCCTGTGGATTCTGGGGTGCTCCCCCAGCTCGCTGTCCCGGATGCCCATGGAGGTCTCCGGCAGAGCCCGGGGGGTTTGGGGTGATCCCAGGGGTATTTTTGGGGTGATCTCTGTGGGGTTTTTTGGGTTTCCCCTGGATTTTGGGGTTCCCCCAGGATTTTGGGGTTCCCCAGGATTTTGGGGTCCCTGTGGGTTTTGGGGTGCTCCCCCAGCTCGCTGTCCCGGATGCCCATGGAGGTCTCTGGCAGAGCCAGGGGGGTTTGGGGTGATCCCAGGGAGTTTTTTTTTGGGGTAATCCCTGGGATTTTGGGGTTCCCCTGGATTTTGGTGTTCCCCTGGATTTTGGGGTCCTGGATTTTGGGGTTCCCAGATTTTGGGGTGCTCCCCCAGCTCGCTGTCCCGGATGCCCATGGAGCTCCCCAGCAGAGCCCGGGGGGTTTGGGGTGATCCCAGGGAGTTTTTTGGGGTGATCTCTGTGGGGTTTTTTGGGGGTCCCCTCTGTATTTTGGTGTTCCCCCAGGATTTTGGGGTTCCCCCAGGATTTTGGGGTCCCCCCAGGGTTTCGGGGTGCTCACCCAGCTCGCTGTCCCGGATGCCCATGTAGCTCTCCAGCAGATCGTCCACCTTGGCCACCGCGCGCTCCTCGAACGCCGACGGCTGCGGGGATTTGGGGCATTTTGGGGGCTCCCACGGGGATTTTGGGGATCCCAAAGAGATTCTGGGGGTCCCAAAGGGATTCTGGGGGGGTCCCCGAGGGTCCCAAGGGGATTTTGGGGGGCCCTGGGGTGATTTTTGGGGGGTCCCAAGGGGATTTTGGGGGGCCCTGGGGTGATTTTTGGGGGGTCCCAAGGGGATTTTGGGGTCCCCAGGACATTTTGGGATTGCATGGGATATTTTGGGGGGTCCCCAGTGGATATTTTGGGGGGTCGCAGGCTGGTTTTGGGGTCTCTAGGGGATGTTTCCAGGGTGCTTTTGGGGTGATTTTGTGCCGTTTTGGGTCCGTACCTGCTCCTGCAGCGTGGCCTGTTCTGGGGGTGTTTTTGGGGTGTTTTTGGGGTGATTTTGTGCTGTTTTGGGTCCGTACCTGTTCCTGCAGCGTGGCCTGTTCTGGGGTCTCTAGGGGATGTTTTTGGGGTGATTTTAGGGTGCTTTTGGGGTGATTTTGTGCCCTTTTGGGTCCGTACCTGCTCCTGCAGCGTGGCCTGTTCTGGGGGTGTTTTTGGGGTGATTTTGTGCTGTTTTGGGTCTGTACCTGTTCCTGCAGCGTGGCCTGTTCTGGGGGTGTTTTTGGGGTGTTTTTGGGCTGATTTTGTGCTGTTTTGGGTCCGTACCTGTTCCTGAAGCATGGCCTGTTTTGGGGTCTCTAGGGGATGTTTTTAGGGTGTTTTTGGGGTGTTTTTGGGGTGATTTTGTGCTGTTTTGGGTCCGTACCTGTTACTGCAGCGTGGCCTGTTCTGGGGGTATTTTTAGGGTCTTTTTGGGGTGATTTTGGCTCCCTTTTGGGTCCGTACCTGCTCCTGCAGCGTGGCCTCTTTTGGGGATGCTTTGGGGTGTTTTGGGGCTGATTTTGGGGTGATTTTGTGCCGTTTTGGGTCTGTACCTACTCCTGCAGCGTGGCCTGTTCTGGGGGTGTTTTTGGGGTGTTTTTGGGCTGATTTTGGGGTGATTTTGTGCCCGTTTGGGTCCGTACCTGTTCCTGAAGCGTGGCCTGTTTTGGGGTCTCTAGGGGATGTTTTTAGGGTGTTTTTGGGGTGATTTTGTGCTGTTTTGGGTCCGTACCTGTTCCTGAAGCGTGGCCTGTTTTGGGGTCTCTAGGGGATGTTTTTAGGGTGCTTTTGGGGTGTTTTTGGGGTGATTTTGTGCCGTTTTGGGTCCGTACCTGCTCCTGCAGCGTGGCCTGTTCTGGGGGTATTTTTAGGGTGTTTTTGGGGTGATTTTGGGGTGATTTTGGGTCTGTACCTGTTCCTGCAGCGTGGCCTGTTCTGGGGGTGTTTTTGGGGTGTTTTTGGGCTGATTTTGGGGTGATTTGGTGCCCGTTTGGGTCCGTACCTGCTCCTGCAGCGTGGCCGGGCCCCTCGAGCGCAGCCTCAGCGTCCCCCGGCCCGAGAGCACCTGGGGGGGCCCCCCCCGAGCCGAGACCCCCCCGGAACGGGGCCCGATCCCGTCTGGGGACACACAGGGGTCACACAGGGGTCACAGAGGGGTCACACAGGGGTCACACAGGGGTCACAGAGGGGACACACAGGGGTCACACAGGGGTCACACAGGGGTCACAGAGGGGTCACACAGGGGTCACAGAGGGGTCACACAGGGGTCACACAGGGGACACACAGGGGTCACACAGGGGTCACACAGGGGTCACAGAGGGGTCACACAGGGGTCACACAGGGGTCACACAGGGGTCACAGAGGGGTCACACAGGGGTCACACAGGGGTCACACAGGGGACACAGAGGGGTCACACAGGGGACACAGAGGGGTCACACAGGGGTCACACAGGGGTCACACAGGGGTCACAGAGGGGTCACACAGGGGACACACAGGGGTCACACAGGGGTCACACAGGGGTCACACAGGGGTCACAGAGGGGTCACAGAGGGGTCACACAGGGGTCACAGAGGGGTCACACAGGGGTCACAGAGGGGTCACAGAGGGGTCACACAGGGGTCACACAGGGGACACAGAGGGGTCACACAGGGGTCACACAGGGGTCACACAGGGGTCACACAGGGGACACAGAGGGGTCACAGAGGGGTCACAGAGGGGACACACAGGGGTCACACAGGGGTCACACAGGGGTCACACAGGGGTCACAGAGGGGTCACACAGGGGTCACACAGGGGTCACACAGGGGACACACAGGGGTCACACAGGGGTCACAGAGGGGTCACAGAGGGGTCACACAGGGGTCACACAGGGGTCACACAGGGGACACACAGGGGTCACACAGGGGTCACACAGGGGTCACACAGGGGTCACAGAGGGGTCACACGGGACAGATGGGACAGAAGGGATGGGGGTGTCACACAGGGGTCACATGGGGGGGACAGAGGGGTCAGAGGGGTCAGAGGGGACACACAGGGGTCACAGGGGACAGGGAGGGGACACAGGGGACACAGAGGGGACAGAGAGAGGTCACGCAAGGGGGACACAGAGGGTCACACAGGGGACAGAGGGGACAGAGAGGACACAGAGGAGTCACATGGGGGGGACGGGGGGACACACAGGGGACACACAGGGGGGACAGAGGGGTCAGAGAGGGGACACAGAGGGGACACCAAGGGGACACAGAGGGACGGGGAGGGGGCACAGGGGACAAACGGGACACAGGGGACACACAGGGGACACAGGGGGGACAGGGGACAGAGGGGATGGGGGGCACAGGGAGGGGACACAGAGGGACAGGGAGGGGACACACAGAGGGTACAGAGGGGACACACAGGGGACACAAGGGACAGAGAGATCAGAGAGGGGACAGAGGGGACACAGGGGGACAGAGGGACAGGGAGGGGACACAGAGGGACAGGGAGGGGACAGAGGGGATGGGGGGGTGAGAGACAGGTCAGCAGGGGACAGAGGGGACACAGGGGACAGAGGGGACACAGGGGACAGGGAGGGGACACAGGGGACAGGGAGGGGACACAGGGGCAGAGGGGATGGGGAGGTCAGAGAGGGGTCAGCGGGGGACAGAGGGGACAAGGGGGACACCAGAGGCCCTCCTGGGCTCGGTCAGCCTCAGCCTGAAGTGGTGCCCCCGGGGCAGCTCCTGCTCCATTGACCGCACTTCAATCCCATTCACTCCCGTTCATTCCCAGTCCCTCCCAGCCCATCCCAGTCCATCCCAGCCCATCCCAGTTCAATCCCATTGATTCCCAGTCCCTCCCAGTACCCACCCACGCCCTCCGTGGCTCCGTCAGCCTCAGCCTGAACTGGTGCCCGCGGGGCAGCTCCAGCTCCATCGATCCCATTCACTCCCAGTTAATCCCATTCATTCCCAGTTCAACCCCAATCACTCCCATTCATTCCCAGTCAATCCCAGTCCCTCCCAGTCCATCCCAGTTCAATCCCATTGGTTCCTAGCCCATCCCAGTTCAATCCCAGTTCAATCCCAGTCCCTCCCAGTCCAATCCCATTCATTCCCAGTCCATCCCAGTCAATCCCAGTCCCTCCCAGTACCCAACCCAGGCTCTCCGTGGCTCCGTCAGCCTCAGCCTGAACTGGTGCCCGCGGGGCAGCTCCAGCTCCATCGATCCCATTCATTCCCAGTCAATCCCAGTTCAATCCCATTCGTTCCCAGTCCATCCCAGTCCATCCCAGTCCCTCTCAGTCCATCCCAGTTCATTCCCAGTCCATCCCAGTCCCTCCCAGTGCTCCCAGTACCCACCCCAGGCTCTCCGTGGCTCCGTCAGCCTCAGCCTGAACTGGTGCCCGTGGGGCAGCTCCAGCTCCATCGATCCCAGTTCAATTCCAGTCCCTCCCAGTCCCTTCCAGTTCAATCCCAGTCAATCCCAGTCCCTCCCAGTTCAATCCCATTCATTCCCAGTCCATCCCAGTCAATCCCAGTCCCTCCCAGTACCCACCCCAGGCTCTCCGTGGCTCCGTCAGCCTGAGTCTGAACTGGTGCCCGCGGGGCAGCTCCAGCTCCATCGATCCCATTCATTCCCAGTCAATCCCAGTTCAATCCCATTCATTCCCAGTCCATCCCAGTTCAATCCCATTGATTCCCAGTCCATCCCAGTCCATCCCAGTTCAATCCCAGTTCAATCCCACTCATTCCCAGTCCATCCCAGTCCATCCCAGTTCAATCCCAGTTCAATCCCATTCATTCCCAGTCCCTCCCAGTCCATCCCAGTCAATCCCAGTCCCTCCCAGTTCAATCCCAGTTCAATCCCATTGATTCCCAGTCCATCCCAGTCAATCCCAGTCCCTCCCAGTTCAATCCCATTCATTCCCAGTCCAATCCCATTCATTCCCAGTCAATCCCAGTCCCTCCCAGTACCCACCCCAGGCTCTCCGTGGCTCCGTCAGCCTGAGTCTGAACTGGTGCCCGCGGGGCAGCTCCAGCTCCATCGATCCCAGTTCAATCCCAGTTCAATCCCAGTTCATTCCCAGTCCATCCCAGTTCAATCCCAGTTCAATCCCAGTTCATTCCCAGTCCCTCCCAGTCCATCCCAGTGCTCCCAGTACCCACCCCAGGCCCTCCTGGGCTCGGTCAGCCTGAGTCTGAACCGGTGCCCGCGGGGCAGCTCCTGCAGCAGCCGCGCCACCTCGAAGTGCCGCGTGCCCACCAGGCTGCGCCCGTCCAGCGCCTCCAGCACGTCCCCGACGCCCACCTGGGGCGTGCGCGCCATCACCGAGCCCTCGCGGATCCTCTGCGTGGGGGAAAACACACCTGGGTCACACCTGGGCACACCTGTGACACACCTGGGCACACCTGTGTGACCTGTGTGACCCAGCTAACCCGGGTCACACCTGGGGCGTGCGCGCCATCACCGAGCCCTCGCGGATCCTCTGCGTGGGGGAAACACACCTGGGTCACACCTGTGACACACCTGGGCACACCTGTGTAACCTGGGTAACCTGTGTAACCCAGCTAACCCGGGTAACCTGGGTCACACCTGGGCACACCTGTGACACACCTGGGCACACCTGTACAACCTGTGTGACCTGTGTAACCCAGCTAACCTGGGTAACCTGGGTCACACCTGGGCACACCTGTGACACACCTGAGCACACCTGTGTAACCTGGGTAACCTGTGTGACCCAGCTAACCTGGGTAACCTGGGGCGCGCGCGCCATCACCGAGCCCTTGCAGATCCTCTATGTGGGGGGAAACACACCTGGGTCACACCTGAGTTACACCTGAGATACCTGGGACACACCTGTGACACACCTGGGTAACCTGTGTAACCCAGCTAACCTGGGTAACCTGGGTCACACCTGGGCACACCTGTGACACACCTGGGCACACCTGTGTAACCTGTGTGACCTGTGTAACCCAGCTAACCCGGGTAACCTGGGTCACACCTGGGCACACCTGTGACACACCTGAGCACACCTGTGTAACCTGTGTGACCTGTGTGACCCAGCTAACCCGGGTAACCTGGGTCACACCTGGGCACACCTGTGACACACCTGAGCACACCTGTGTAACCTGTGTGACCTGTGTGACCCAGCTAACCCGGGTAACCTGGGTCACACCTGGGCACACCTGTGACACACCTGAGCACACCTGTGTAACCTGTGTGACCTGTGTAACCCAGCTAACCCGGGTAACCTGGGGCGTGCGCGCCATCACCGAGCCCTCGCGGATCCTCTATGTGGGGGGAAACACACCTGAGTTACACCTGAGATACCTGTGACACACCTGTGACACACCCGTGTAACACCTGGGTAACCTGGGTAACCCAGCTAACCTGGGTAACCTGGGTCACACCTGGGCACACCTGGGCACTCCTGTACAACCTGTGTGACCCAGCTAACCCGGGTAACCTGGAGCGTGCGCGCCATCACCGAGCCCTCGCGGATCCGCTGGGGGGAAACACACCTGGGTCACACCTGAGTTACACCTGAGATACCTGTGACACACCTGTGTAACACCTGGGTAACCCGGGTCACACCTGGGGCGTGCGCGCCATCACCGAGCCCTCGCGGATCCGCTGGGGGGGAAAGATGCACCTGGATTACACCTGAGTTACACCTGGGTAACAGCTGGGTAACACCTGGGGGTCTGGGTAACCTGGGTCACACCTGGGGCGTGTGCCCCATCACTGACCCCTCATGGATACGCTGGGGACACAGACACACCTGGGACACACCTGGGGACACCTGGGGACAGCTGGGTCACACCTGAGGTCATCTGGGGTCGCCTGTTGTTGGTGATGGTGAGCCCCAGGTGTGTCTCACCTGTCCCAGGCGTGTCTCACCTTGATGAAGGTGCAGCCTGCTCCACTGTTGCTGACAGTGAGCCTCACTGCCCCCAGCCAGGTGTGTCTCACCTGTCCCAGGTGTGTCTCACCTACCCAGGGGTGTCCCCAGGTGTGTCTCACCTGTCCCAGGTGTGTCGTCCCCAGGTGTGTCTCACCTGTCCCAGGTGTGTCTCACCTTGACGAAGGTGTAGCCCATTCTGCTGTCGGTGATGGTGAGCCCCAGCTCTGTCCCTATGTGTCCCTAGCTGTACCCAGCTGTCCCAGGTGTCCCCAGGTGTGTCCCCAGGTGTGTCTCACCTGTCCCAGGTGTGTCCCCAGGTGTGTCTCACCTGTCCCAGGTGTGTCTCACCTTGATGAAGGTGTATCCTGCTCAGTTATCAGTGATGGTGAGCCCCAGCGCCCCCTCGGATTTCAGCTCCTGCACTGTCCCCAGGTGTGTCTCACCTGTCCCAGGTGTGTCCCCAGGTGTGTCTCACCTGTCCCAGGTGTGTCCCCAGGTGTGTCTCACCTGTCCCCAGGTGTGTCTCACCTTGATGAAGGCGTATCCGGCCCCGTTGTCGGTGATGGTGAGCCCCAGCGCCTCCTCGGATTTGAGCACCTGCACGTCCTTCTGGCGCCCGCGCGTGTGCGCGAAGATGAAATCCTCGAGGCCGATCTGCCCGCCCAGCAGCTTCTCCATGTCCACCTGGGGCGTGTTCAGCGTGCAGAACAGCACCTGGGGACAGGTGGGGACACGTGGGGACACTGGGGACACAGAACAGCACCCGGGGCAGCACCTGGGGACACTGGGGACAAATGCCCCAGCCCGATCTGCCCCCGCAGGAGCTTCTCCATGTCCACCTGAGGGGTGTTCAGGGGACAGGACAGCACCTGGGGACAGGTGGGCACAGGTGGGGACACTGGGGACACAGAACAGCACCCGGGGCAGCACCTGGGGCAGCACTGGGGACACTGGGGACACAGAACAGCACCTGGGGGGACAGGTGGGGACACAGGGTACACTGGGGACATCAACTGGGGCAGGGCACAACACCTGGGGACACTGGGGACAAATCCCCCAGCCCGATCTGCCCCCCTCAGGAGCTTCTCCATGTCCACCTGAGGGGTGTTCAGGGGGCAGAACAGCACCTGGGGACAGGTGGGGACACTGGGAACAGGACAGCACCTGGGGGGACAGGTGGGGACACAGGGCAGCACCGGGGGCAGCAGCTGGGGCAGGGGACAACACCCGGGGCAGCACCTGGGGACACTGGGGACAAATGCCCCAGCCCGATCTGCACCCCCAGGAGCTTCTCCATGTCCACCTGAGGGGTGTTCAGGGGGCAGAACAGCACCTGGGGACAGGTGGGGACACTGGGAACAGGACAGCACCTGGGGACAGGTGGGGACAGGTGGGGACACTGGGGACACAGAACAGCACCCGGGGCAGCACCTGGGGCAGCACTGGGGACACTGGGGACAAATGCCCCAGCCCGATCTGCCCTCCCAGGAGCTTCTCCATGTCCTCCTGAGGGGTGTTCAGGGGGCAGAACAGCACCTGGGGACAGGTGGGGACACTGGGGACACAGGACAGAACATGGGGACATCACCTGGGGCAGGGGACATCACCTGGGGACACTGGGGACAGGGGACATGGGGACATCGGCGTGTTCAGCGTGCAGAACAGCACCCGGGGGCACGCTGGTGTGTTCACTGTGGCATCCCAGTATGTCCCAGTCCCTCCCAGTCCATCCCAGTATAACCCAGCCCAATTTCAGGCCACCCCAGTATAACCCAGTACAACCCAGCCTGTCCCAAACCCCTCCCAGTACATCCCAGTACATTCCCAGTATATCCCAGTACATCCCAGTATAACCAGTCTCACCTTGCTGGGGGGGATCCCGATTTTCCCGTACAGCTCCCGCACGTTCCTGAACCGCTCCCAGTATAACCCAGTATAACCCAGTACATCCCAGTATAACCCAATGCATTCCCAGTACATCCCAGTACATCCCAGTATAACCAGTCTCACCTCGCTGGGGGGGATCCCGAAGGCCTCCCCGATTTTCCCGTACAGCTCCCGCACGTTGCCGAACCCCTCCCAGTATAACCCAGTATAACCCAATGCATTCCCAGTATAACCCAGTATAACCCAGTACATCCCAGTACATCCCAGTATAACCCAGTATAACCCAGTACATCCCAGTATATCCCAGTACATCCCAGTATAACCCAATGCATTCCCAGTATAACCCAGTACATCCCAGTACATCCCAGTACATCCCAGTATAACCCAGTACATCCCAGTACATCCCAGTACATCCCAGTCTCACCTCGCTGGGGGGGATCCCGAAGGCCTCCCCGATTTTCCCGTACAGCTCCCGCACGTTGCCGAACCCCTCCCAGTATAAACCAGTACATCCCAGTATAACCCAGTATAACCCAGTATAACCCAGTACATCCCAGTATAACCCAGTATATCCCAGTATAACCCAATGCATTCCCAGTACATCCCAGTACATCCCAGTATATCCCAGTCTCACCTCGCTGGGGGGGATCCCGAAGGCCTCCCCGATTTTCCCGTACAGCTCCCGCACGTTGCCGAACCCCTCCCAGTATAACCCAGTATAACCCAATGCATTCCCAGTACATCCCAGTATAACCCAGTATAACCCAATGCATTCCCAGTACATCCCAGTACATCCCAGTACATCCCAGTATGTCTCACCTCGCTGGGGGGGATCCCGAAGGCCTCCCCGATTTTCCCGTACAGCTCCCGCACGTTGCCGAACCCCTCCCAGTATAACCCAGTACATCCCAGTATAACCCAGTATAACCCAATGCATTCCCAGTACATCCCAGTATAACCCAGTACATCCCAGTCTCACCTCGCTGGGGGGGATCCCGAAGGCCTCCCCGATTTTCCCGTACAGCTCCCGCACGTTGCCGAACCCCTCCACGCGCCCGGTGGCGCTGCCGTGCGCCAGCTGCGTGTGGAACACCAGGCGGGGCCGCAGCGGGTGGGGGGGGGGCGCCGCCCCCGGGACCCCCCCCGGGGCCCCCCCGGGCTCCCCCGGGGCCCCCCCGCGCCCCCCGGCGCCCTCCTCGTTCTCCACCAGCGGCGGCGGCTTCTTGCGGCGGCCCAGCCCCAGCGGCATCCCGGGGCACTTAGGGCAGGGGGATCTGGGGGAGACTGCGGGGTCTAGGGCGGGTTTGGGGGGGTCTAGGAGGGGGCTTGGGGGGAGTTTGGGGGGATTTGGGGGGTTTTGGGGGGGTCTGAGGGGTCTAGGAGGGGATTTGGGGGGAGTTTGGGGGGATTGGGGGGTTCTAGGAGGGGATTTGGGGGATCTAGGAGGGATTGGGGAGTCTAGGAGGGGATTTGGGGGGGTCTAGGAGTGGGTTTGGGGGGAGTTTGGGGGGATTTGGGGGGTCTAGGAGGGATTGGAGGGGTTTAGGAGGGGATTTGGGGGGGGTTTGGGGGGTCTGAGGGGTCTAGGAGGGATTTGGGGAGGTCTAGGAGGGGATTTGGGGGGAGTTTGGGGGGATTTGGGGGGTCTAGGAGGGGATTTGGGGGGTTTTAGGGGAATTTGGGGGGTCTAGGAGGGGATTTGGGGGGAGATTGGGGGGATTTGGGGGGGTCTAGGAGGGATTGGGGGGGTCTAGGAGGGGATTTGGGGGGGTCTAGGAGGGGATTTGGGGGGAGTTTGGGGGGTCTGAGGGGTCTAGGAGGGATTTGGGGGGTCTAGGAGTGGGTTTGGGGGGAGTTTGGGGGGATTTGGGGGGTCTAGGAGGGGGTTTGGGGGGGTCTAGAAGTGGGTTTGGGGGGTCTAGGAGGGGATTTGGGGGGTCTAGGAGGGGGTTTGGGGGGAGGTTGGGGGGATTTGGGGGTTCTAGGAGGGGATTGGGGGGTCTAGGAGGGATTTGGGGGGTCTAGGAGGGGATTTGGGGGCGTTTGGGGGGTCTGAGAGGATCTAGGAGGGGATTTGGGGGGTCTAGGAGGGGGTTTGGGGGGTCTAGGAGTGGGTTTGGGGGCAGTTTGGGGGGATTTGGGGGGTCTAGGAGGGATTGGGGGGGAGTTTGGGGGGATTTGGGGGGGGTTTGGGGGGATTTGGGGGGGTCTAGGAGGGGATTTGGGGAGGTTTTGGGGGGTCTAGGGGAGGTTTGGGGGGTGTAGAAGGGTTTTGGGGGGGTCTCGGGGCTCTGAGGGGGTTTTGGGGGGGTCTGACGGGTTTTGGGGGGTCTCGGGGGAGGTTTGGGGGGGTCTAGAAGGGGCTCTGGGGACGATTGTGGGGTCCCGGGTGGTTTGGGGGTAACTGGGGGACTTTGGGGGGCTCTGGGGGGATCTTTGGGGGCTTTTGGGGCCGTTCGGGGCTTTCTGGGGGGGTTCAGTTGGTCCGGGGGGTTTCCGGGGGGGTCCCGGTGCAGCCGGAGGGGTTTCCGGGGGGGCTCGGTGTTGCCCGGGGGGGTCCCGGTGTAGCCGGGCGGTTCTGGGGGGCTCCCGGTGTTCCCGGGGGGTCTTTGGGGCTCCCGGGGCTCTCTCGCTGCCCCCTCCCCGGTATTTCGGGGCGGTCCCCGCTCTGCTCCGCTGGGGGCTGAAAGGCGAGACGGGAAACTGAGGCAGAGGGCGGGGGGGGCGGGGGTCCCCGAGCCCCGGTTCCCCCCCCCCGGTTCCCTCCCCGTTTCCCCCCGGTCCCTCCCGTTCCCCGGGCCCGGTTTCCCCCCCCGGTCCCCCCGGCCCGGCCCCGGTTCCGGTTCCCGCCGGGCCCCGCCCCCGCCCCCTCCCGCACGCGGTCCCGGCCCCCCCGGGCTCGGTCCCGGTCCCGGTTCCGTTTCCGGTTCCGGTTTCGGTCCCGGTCCCGGTTCCCCCCTCACCGGCCGGGCGCTGCTGCCGGAGCGGCACTTCCGGGAGGGCGTGGCCAAGCCCCGCCCGCGCCAATCAGCGCCACCGCCCTGCCCTGCGCGGACCAATCAGCGCGGCCGCCCCGCCCAGCTAGGACCAATGGGAGGCGGGGAGGCAGGAAAGGGCGTGGCTGCTCCCTCCCCTACCCCCCCAGCGCCGCCGGCAATGGGAGCGCCCGAGCTCGCAGCCAATCAGGAGACAGCGCGGAGCGTTGTGAGGGCGGGGCCTCGAGGGGGAGGGGCTAAGAGGGGCGTGGTGAAAATGGGCGGGGCTCAGATCCCAAAGGAGGCGGGCTAGAACGCAAAGGGGCGGGGTTCAGACTCCAAACGGGGCGTGGCAAACCCCAAAGGGGCGGGGCTCAGACCCCAATGGGGGCGGGGCAGAGCCCAAAGGGGCGGGGCTAAGAGCCCAAAGGGGCGGGGCTAAGAGCCCAAAGGGGGCGGGGCAGAGCCCAAAGGGGCAGGGCAGGGCCCAAGGGGGCGGGGCTCAGAGCCCAAAGGGGCGGGGCAGGCCCCAAAGGGGCGGGGCTAAGGCCCCAAAGTGGGCGGGGTGGGAACGGAGCCAGGGAGGGGATTGAGGGAGGGGTCACACAGCTGGGCACAGATGGGACACGCCCATTACACACCTGCGCACACCTGCGCACACCTGGGACACACCCATTGCACACCTGGGAGACACACCTTACACACCTGTGCACACCTGCGCACACCTGGGAGACACCCATTGCACACCTGGGAGACACACCTTACACACCTGTGCACACCTGCTACATGTTACACACCTGCGCACACCTGGGACACACCCATTGCACACCTGGGAGACACACCTTACATACCTGTGCACACCTGCTACATGTTACACACCTGCGCACACCTGCGCACACCTGGGAGACACCCATTGCACACCTGGGAGACACACCTTACACACCTGCGCACACCTGCTACATGTTACACACCTGCGCACACCTGGGACACACCCATTGCACACCTGGGAGACACACCTTACACACCTGTGCACACCTGTTACATGTTACACACCTGCGCACACCTGCGCACTGCTGTTATACAGCACATACACATCTGTACACACCCGGACACACCTTTACACACCTCTGCACACCCATCACACACCTGTTACACGCCTGTGCACACCTGTGAACACCTGTGCACACCTGTGCACACCTGCACACTGCTGTTACATAGCACTTGCGCATCTGTACACGCCCGGACACACGCGCATTGCACACCTGTGCACACCTGGGACACCCCTGTTACACACCTGTGCACACCTGGGACATACCTGGATGCAGCTATTACACACCTGTGCACACCTGTTACACAGCCCCTACACACCTGTGCACACCTGTGCACACCTGGTATCGGTTATACAGTCCTTGCACACCTTTACACACCTGCTAGACACCTGTACACACCTGGTATCTGTTACACAGCCCTTACACACCTGTTACACACTGATTGCACACTGATTACACACCTGTTACACACCTGTTCATACCTGTGCACACTGGTAGCTGAAATATCGCCCTTACACACCTGTGCACACCTGTACACACCTGGAGTCTGTTATACAGCCCTTACACACCCATTACACACCTGTGCACACCTGGGACACAGCGCTTGCACAGCTGTTACACACCTGTGCACACCCATTACACACCTGTTGCACACCTGCTCACAGCTGTGCACACCTGCGACACAGCCCTTACACACCTGTTACACACCTTTGCACACCTGTGCACACCTGTGCACAGCTGGGACACAGCCCTTACACACCTGTACACACCCTTTACACACCTGTACACACCTGTACACACCCATTACACACCTGTACACACCCATTACTCACCTGTACACACCCATTACACACCTGTGCACACCTGTTACACACCTATGCACACCCGTTACACACCTGTGCACACCTGTTACACACCTGTACACACCTATTACACACCTGTGCACACCTGTCACACACCTGTGCACACCTGTTACACACCTGTACTCACCTATTACACACCTGTGCACACCTGTCACACACCTGTACACACCCATTACACACCTGTGCACACCTGTCACACACCTGTGCACACCTGTCACACACCTGTACACACCCATTACACACCTGTCACACACCTGTGCACACCTGTCACACACCTGTACACACCTGTTAGACACCTGTGCACACCCGTTACACACCTGTACACACCCGTTACACACCTGTGCACACCTGTCACACACCTGCAGAGCCCCCTGTGCTCCCTGGGGTGCCCCGGGGCCGTTTTGGGGTCAGTCCCGAAGGTTTTGGGGCCGATCCTGGAGATTTGAGGGTCACAGAAATTTGGGGGTGAATTCCACAGAATTTTTGGGGTGAATTCCCCAGGATTTTTGGGGCCAATTCCAGAGGATTTCTGGGGCAAATTCCCAAAGATTTTGGGGCAAATCCCAGAGGATTTTTGGGGTGAATTCCCAAAGATTTTGGGTCAAATTCCCAAAGATTTTGAGGCCAATCCCAGAAGATTTTGGGGTGAATCCCAAAGGATTTTGGAGTGAATTCCAGAGAATTTTTGGAGTGAATTTCAGAGGATTTTTGCGGCCAATTCCAGAGGATTTCTGGAGCAAATTCCTAAAGATTTTGGAGTGAATCCCAGAGTATTTTGGGGGCAAATTCCGGAGGATTTTGGGGTGAATCCCTGAGGATTTTGAGGTGAATCCCAGAGAATTTTTGGGGTGAATTCCCGAGGATTTTTGGGACGAATTCCCGAGGGCTTTGGGATCGCTCGGGGGGGATCTGGGGGTCCCGGCCGGGGTTTCTGGGGTCAATCCAAGGAATTTTGGGGTCGACTCGAGGCTTTTCGGGATCCTGTATTTCTGTACAGCGGGGCAGGGGCGCGGGGTGGGGGGGGGGTCCCCACAATTGTCCCGGTCTGGGATCCGTCCGGGGGATCCATTTGGGGTCCAGGGGATCCATTTGGGGTCCGGGGGATCCATTTGGGACCCAGAATCTGTCCAGGGGACCCAGGGAGATCCAGGATCTGTCTGGGATCCATCCAGGGGATCCATTTGGGGGTCCAGGACGTGTCCAGGGGATCCATTTGGGATCTGGGATCCATTTGGGGGTCCAGGACGTGTCCAGGGGATCCATTTGGGATCTGGGATCCATTTGGGGGTCCAGGACGTGTCCAGGGGATCCATTTGGGATCTGGGATCCATTTGGGGGTCCAGGACGTGTCCAGGGGATCCATTTGGGATCTGGGATCCATTTGGGGGTCCAGGACGTGTCCAGGGGACCCATTTGGGATCTGGGATCAATTTTGGGGTCCAGGACGTGTCCAGGGGATCCATTTGGGATCTGGGATCCATTTGGGGGTCCAGGACGTGTCCAGGGGACCCATTTGGGATCTGGGATCAATTTTGGGGTCCAGGACGTGTCCAGGGGATCCATTTGGGATCTGGGATCCATTTGGGGGTCCAGGACGTGTCCAGGGGGTCCATTTGGGATCTGGGATCCATTTGGGGGTCCAGGATGTGTCCAGGGGGTCCATTTGGGATCTGGGATCCATTTGGGGACTCTGGAATCTGTCCAGGGGATCCATTTGGGGTCCAGGACGTGTTCATGGGTCCATGGAGATCCAGGATCCATCCAGAGGATCCATTTGGGGCCTGGGATCCGTCTGGAGGATCCATTTGAGGCCCGTGATCCATTTGGGGACTCCGGAATCTGTCCAGGGGACCCATCTGGGATCTGGGATCCACTCAGGGCTCCAGGGGGATCCGGGACCTGTCCAGGGGATCCATTTGGGATCCAGGATCCATCCAGGGGAACCATGTGGGGTCCGGGATCTGTCCAGGGTTCCAGAGGGGTCTGGGATCCATTTGGGGTCCATGATCCATCCAGGGGATCCAGGATCTGTCCAGGGGATCCATTTGGGGACTCCAGGATCTGTCCAGGGGATCCATTTGGGGTCCATGATCCATTTGGGGTCCGGGATCCACCCAGGGGATCCAGGATCAGTCTGAGGGGTCTGGGATCCACTCAGGGAGTCCAGAGGGGTCTGGGATCCATTTGGGGTCCATGATCCATCCAGGGGATCCATTTGGGGTCCATGATCCATTTGGGGTCCAGGATCCACCCAGGGGATCCAGGATCAGTCTGAGGGGTCTGGGATCCGTCCAGGGGATCCATTTGGGGTCTGGGATCCACCCAGGGAGTCCAGAGGGGTCTGGGATCCATTTGGGGACTCCAGAACCCGTCCATGGGATCCATTTGGAATCCGGGATCCACTCAGGGAATCCATTTGAGGTCCAGGATACATCCGGTGCTCCAGGGGGGTCTGGGATCCGTCCAGGGGATCCATTTGGGGTCCAAAATCTGTCCAGGGGTCCAGGGGGATCCAGGATCAGTCCAGAGGGTCCAGAATCCACCCAGGGGATCCATTTGGGGTCCAGGATCCACCCAGGGGATCCATGATCTGTCTGGGGGCCCAGAGGGGTCCGAGACCTGTGCAGGGGATCCGTGTGGGGTCCAGGATCAAGCTGGGGGTCCAGGATTTGTTCGGGGGGCTCCGTTTGAGATCTGGGATCCATTCAAGTGGTCCAGACTCATTTGGGGTCTGGAATCCATCCAGGGGATCCAGGGGCATCCGGGATCCATCCAGGGGGTCCGTTTGGGGTCCGGGATCTGTCCGGGGGATCCACTTGGGAACCGGGATCCATCCGGGGGTCCAGGGGAGTCTGGCACCCATTTGGGGTCCGGGATCCGTCCAAGGGGGTCCAGAATCCATCCAGGGGATCCAGAACCCGTCCGGGGGATCCATTTGGGATCCAGGATCCATCTGGAGCTTTGGGATCCACTCGGGGGCTCTGGGATCCCTCCGAGGGGCCCAGGGGGATCCGGGATCCACTCAGGGAATCCAGAGAGCTCTGGAATCAATCTGGGGGGCTCTGGGATCCATCCAGGAGGGGTTCAGAGTCCGGGATCCACTTGGGGATCTGAGATCCATCCAGAGAGGTCCAGGATCCACTTGGGAGGAGTCCAGAGGGATCTGGGGCCCATCCTGCGAGTCCAGAGGGGTCCAGGGTCCATTTGAAGAGTCTGGGATCCATCTGGGGGATCTGGGATCCACCCAGGGAGTCCAGAGGGGTCTGGGATCCATCCAGAGAGCCCAGGATCCATTTGGGGGGGGGTCCAGGGGGATCTGGGACCCATCCAGAAGGCCCAGAGGGATCTCGGATCCATTTGGTGGGTCCAGAGAGATCTAGGATCCACCCGGTGAGTCCAGGGGGCTCCAGAATCCATTTGAAGAGTCCAGGATGCATTTGGGGCGCCCGGGATCCATTTGGGGAGTCCAGGGTCTATCCAGGGGGATCTGGGATCCATTCAGGGCAATCTGGGATCCATTCGGGGTGTCCAGGGGGATCCGGTCACGCCCTTGTTGGTCCCACGGCATCCAGGAGGGAATCGGGCCTGGGATCCACAGCCGGGATCCGGCCGTGTCCAGTGTCCAGGGCTGGCCTGGGATCTGTCCCTGTCCCATTGTCCGGCCGTGTCCTGGGATCTGTCCCTGTCCTGGGATCTGTCCCTGTCCCATTGTCCGGCCGTGTCCTGGGATCTGTCCCTGTCCTGGGATCTGTCCCTGTCCCATTGTCCGGCCGTGTCCTGGGAGTGTCCCTGTCCTGGATCTGTCCCTGTCCTGGATCTGTCCCTGTCCCATTGTCCGGCCGTGTCCTGGGATCTGGCCATGTTCAGTGTCTAGGGTTGGCCTGGGATCTGTCCCTGTCCCATTGTCCGGCCGTGTCCTGGGAGTGTCCCTGTCCTGGGATCTGTCCCTGTCCCATTGTCCAGCCGTGTCCTGGATCTGTCCCTGTCCTGGAATTGTCCCTGTCCCATTGTCCAGCCGTGTCCTGGGAGTGTCCCTGTCCTGGATCTGTCCCTGTCCTGGATCTGTCCCTGTCCTGGAATTGTCCCTGTCCCATTGTCCGGCCGTGTCCTGGGATCTGGCTGTGTCCCTGTCCCTGTCCCTGTCCCGCTGTGTCCCTGTCCCTGTCCTGGCCATGTCCAGCACTGTCCTGGGATCCGGCCATGTCCCAGGATTTGGCCGTGTCCGGTGTCCGGCCGTGTCCCTGTCCCTGTCCAGTGTCCAGCTGTGTCCCTGTCCCTGTCCCGGCCATGTCCAGCCGTGTTGTGTCCAGCAGTGTCCTGGTTGTGTTCTGGGCTCTGGATGTGTCCAGTGTCCGGCCGTGTCCCTGTCCCTGCTCTGGGCTCTGTCCCTGTTGTGGCAATGTCCCTGTGCCAGGGGCTGGCTGTGTCCAGTGTCCGGCTGTGTCCCTGTTCCAGGATGTGTCCCAGGGTCCGGCCGTGTCCCAGGACTGTCCCTGTCCCTGTCCCTGTCCTGGGATCTGGCTGTCATGTCCAGCAGTGTCCCTGTCCCGGCCGTGTCCAGTGTCCAGCTGTGTCCCTGTCCCGTGTCCAGCTGTGTACCTGTCCCGGCTGTGTCCAGTGTCCAGCTGTGTCCCTGTCCCGTGTCCAGCTGTGTACCTGTCCCGGCTGTGTCCAGTGTCCAGCAGTGTCCCTGTCCCAGCTGTGTCCAGTGTCCAGCTGTGTCCCTGTCCCGTGTCCAGTGTCCAGCTGTGTCCCTGTCCCGGCTGTGTCCAGTGTCCAGCTGTGTCCCGTGTCCAGTGTCCAGTGTCCAGCTGTGTCCCTGTCCCGGCTGTGTCCAGTGTCCAGCTGTGTCCCGTGTCCAGTGTCCAGCTGTGTCCCCATCCCTGTCCCTGTCCGGGCCATGTCCAGTGTCCCTGTCCCTGTCCGGTGTCCGGCCGTGTCCCTGTCCCTGCTCTGGGATGTGGCTGTTGTGTCCAGCAGTGTCCCTGTCCCTGTCCCGGAATTGTCCCTGTCTCAGGGTCTGGCTGTGTCCAGTGTCCAGCAGTGTCCCAGCACTGTCCCTGTCCAGGTCCCTGTCCCAGCACCATCCTGGCTGTATCCCTGCACTGTCCCTGTCCTTTTCCCTGCCCCAGGTGTGTCCCTGTTCCTGTCCCTGTCCCAGGTGTGTCCCTGCCCCGGGTGTGTCCCTGTTCCTGTCCCTGTCCCAGGTGTGTCCCTGCCCCAGGTGTGTCCCTGTTCCTGTCCCTGTCCCAGGTGTGTCCCTGCCCCGGGTGTGTCCCTGTTCCTGTCCCTGTCCCAGGTGTGTCCCTGCCCCAGGTGTGTCCCTGTTCCTGTCCCTGTCCCAGGTGTGTCCCTGCCCCGGGTGTGTCCCTGTTCCTGTCCCTGTCCCAGGTGTGTCCCTGTCCCGGGTGTGTCTCTGTCCCTGTCCCTGTCCCAGGTGTGTCCCTGCCCCGGGTGTGTCCCTGTTCCTGTCCCTGTCCCAGGTGTGTCCCTGTCCCGGGTGTGTCTCTGTCCCTGTCCCCACTCCTGTCCCAGGTGTGTCCCTGTCCCGGGTGTGTCTCTGTCCCTGTCCCCACTCCTGTCCCAGGTGTGTCCCTGTCCCCGTCCCTGTCCCAGGTGTGTCCCTGTCCCAGGTGTGTCCCTGTCCCAGGTGTGCCCCTGTCCCAGGTGTGTCCCTGTCCCGGGTGTGTCTCTGTCCCTGTCCCCACTCCTGTCCCAGGTGTGTCCCTGTCCCCGTCCCTGTCCCAGGTGTGTCCCTGTCCCAGGTGTGCCCCTGTCCCAGGTGTGTCCCTGTCCCTGTCCCCACTCCTGTCCCAGGTGTGACCCCAGCCCGGGATCCAACGGTGTCCCAGATCCAGCTGTGCCCTGGGATTGTCCCTGTGCCAGGTGTGTCCCCATCCTTGTCCCTTCTTCCTGTCCCAGATGTGTCCCCATCCCTGTGCCAGATGTGTCTCCATCCTTGTCCCTGTCCCCATCCCAGGAGTGTCCCCATCCCTGTGCCAGGTGTGTCCCCATCCTTGTCCCTGTCCCCATCCTGGGATCCATCCCTATCCCTGTCCCTGTCCCAGGTGTGTCCCTGTCCCTGTGCCAGGTGTGTCCCCATCCCTGGTCCCTGTCCCCATCCTGGGATCCATCCCTGTCCCTGTCCCTGTCCCTGTCCCCTCTGTCCCTGTCCTGGGATCTCTCCATGTGTGGGATCAGCCTGGCCAGGGCTGTCCCTTGGTGTCCCCTGGGTGTCACAGGTGTCCCTCAGTGTCCCCTGAATGTCCCTCGGGTGTCCCTGGCTGTCCCTTAGGTGTCACACTTGTCCCTCAGTGTCCCCTCCTTGTCACAGGTGTCCCCTCAGTGTCCTTGGTGTCCCTCAGTGTCCCCTGGTGTCCCCAAAGTGCCACAGGGACCCGAGATGTCCCCCAGGTGCCACAGGACCTGCAGGTGTCCCATTGTCCCCTGGCCCGTCCCCAGTGTCCCTGTGGGTCCCTGGGTGTCACCTTAGGCTGTCCCCTGGGTGTCACGGTGCCGTCGGTGCCACCTCGGGCTCGCTGTCACTGCTGTCCCCGGTGTCCCCAATGTCCCCTGGGTGTCACGGTGCCGTCGGTGCCCCCTCGGGCTCGCTGTCACTGCTGTCCCCGGTGTCCCCGGTGTCCCCTGGGTGTCACGGTGCCGTCGGTGCCACCTCGGGCTCGCTGTCACTGCTGTCCCCGGTGTCCCCAATGTCCCAGACGTCCCCTGGGTGTCACTGTGCCGTCGGTGCCACCTTGGTCTCGCTGTCACTGCTGTCCCCGGTGTCCCCGGTGTCCCCGGGTGTCACGGTGCCGTCGGTGCCACCTCGGTCTCACTGTCACTGCTGTCCCTGGTGTCCCCTGGGTGTCACGGTGCCGTCAGTGCCACCTCGGTCTCGCTGTCACTGCTGTCCCCGGTGTCCCCGGTGTCCCCTGGGTGTCACGGTGCCGTCGGTGCCACCTCGGGCTCGCTGTCACTGCTGTCCCCGGTGTCCCCGGTGTCCCCGGTGTCCCCCGGGGTCAGGGCGAAGGGCGGCGGTGGCAGCTCCTCGTCCGAGGAGCCCAGCGAGTCCTCGTCCCCCAGGGGTGTCCCCAGGGCCACCGCGCCAAAGGACAGCGGCCCCCGCAGCAGCCGGATCTGGGACAGGGACAGGGACAGAGAGGGGACAGGGGACAGCGGGGACAGGGACAGGCATGGGAAAGGACAGGGGACAGTGAGGGACAAGAGGGGACAGTGAGGGACAGGGAGGGGACAGCAGGGACAAGGGATAGAGAGGGGACAGGGACAGGGGACAGTGAGGAGACAGGGGACAGTGGGGACAAGGATCAGCAGGGGAGACAGAGAGGGGACAGCAGGGGACAGTGGGGACAGAGGGGGGACAGTGGGGACAACAGAGGACAGCAGCGACAGGGAGGGGACAGCAGGGACAGGGGATAGAGAGGGGACAGAGAGGGGAGGGGACAAGGGACAGGGAGCGGACAGCGAGGGGACAAGGACGGGAATGGGGATGGGGACAGGGACAGGAGGGGAGAGGTGACAGGAAGGGACAGGAGGGGACAAAGGCCAACAGAGAAGGGCAGGAGGGAGGACACAGGGGGAACACGCAGTCACCAGCTGTCCCCGGGCCGTGTGGCACTGAGGGACACGGCTGGTGGCACTGAGGGGACATCGCTAGTGGCACTGGCAAAGCCACCAGTGGCACTGAGGGGACACGTCTGGTGGCACCTGGAGATGTCACCAGTGGCACTGGGGCCAGACTGGAGGGGTCCCCCAGGATCTGTGGGCGCCACCTGGGTGTCCCCAACCCCTGTCACCTCCCCCAGCCCCCCGGGGTGCCACATGGGTGTCCCCCCATGTCCCTGGCCCCCAGTGTCCCCAGTGATGTCCCCAACCTCCCCAACACCCCAGATGTCCCCAGTGTCCCACCTCGGCCTTGAGCTGCCGGATGTGGCCCTGCAGGTGCCGGATGTACTGCGCCCCCCGTGTCCCCAATGTCCCCAGTGTCCCCAACATCCCAGATGTCCCCAGTGATGTCCCCAATGTCCCCAGATGTCCCCAGATGTCCCCAGTGTCCCACCTCGGCCTTGAGCTGCCGGATGTGGCCCTGCAGGTGCCGGATGTACTGCGCCCCCCGTGTCCCCAATGTCCCCAGTGTCCCCAACATCCCAGATGTCCCCAGTGATGTCCCCAATGTCCCCAGGTGTCCCCAGTGTCCCACCTCGGCCTTGAGCTGCCGGATGTGGCCCTGCAGGTGCCGGATGTACTGCGCCGTGTCCGTGTGCTCCAGCTGGCCCTGCAGCCGCCCCTCCTCACGCTGGGGACAGCAAAGGGACACCGAGGGGACACCGAGGGGACACTGAGGGGACACTGCGGCCACCTGGCCCCTCCTGCGTCCCCCATGTCCCCTCCATATCCCCACGTCCTTCATGTCCACCCCGTCCCCGTGTCCCCCAACTCCTCCACGTCCCCTCCACGTCCCCCATGTCCCACCCATGTCCCCTCCATGACCCCACCATCCCCATGTCCCCACATTCCTCTGTGTCCCCATGTCCCCATGTCCCACCCATGTCCCCCTGTCCCCTCCACATCCCTGTAGCCCCCATCCCCTCCAGGCCCCCCATGTCCCTGTGTCCCCTCCATGTCCCCATGTCCTTCATGTCCACCATGTCCCCGTGTCCCCCAACCCCTCCCTGTCCCCTCCATGTCCCCTCCATGTCCCCCCATGTCCGCA
The DNA here is from genome assembly GCF_027887145.1 of Ammospiza caudacuta. Taxonomy (NCBI): domain Eukaryota; kingdom Metazoa; phylum Chordata; class Aves; order Passeriformes; family Passerellidae; genus Ammospiza; species Ammospiza caudacuta. The sequence continues at coordinate 1,779,012 of NC_080621.1, read as the reverse complement.
CATCCCTGTGTCCCCTATCCCCTCCATGTCCCTCATGTCCCCATGTCCCACTCGTGTCCCCATGTCCCTGATGTCCCCAGTGTCCCCAAGGTTCCCCATCCCCTCCATGTCCCCATGTCCCCCCCATATCCCCTCCATGTCCCCATGTCCTTCCTCCACTCCATGTCCTCCATGTCCCCAGTGTCCCCGATGTCCCCATGTCCGCCTGACGTCACCCACAATCCCCTCCATGTCCCCAACGTCCCCCACGTCCACCTGATGTCCCTGATGTCCCCCATGTCCCAATGTCCCCAGTATCCCCCATCCCCTTCATGTCTCTGATGTCCCCACTGTCCCTGATGTCCCCATACCCCCGTGTCCCTCATGCCCCCATGTCTCCTCCATATCCCCACTGTCCCCAATGTCCCTGATGTCCCCAATGTCCCCGATGTCCCCAATGTCCCTGATGTCCCCAGTGTCCCCACTGTCCCCAATGTCCCCACTGTCCCCAATGTCCCTGATGTCCCCAGTGTCCCCGCTGTCCCCAATGTCCCCACTGTCCCTGATGTCCCCAGTGTCCCCACTGTCCCCACTGTCCCTGATGTCCCCATACCCCCGTGTCCCTCATGCCCCCATGTCTCCTCCATATCCCCACTGTCCCCAATGTCCCTTATGTCCCCAGTGTCCCCAGTGTCCCCGCTGTCCCCAATGTCCCCAGCGTCCCAATGTCTGCATTGTCCCCGCTGTCCCCAATGTCCCCTGATGTTCCCATGTCCCCCCAGCGTCTCCAATGTCCCCATGTCCCTCACATCCCCCAATGTCCTCGTGTCCCCACATCCCCCCATGTCCCCATTGTCTCCAGTGTCCCCAGCGTCCCCCCGATGTCCCCTCGGTGTCCCCGTACCTGGATCTCCAGCTCGGCCACGCGCTGCCTCATCTCGGCCAGGGCGGCCATGCTGTCGGCCTCGCGCAGCCGCACGGCCATCACCTCCTCCTTGCTCTGGGGACAGCGTGGGGACACCATGGGGACACCCCCCGGGACACCCGGGGACAGCCCTGCCACCGTGGGGAGGCCATCACCTCCTCCTTGCTCTGGGGACAGCGTGGGGACACCATGGGGACACCCCCCGGGACACCCGGGGACAGCCCTGCCACCGTGGGGAGGCCATCACCTCCTCCTTGCTCTGGGGACAGCGTGGGGACACCATGGGGACACCCACAGGGACACCCGGGGACAGCCCTGCCACCGTGGGGAGGCCATCACCTCCTCCTTGCTCTGGGGACAGCGTGGGGACACCATGGGGACACCCACAGGGACACCGTGGGGAGGCCATCACCTCCTCCTTGCTCTGGGGACAGCGTGGGGACACCATGGGGACACCCACAGGGACACCCGGGGACGGCCCTGCCACCGTGGGGAGGCCATCACCTCCTCCTTGCTCTGGGGACAGCGCTGTCACCACAGGGACAGCCCTGCCACCCCCAGGGACACCCAGAGACACCCCCAGGGACACCGTGGGGACAGCCCTGCCACCGGGGACATCGTGGGAACATCGTGGGGACAGCTGGGGACAGCCCTGCCACCGGGGACACCCACAGGACAGCCCTGCCACCCGCAGGGACATTGCGGGGACACCCCGGGGACATTGCGGGGACACTCAGGGACAGCCCTGGGACAGCTCTGCCACCGTGGGGACACATCCAGGGACACCGTGGGGACACCCAGGGACAGCCCTGAGACAGCCCTGCCACCGCGGGGACACCACGGGGACACCACGGGGACACCGCAGGGACACCCCAGGGACATTGCGGGGACACTCAGGGACAGCCCTGGGACAGCCCTGCCACCGCGGGGACACCACGGGGACACCGTGGGGACACCCAGGGACAGCCCTGGGACAGCCCTGCCACCGCGGGGACACCACGGGGACACCGTGGGGACACCCAGGGACAGCCCTGCCACCGCGGGGACACCACGGGGACACCGTGGGGACACATCCAGGACATCCCCGGACAGCTCTGTCACCGGGGACACTGCAGGGACACCCCAGGGACAGCCCTGCCACCACTCGGGACACCACAAGGACACCCAGGGACACCCCAGGGACATTCGGGGACATCCCCGTGTGCATCCCAAAGGTCCCCAAGTGTCCCCAATGTCCCAAACACCCCCAATGTCCCCAATATGCCTGATGTCCCCGGTGTCCCTGCTGTCCCCAGTGTCCCCAACAGCCCCGATGTCCCCGATGATGTTCCCAATGTCCTGAATATCCCCCAATGTCCCCAAGTGTCCCTGATGTCCCAATACCCCCAATGTCCCCAATGCCCTCAATGTCCCCAATACGCTCAATGTCCCAAATGTCCCCAGTGTCCCCAATGCTCTCAATGTCCCCACCTTGCACTGTGCCTCGGCGTGTTTGCGGTGTCCCCAATGTCCCCAATGATGTCCCCAGTGTCCCCAATGTCCCCAGTGTCCCCACCTTGCACTGCGCCTTGGCGTGTTTGCGGTGTCCCCAATGTCCCCATTGCTGTCCCCAATCATTGTCCCCACCTTGCACTGCGCCTCGGCATGCTTCTGGTGTCCCCAGTGTCCCCAGTGTCCCCACTGCTGTCCCCAATGTCCCCACTGTCCCCAATGATGTCCCCAGTGCTGTCCCCACCTTGCACTGTGCCTCCGCGTGTTTCCGGTGTCCCCATTGCTGTCCCCAGTGTCCCCAGTGATGTCCCCAGTGTCCCCAGTGTCCCCATTGCTGTCCCCAGTGTCCCCAGTGCTGTCCCCATTGCTGTCCCCACCTTGCACTGCGCCTCTGCGTGTTTCCGGTGTCCCCATTACTGTCCCCAGTGTCCCCATTGTCCCCATTGCTGTCCCCGGTGTCCCCAGTGTCCCCATTGCTGTCCCCGGTGTCCCCATTGTCCCCATTGTCCCCATTGCTGTCCCCGGTGTCCCCGGTGTCCCCATTGCTGTCCCCATTGTCCCCATTGCTGTCCCCGGGGTCCCCAGTGTCCCCATTGCTGTCCCCAGTGTCCCCAGTGTCCCCGGTGTCCCCATTGTCCCCATTGCTGTCCCCGGTGTCCCCAGTGTCCCCAGTGCTGTCCCCGGTGTCCCCAGTGTCCCCATTGTCCCCATTGCTGTCCCCAGTGTCCCCGGTGTCCCCATTGCTGTCCCCAGGGTCCCCAGTGTCCCCATTGCTGTCCCCAGTGTCCCCGGTGTCCCCGGTGTCCCCATTGTCCCCATTGCTGTCCCCGGTGTCCCCATTGTCCCCATTGCTGTCCCCAGTGTCCCCAGTGTCCCCATTGCTGTTCCCAGGGTCCCCAGTGTCCCCATTGCTGTCCCCAGTGTCCCCAGTGTCCCCAGTGTCCCCATTGTCCCCATTGCTGTCCCCAGTGTCCCCATTGTCCCCATTGCTGTCCCCATTGTCCCCATTGCTGTCCCCGGTGTCCCCAGTGTCCCCATTGCTGTCCCCAGTGTCCCCATTGTCCCCATTGCTGTCCCCAGTGTCCCCATTGCTGTCCCCAGTGTCCCCAGTGTCCCCAGTGTCCCCAGTGTCCCCATTGTCCCCATTGCTGTCCCCAGTGTCCCCATTGCTGTCCCCGGTGTCCCCAGTGTCCCCAGTGTCCCCATTGTCCCCATTGCTGTCCCCAGTGTCCCCATTGCTGTCCCCAGTGTCCCCAGTGTCCCCAGTGTCCCCATTGTCCCCATTGCTGTCCCCAGTGTCCCCATTGTCCCCATTGCTGTCCCCATTGTCCCCATTGCTGTCCCCGGTGTCCCCAGTGTCCCCATTGCTGTCCCCGGTGTCCCCAGTGTCCCCAGTGCTGTCCCCACCTTGCACTGTGCCTCCGCGTGTTTCCGGTGGCTCTCGCTCAGCTGCGCCTGCAGCCCCTGGCTCTGGGCGGCCGCGGCGCGGAGCTGCTCCCGCAGCCCGGCACAGGCCTGCTCGGCACGGCCCAGCACCGACCGCTGGATCCGGCCCTGGAACCGAGAATAACCCGGGATAAACCTGGGATTGATCTGAGATTAACCCGGGATTGATCCTGGGATAGACCCGGCACCAAGCCAGCCCTGCTCCCGCAGCCCGGCACGGCCCTGCTCGGCACGGCCCAGCACCGACCGCTGGATCCGGCCCTGGAACCGAGAATAACCCGGGATAAACCTGGGATTGATCTGAGATTAACCTGGGATAGACCCGGGATTGATCCGGGATAGACCCGGCACCAACCCAGCCCTGCTCGGCACGGCCCAGCACCGACCGCTGGATCCAACCCTAAACCGGGATAAACCTGGGATAGACCTGGGATAGACCCAGGATTAATTTGGGATTAACCAGGATAAACCCGGGATTAAACCAGATAAACCTGGGATGAATCCATCAAAATCCTGGGATAAACACAAAGTTAATCTGGGATTAACCTGGGATAAACCCGGGACAAACCCTGGTCCCTGCTCTCCCAGGGCTCCCAGTTCAGTTCCCAGTATCCCCAGTGCTCCCACTTTGGTACCTGTGTCTCACCTGCGCCTCCAGGTGCAGCACGCGCTGTCCCAGCGCCCTCAGCTCCATTCCCAGTTTGTCCCAGTTTGTCCCAGTCCCTCCCAGTCCATCCCAGTCCACCCCAGTCCCTCCCAGTCCATCCCAGTCCACCCCAGTCCATCCCAGTCCCTCCCATTCCATCCCAGTGCTCCCACTTTGGTACCTGTGTCTCACCTGCGCCTCCAGGTGCAGCACCCGCTGTCCCAGCGCCCTCAGCTCCATTCCCAGTTTGTCCCAGTCCATCCCAGTCCCTCCCAGTCCACCCCAGTCCCTCCCAGTCCATCCCAGTCCCTCCCAGTGCTCCCACTTTGGTACCTGTGTCTCACCTGTGTCTCCAGGTGCAGCACCCGCTGTCCCAGTCCTTCCCAGTCCCTCCCAGTCTGTTCCAGTTTGTCCCAGTCCGTCCCAGTTTGTCCCAGTCCCTCACCTGTGTCTCCAGGTGCAGCACGCGCTGTCCCAGTCCCTCCCAGTCCCTCCCAGTTTGGTACCTGTGTCTCACCTGTGTCTCCAGGTGCAGCACGCGCTGTCCCAGCGCCCTCAGCTCCATTCCCAGTCCCTCCCAGTTTGTCCCAGTCCCTCCCAGTCCGTCCCAGTCCCTCCCAGTTTGTCCCAGTCCCTCACCTGTGTCTCCAGGTGCAGCACGCGCTGTCCCAGTCCGTCCCAGTCCCTCCCAGTTTGTCCCAGTCCCTCACCTGTGTCTCCAGGTGCAGCACGCGCTGTCTCAGCGCCCTCAGCTCCATTCCCAGTCCCTCCCAGTTTGTCCCAGTCCGTCCCAGTTTGGTACCTGTGTCTCACCTGTGTCTCCAGGTGCAGCACGCGCTGTCTCAGCGCCCTCAGCTCCATTCCCAGTCCCTCCCAGTTTGTCCCAGTCCGTCCCAGTTTGGTACCTGTGTCTCACCTGTGTCTCCAGGTGCAGCACGCGCTGTCTCAGCGCCCTCAGCTCCGCCTGGGCCTGGCTCTCGCGGAGCTGCACCCCCAGCACGGCCTCGTGCAGCGCCCGCGGCTCCTGCCAGCGGCCCCCGCACACCTGGGGGCACGGGGACACCTGGTCAGCTCTGGGGACACCTGGGGACACACCTGGTCAGCTCTGGGGACACCTGGGGACACACCTGGGACACACCTGGTCAGGTGTGGGGACACCTGGGGACACCTGGGGGACACCCTGGGACACACCTGGTCAGGTGTGGGGACACCTGGGGACACCTGGGGACACCCTGGGACACCTGGCCAGGCCTCGTGCAGCGCCCGCGGCTCCTGCCAGCGGCCCCCGCACACCTGGGGGCACGGGGACACCTGGTCAGCTCTGGGGACACCTGGGGACACCTGGTCAGGTATGGAGGCACCTGGGGACTCACCTGGGGACCGACAGGGACAGCTGGGACACCTGCCACGTGTCCCTAATGTCCCCGTGTCTCACCTGCCAGGTGTCCTCGATGTCCCCAGTGTCACTCAGGTGTCCCCGATGTCCCTGACATCCCCAATGTCCCCAGTGTCACTCAGGTGTCCCAGTGTCTCACCTGCCAGGTGTACCCAATGTTCCCAATGTCCCCTCTGTCCCCGATGTCCCTGCTGTCCCTGTCTCACCTGCCAGGTGTCCCTGATGTCCCCGATGTCCCCGATATCCCCAATGTCCCCGATGTCCCTCAGATGTCCCTGATGTCCCAGTGTCTCACCTGCCAGGTGTCCCCAGTGTCCCCAGTGTCCCTCAGGTGTCCCCCCGTGTCCCTGTCTCACCTGCCAGGTGTCCCCGATGTCCCCGATGTCCCCAATGTCCCCCGTGTCCCTGTCTCACCTGCCAGGTGTCCCCGATGTCCCCGATGTCCCCAATCTCCCCCGTGTCCCTGTCTCACCTGCCAGGTGTCCCCGATGTCCCCGATGTCCCCGATGTCCCCCGTGTCCCTGTCTCACCTGCCAGGTGTCCCCGATGTCCCCGATGTCCCCGATGTCCCTCAGCGCCAGCTCCTGCAGCTCCTCCTGCAGCCGAACCACGCTGGAGTCGTCCGGGAGCAGCGGCTGCCGCTGGGGACAGAGGGGACACGGACATCAGGGACAGGGACAGGGACAGAGGGACAGGGACAGGGGGACAGGGACAGAGGGACAGAGGGACAGGGACAGAGGGACAGGGACAGAGGGGACAGCAGGGACAGGGACAGGGACAGGGACAGAGGGACAGGGACAGGGGGACAGGGACAGGGGGACAGGGACAGCAGGGACAGGGACAGGGACAGGGACATCAGGGACAGAGGGACAGGGACATCAGGGACAGAGGGACAGGGACAGAGGGACAGAGGGACAGAGGGGACAGCAGGGACAGGGACAGAGGGGACAGAGACATCAGGGACAGAGGGACAGGGACAGAGGGGACAGCAGGGACAGGGACAGGGACAGGGACAGAGGGACAGAGGGGACAGGGACACAGGGACAGAGGGGACAGGGACACAGGGACAGAGGGGACAGAGGGGACAGGGACATCAGGGACAGAGGGACAGGGACAGGGACAGAGGGGACATCAGGGACAGAGGGGACAGGGACAGCAGGGACAGAGGGACAGGGACAGCAGGGACAGAGGGGACAGAGGAACAGGGACAGAGGACAGCAGGGACAGGGACAGAGGACATCGGGGACATCAGGGACAGAGGGGACAGCAGGGACAGCAGGGGGGACACAGGGGACAGGGACAGGGACACAGGGACAGCAGGGACAGAGGGACAGCAGGGACAGGGACACAGGGGACACAGCAGGGACACAGGGGACAAGGACAAGGGCATCAGGGGGAACACAGGGGACATCAGGGACAGCAGGAGACACAGGACAGGGACATCAGGAGGGACAGCAGGGGACACAGGGACATTGGCAGGGCATGGGGACATCAGTGGGGACACATGAGCACAGCAGTGGGGACAGACAGACAGAGGGACCTTCACAGGCCACCTGTGACAGCTCCTGTCCCCAGGGCGACCCACAGCACCCTCCCTGTCCCCTCGCTGTCCCCAAGGCCACCCCGCTGTCCCCCCGGTGTCACCTTCTCCATGTCCAGGACCTTGTCCTGCATCTCCTTGAGGGCTCCCAGGGTTTCGCTCTCGCGCAGCCGCGACCGCTCCAGCTCCGTCTCCAGGTGCGCCACGAACTCCTCGCTCAGCCGGGGGTTACCCTGTCACCAATGTCCCCAAATGTCCCCAAATGTCACCAGTGTCACCTCCCCAGTGTCCCCAACCTGCCACGAGCTCCTCGCTCAGGCGGGGGTTACCCTGTGTCACCAATGTCCCCAAATGTCCCCAAATGTCACCAATGTCACCTCCCCAGTGTCCCCTCTCAGCCACGAACTCCTTGCTCAGGCGGGGGTTACCCTGTCACCAATGTCACCAATGTCACCAAACGTCACCAATGTCACCTCCCCAGTGTCCCCAACCTGCCACAAACTCCTTGCTCAGGCGGGGGTTACCCTGTGTCACCAAATGTCCCCACATGTCACCAATGTCCCCAACGTCACCTCCCCAGTGTCCCCAACCTGCCACGAACTCCTCGCTCAGCCGGGGGTTACCCTGTCACCAATGTCCCCAAATGTCACCAAATGTCACCAGTGTCACCTCCCCAATGTCCACCACAGACTCCTTGCTCAGGCGGGGGTTACCCTGTCACCAACGTCACCAAATGTCACCAAATGTCACCAATGTCACCTCCCCAGTGTCCACCACAGACTCCTCGCTCAGCCGGGGGTTACCCTGTGGCACCGATGTCCCCAGATGTCCCCAAATGTCACCAGTGTCACCTCCCCAGTGTCCCCAGCCTGCCACGAACTCCTTGCTCAGCCGGGGGTTACCCTGTGTCACCAATGTCCCCAAATGTCCCCAGTGTCACCTCCCCAATGTCCACCATGAACTCCTCACTCAGGCGGGGGTTACCCTGTCACCAATGTCCCCAAATGTCCCCAGTGTCACCTCCCCAATGTCCACCACAGACTCCTTGCTCAGGCAGGGGTTACCCTGTCACCAATGTCCCCAAATGTCACCAATGTCACCTCCCCAATGTCCCCTCTCAGCCACGAACTCCTCGCTCAGCCGGGGGTTACCCTGTGTCACCAATGTCACCAATGTCACCAAATGTCACCAGTGTCACCTCCCCAATGTCCACCACAGACTCCTCGCTCAGCCGGGGGTTACCCTGTGTCACCAATGTCCCCAAATGTCCCCAATGTCACCAATGTCACCTTCCCAGTGTCCCCAACCTGCCACAGACTCCTTGCTCAGGCGGGGGTTACCCTGTGTCACCAATGTCCCCAAATGTCCCCAATGTCACCAATGTCACCTTCCCAGTGTCCCCAACCTGCCACAGACTCCTCGCTCAGCCGGGGGTTACCCTGTGTCACCAATGTCCCCAAATGTCACCAGTGTCACCTCCCCAATGTCCACCACAGACTCCTTGCTCAGGCGGGGGTTACCCTGTCACCAATGTCCCCAAATGTCACCCAACGTCCCCAAATGTCACCAAAGGCAACCAAAGGTCACCTCCCACCTGCCATGAGCTGCTCAGAGAGATGGGGGTTACCCTGTCCCCAAATGTCCCCAATGTCACCAAGTGTCACCTCCCACCTGCCACGAAATCCTCGCTCATGCAGGAGTTACCTGTGCCACCAAATGCCACCAAATGTCACCCAATGTCACCTGCAGTGCTGTCACTGGGGCAGCGACACACAGAGGTGACACACAGGTGACACAGGTGACAATGACACAATGACACACAGGTGACAGTGACACAGTGCCACACACAGGTGACACAGAGGTGACACACAGGTGACAGTGACACACAGGTGACACAGGTGACAATGACACAATGACACACAGGTGACAGTGACACAGTGCCACACACAGGTGACACACAGGTGACGCACAGGTGACAGTGACACACAGGTGACACAGGTGACAATGACACACAGGTGACAGTGACACAGTGCCACACACAGGTGACACAGAGGTGACGCACAGGTGACAGTGACACACAGGTGACACAGGTGACAATGACACAATGACACACAGGTGACAGTGACACAGTGCCACACACAGGTGACACACAGGTGACACACAGGTGACAGTGACACACAGGTGACAATGACACAATGACACACAGGTGACAGTGACACAGTGCCACACACAGGTGACACAGAGGTGACGCACAGGTGACAGTGACACACAGGTGACAATGACACAATGACACACAGGTGACAGTGACACAGTGCCACACACAGGTGACACAGAGGTGACGCACAGGTGACAGTGACACACAGGTGACACAGGTGACAATGACACAATGACACACAGGTGACAGTGACACAGTGCCACACACAGGTGACACACAGGTGACACACAGGTGACAGTGACACACAGGTGACAATGACACAATGACACACAGGTGACAGTGACACAGTGCCACACACAGGTGACACAGAGGTGACGCACAGGTGACAGTGTCACACAGGTGACAATGACACAATGACACACAGGTGACAGTGACACAGTGCCACACACAGGTGACACACAGGTGACGCACAGGTGACAGTGTCACACAGGTGACAATGACACAATGACACACAGGTGACAGTGACACAGTGCCACACACAGGTGACACACAGGTGACGCACAGGTGACAGTGACACACAGGTGACAATGACACAATGACACACAGGTGACAGTGACACAGTGCCACACAGGTGACACAGAGGTGACACACAGGTGACAGTGACACACAGGTGACACAGGTGACAATGACACAATGACACACAGGTGACAGTGACACAGTGCCACACACAGGTGACACACAGGTGACGCACAGGTGACAGTGACACACAGGTGACACAGGTGACAATGACACAATGACACACAGGTGACAGTGACACAGTGCCACACACAGGTGACACACAGGTGACGCACAGGTGACAGTGACACACAGGTGACACAGGTGACAATGACACACAGGTGACAGTGACACACAGGTGACACAGGTGACAATGACACAATGACACACAGGTGACAGTGACACAGTGCCACACACAGGTGACACACAGGTGACACACAGGTGACAGTGACACACAGGTGACACAGGTGACAATGACACACAGGTGACAGTGACACAGTGCCACACACAGGTGACACAGAGGTGCCGCACAGGTGACAGTGTCACACAGGTGACAATGACACAATGACACACAGGTGACAGTGACACAGTGCCACACACAGGTGACACACAGGTGACGCACAGGTGACAGTGTCACACAGGTGACAATGACACAATGACACACAGGTGACAGTGACACAGTGCCACACACAGGTGACACACAGGTGACGCACAGGTGACAGTGACACACAGGTGACAATGACACAATGACACACAGGTGACAGTGACACAGTGCCACACACAGGTGACACAGAGGTGACACACAGGTGACAGTGACACACAGGTGACACAGGTGACAATGACACAATGACACACAGGTGACAGTGACACAGTGCCACACAGGTGACACACAGGTGACGCACAGGTGACAGTGACACACAGGTGACACAGGTGACAATGACACAATGACACACAGGTGACAGTGACACAGTGCCACACACAGGTGACACACAGGTGACACACAGGTGACAGTGACACACAGGTGACACAGGTGACAATGACACAATGACACACAGGTGACAGTGACACAGTGCCACACACAGGTGACACACAGGTGACGCACAGGTGACAGTGACACACAGGTGACAATGACACAATGACACACAGGTGACAGTGACACAGTGCCACACAGGTGACACAGAGGTGACGCACAGGTGACAGTGACACACAGGTGACAATGACACAATGACACACAGGTGACAGTGACACAGTGCCACACAGGTGACACAGAGGTTACACACAGGTGACAGTGACACACACAGTGACACACAGGTGACACACAGTGACACACCTGCAGCTCCCGGATGGTGCTCTGTGCCCGCCTGAGGCTCTCGGTGGCCGAGCTCCAGCGCTGGCACCGGGCAGTGACACAGTGACACAGTGACACACACAGTGACACACACAGTGACACACAGTGACAGTGACACACAGTGACACACAGTGACACACACAGTGACACACAGGTGACAATGACACACACAGGTGACACACAGTGACACACCTGCAGCTCCCGGATGGTGCTCTGTGCCCGCCTGAGGCTCTCGGTGGCCGAGCTCCAGCGCTGCCTCACCAGCGCCAGCTCCCGCCGGATGACGTCGTTCTCCTCGGCCTCCTGCGCCCGCGTCACCTGGCCCTGGGGACAGCGGGGACAGTGGGGACACTGGGGACATTGGGGACAGTGGGGACATTGGGGACAGTGTCACCTGGCCCTGGGGACAGTGGGGACATTGGGGACAGTGTCACCTGGCCCTGGGGACAGTGAGGACAGTGGGGACACTGGGGACATTGGGGACGGTGTCACCTGGCCCTGGGGACAGTGGGGACATTGCGGACAGTGGGGACAGTGTCACCTGGCCCTGGGGACATTGAGGACATTGGGGACATCTTGGGGACATTGGGGACAGTGGGGACCTTGGGGACATTTGGGACAATGGGGACAGTGTCACCTGGTCCTGGGAACAATGGGGACACCATGGGGACACTGGGGATAGTGGGGACAATGGGGACACCTTGGAGACAGCAGGGACAGTGTCACCTGGCCCTGGGGACCATGGGGGCATTGGGGACAGTGGGGACATTGGGGACATCTTGGGGACATTGGGGACAGTGTCACCTGGCCCTGGGGACATTGGGGACAGTGGGGACATTGGGGACATTGGGGACAGTGTCACCTGGCCCTGGGGACAGTGGGGACATTGGGGACATTGGGGACAGTGTCACCTGGCCCTGGGGACAGTGGGGACATTGGGGACATTGGGGACGGTGTCACCTGGCCCTGGGGACATTGGGGACAGTGGGGACATTGGGGACATTGGGGACGGTGTCACCTGGCCCTGGGGACAGTGGGGACATTGGGGACAGTGGGGACATTGGGGACATTGGGGACGGTGTCACCTGGCCCTGGGGACAGTGGGGACATTGGGGACAGTGGGGACAGTGGGGACATTGGGGACGGTGTCACCTGGCCCTGGGGACAATGGGGACATTGGGGACGTTGGGGACATTGGGGACAGTGCCACCTGGCCCTGGGGACAATGGGGACGTTGGGGACATTGGGGACAGTGTCACCTCCAAGGCTGTTTGTCCCCTCCCCCACCCCAAATTCCACCCAAACTCCTCCAATCGCTGCTTTCCACCCCAAATCCCAAAAATCCCAAATTCCCCCCCAAAACTGCCTCAAAATTTCCCCAAAATTCCAAATTCCCCCCAAATCCCTCAATCCCCCAAAATTTCCCCCGAATTCCCCCAAAATTCCCCCAAATTTCCACAAATTACCCTAAAATTCAAAAGAATCTCTCAAAATTCTCCAAAATTCTCCAAATTCCCCAAATTTTCCTCAAATTCCATCAAAGTTGCCCCAAATACCCCAAAATCTGAAATTCCCCCCGGAATTTACCAGAATCTCCCCAAAATTCCCCCCAAAATTCCATCGAAATCCCCAACATTCCCCCCAAATCCCCAAAAATTCCCCCCAAATTCCCCAACACTCAAAATCCTCCCAAATTCCCCCAAAATCCCCCCAAAATTTTCTCAAAATTCTCCAAAATTCTCCAAATTCCCCAAATTTTCCTAAAATTCCATCAAAGTTGCCCCAAATACCCCAAAATTTGAAATTCCCCCCGGAATTTACCAGAATCTCCCCAAAATTCCCCAAAATTTCCCCCAAAATTCCATCGAAATCCCCCCAAAATTCCCTCAAAATTCTCCAAAATTCCCTCAAAATTCTCCAAAATTTATCAAAATCTCCCTGAATTCCCCCAAATTCCCCAAATTTCCCCCAAATTCCCCCCAGGATCCGCAGGAGCCTCCAGAGAAGCAGAAAAAAAGGTGAAAAAAAGGCAGAAAAAGGAAAATCCCCCCAAAAGTGGGGCTGGGGGAGGGGAGGGAGGAAAAAATGGGAAAATTGGGGAAAATTGGGGAAAATCAATCAGGGAAATCGGGAAAATTGGGGGGAAAAATGGGAAAATCAGGAAATTGAGAGAATAAATGGGGAAAATAAATCAGGAAAATCAGAGAGGAAAATTGGGAAAATAAAACTGGAAAATAAACTGGGAAAATTGGGGAAGAAAATTGGGAAAATAAATCAGTAAAATCAGGGGGAAAATTCAGAAATTTGGGAAAATTAATTGGGGACAAGATCAGGAAAATAAATCAGGAAAATAAATTAGGAAAATGTGGAAAATCTTGGGGAAAATCTCAGGAAAATCTCAGGAAAATCAGGGAAATAAATTGGGAAAATCAGGGAAATTGGGGAAAAAAAATCAGGACAATTGGGGAGGAAAATCAGGAAAATATCAGGGAAAATATTGGGAAAATCAATCAGGAAAATCAGGGAAATAAACTGGGAATATTGGGAAAATCAATTGGGAAAATCAGGGAAAAAATCAGAAATTCGGGAAAATAAATTGGGGAAAATTGGGGGAAAAGATCAGGAAAATTGGGAAAATAAATATGCAAAATAAATAGGGAAAAGAAATAGGGAAAATCTTGGAAAAATTGGGGAAAAATTAGGAAAAATCAGGGAAATTGGGGGAAAAATCAGGAAAATAAATCAGGAAAATTGGGGAGGAAAATCAGGAAAATGTTGAGGAAAATATAATGAAAATCAATCAGGAAAATTGGGGAAATAAACTGGGAAAATATTGGGAAAATCAATTGGGAAAATCAAGGAAGAAAATTGGGGAAATATCAGGAAAATACTGGGAAAATCTGGAAAATATCGGGAAAATCAGAAAAATATTGGGAAAAATAAAAATGGGAAAATTGAGGAAAATCAATCAGGGAGATCAGGGAAAAAACAGGAAAATTGTGAAAATCAGGGCAAAAATCAGGAAAATTGGGAAAATATCTGGATTACCGGGAAAATATTGGGGAAATAAATCAGGAAAGTATTGGGGAAAAAAATCGGGAAAATCAATTGGGAAAATATTGGGAAAGTATTGGGAAAGGTAATCAGGAAAATTGGGAAAATAAATCAGGAAAATTGGGGAAATAAATCAGGAAAATTGGGGGAAAAATCAGGAAAATTGGGGAAATAAATCAGGAAAATTGGGAAAATAAATCAGGAAAATTGGGGAAATAAATCAGGAAAATTGGGAAAATAAATCAGGAAAATTGGGAAAATAAATCAGGAAAATTGGGGAAATAAATCAGGAAAATTGGGGAAATAAATCAGGAAAATTGGGACAATAAATCAGGAAAATTGGGACAATAAATCAGGAAAATTGGGACAATAAATCAGGAAAATTGGGGAAATAAATCAGGAAAATTGGGACAATAAATCAGGAAAATTGGGGAAATAAATCAGGAAAATTGGGAAAATAAATCAGGAAAATTGGGGGAAAAATCAGGAAAATTGGGGAAATAAATCAGGAAAATTGGGGAAATAAATCAGGAAAATTGGGACAATAAATCAGGAAAATTGGGGAAATAAATCAGGAAAATTGGGAAAATAAATCAGGAAAATTGGGGGAAAAATCAGGAAAATTGGGAAAATAAATCAGGAAAATTGGGAAAATAAATCAGGGAAATTGGGGAAATAAATCAGGAAAATTGGGAAAATAAATCAGGGAAATTGGGAGAATAAATCAGGAAAATTGGGAAAATAAATCAGGAAAATTGGGGAAATAAATCAGGAAAATTGGGGGAAAAATCAGGAAAATTGGGGGAAATAAATCAGGAAAATTGGGAAAATAAATCAGGAAAATTGGGGAAATAAATCAGGAAAATTGGGGGAAAAATCAGGAAAATTGGGAAAATAAATCAGGAAAATTGGGGAAATAAATCAGGAAAATTGGGACAATAAATCAGGAAAATTGGGGAAATAAATCAGGAAAATTGGGGAAATAAATCAGGAAAATTGGGACAATCAGGAAAATTGGGGAAATAAATCAGGAAAATTGGGACAATAAATCAGGAAAATTGGGACAATAAATCAGGAAAATTGGGACAATAAATCAGGAAAATAAATCAGGCAAGGATTGGGACAATCGATGGGGACAATCAGGGAACCAACGCGGAACCGCACAGGAAAATCCGCGGCAACGTCGGGGGCCTCGCGCCGGGGCTGTACCTGGATGAGGCGATCGGCCAGAGCCGCGCTCTCCTGGGGACGGACACACAGACAGCTCAGGGACGGGGACACACAGACAGCTCAGGGACGGGGACAGACAGACAGCTCAGGGACAGGGACACACAGACAGCTCAGCGACAGCGACAGGGACACACAGACAGCTCAGGGACAGGGACACACAGACAGCTCAGCGACAGCGACAGGGACACACAGACAGCTCAGGGACAGGGACACACAGACAGCTCAGGGACAGGGACACACAGACAGCTCAGGGACGGGGACACACAGACAGCTCAGGGACGGGGACACACAGACAGCTCAGGGACAGGGACACACAGACAGCTCAGGGACGGGGACACACAGACAGCTCAGGGACAGGGACACACAGACAGCTCAGCGACAGCGACAGGGACACACAGACAGCTCAGGGACAGGGATGGGGACACAGGGACAGGGACAGACAGACAGCTCAGCGACAGCGACAGGGACAGACAGACAGCTCAGGGACGGGGACACAGGGACAGGGACAGGGACAGGGACAGACAGACAGCTCAGGGACAGGGAGAGGGACAGAGAGAGAGGGGTCAGGGACAGTGACAGGGACAGGGACAGTGACAGTGACACAGTGACAGTGACAGTGACAGTGACACAGACACAGTGACACAGTGACAATGACACAGTGACAGTGACAGTGACACAGTGACAGTGACACAATGACACAGTGACAGTGACAGTGACAGTGACACAGTGACACAGTGACAGTGACACAGTGACAGTGACACAATGACACAGTGACAGTGACAGTGACACAGTGACAGTGACAGTGACAGTGACACAGTGACACAGTGACAGTGACACAATGACACAGTGACAGTGACACAGTGACACAGTGACAATGACACAATGACACAGTGACAGTGACACAATGACACAGTGACAGTGACAGTGACACAGTGACACAGTGACAATGACACAGTGACAGTGACACAGACACAGTGACAGTGACACAGTGACACAGTGACAGTGACAGTGACAGTGACACAGTGACACAGTGACAGTGACACAGTGACAGTGACACAATGACACAGTGACAGTGACACAGTGACACAGTGACAGTGACAGTGACAGTGACAGTGACACAGTGACAGTGACAGTGACACAGTGACACAGTGACAGTGACAGTGACAGTGACACAGTGACAGTGACACAGTGACAGTGACACAGTGACAATGACACAATGACACAGTGACAGTGACACAATGACACAGTGACAGTGACACAGTGACAGTGACAGTGACAGTGACACAGTGACACAGTGACAATGACACAATGACACAGTGACAGTGACACAATGACACAGTGACAGTGACAGTGACACAGTGACAGTGACACAGTGACAGTGACACAATGACACAGTGACAGTGACAGTGACAGTGACAGAGTGACAGTGACACAGTGACACAGTGACAGTGACAGAGTGACAGTGACAGTGACAGTGACAGTGACACAGTGACAGTGACACAGTGACAGTGACAGTGACAGAGTGACAGTGACAGTGACACAGTGACACAGTGACAGTGACAGTGACACAGTGACACAGTGACACAGTGACAGTGACAGTGACACAGTGACAGTGACACAGTGACAGTGACAGTGACACAGTGACACAGTGACACAGTGACAGTGACAGTGACACAGTGACAGTGACAGTGACACAGTGACACAGTGACAGTGACACAGTGACAGTGACACAGTGACAGTGACAGTGACAGAGTGACAGTGACACAGTGACAGTGACACAGTGACAGTGACAGTGACAGTGACACAGTGACAGTGACACAGTGACAGTGACAGTGACACAATGACACAGTGACAGTGACACAGTGACAGTGACAGTGACAGTGACAGCCCCAGAGCCGTCAGCCCCAGCCCCCCCAGCTCTCCCCATCCCCCACTCCCCATCCCGGCCTTTGGGCCCTTTCGGGTGACAATCACAATTTTTTATTTTGTGTCTCACTGGGGGGGGTTGGACCCACAATGGGGGAAGGTTTGGGTTTTTGGGTTCCGTGCGGGGTTTGAGGGGTTTGGGAGGATTTTGTCGTTTTTTTGGGGTTTTTGGGGAGTTTGTTGGGGTTCCATGCGGTGTTTTTGCTTTTTTTGGGGTGTTTTGGGTGGGTTTTTTTGGAGTATTTTGGATTTCTGGGGGGTTCTATGGGTTCCATGCAGTGTTTTTGGGGGGGTTTTGGTTTGTTTTTGGGGTTCCATGCGGTGTTTGAAGTTTTTTTGGGAGTTTTCTGGGTTCCATGCGGTGTTTTAGTTTGTTTGGGGGAGTTTTTCAGGGGTTTTTTTTTGGGGTTCCATGCCGTGTTTTAGGTTTTTTTGGGGTGTTATTCAGGGTTCCATGTGGTGTTTGAGGTTTTTCTGGCAGCTTTTTTTAGGTTGTTACGGGTGTTTTGGGGGAGTTTTCTGGGGTTCCATGCGGTGTTTGAGGTTTTTTGGGGGAGTTTTCTGGTGTTCCATGCGGTGTTTAAGGGTTTTTCAGGGGTTATTTTGGGGTTCCATGCGGTGTTTGAGGTTTTTTTGGGGTTTTTTTTTTGGGTTCCATTCACTGTATTAGTATTTTTGGGGGAGTTTTTTGGGGTTCCATTCTTTGTTTTAGGTTTTTTGGGGGTTTTTTTTTGGGTTTCCATGCGGTGTTTGAGGGTTTTTTAGGGTGTTTTTGGGGTTCCATGCAGTGTTTGAGGTTTTTTGGGGGTTTTTTTTGGGGTTCCATGAGGTGTTTTAGGTTTTTTGGGTGTTTTTTTTAGGTTTTTTTGGGTGTTTTGGGGGAGGTTTTGGGGTTCCATGCGGTGTTTGAGTGTTTTTTTTGGGGTGTTTTGGGGGTTTTTTTTGGAGTATTTTGGATTTCTGGGGGGTATTTGGGTTCCATGCAGGGTTTTGGGGCTGTTTTGGGGGTTTTTGGTTTGTTTGTGGGGTTCCATGCGGTGTTTGAGGTTTTTTTGGGTTTTTTGGTTTCCATGCGGTGTTTTACATTTTTTTGGGTTTTTTTGGGGGTTCCATGAGGTGTTTGAGGTTTTTTTGGGAGTTTTTTTTAGGATTTTTGGGGTGTTTTGGGGGAGTTTTTGGGGTTCCATGCGGTGTTTTAGGGGTTTTTTTTGGGGTGTTTTGGGGGTTTTTTTTGGAGTATTTTGGATTTCTGGGGGCTAATCTGGGTTCCATGCAGGGTTTTGGGGCTGTTTTGGGGGTTTTTGGTTTGTTTTTGGGGTTCCATGCGGTGTTTGAGGTTTTTTGGGAGTTTTTTTGGGTTCCATGTGGTGTTTTAGTTTTTTTTTAAGGTTTTCTTTGGGTTTCCATGTGGTGTTTGAGGTTTTTTGGGGGTTTTTCTGGTGTTCCATGCGGTGTTTTAGGGTTTTTCAGGGGTTATTTTGGGGTTCCATGCGGTGTTTGAGGTTTTTTTGGGGTGTTTTGGGCGGGTTTTTTTGGAGTATTTTGGATTTCTGGGGGGTATTTGGGTTCCATGCAGGGTTTTGGGTTGGTTTTTGGGGTTTTTTTTTGGAGTATTTTGGATTTCTGGGGGGTATTTGGGTTCCATGCAGGGTTTTGGGGCTGTTTTGGGGGTTTTTGGTTTGTTTTTGGGGTTCTATGCGGTGTTTGAGGTTTTTTGGGGGAGTTTTTGGTGTTCCATTCTTTGTTTTAGGACTTTTTGGGGGCTTTTTTGGGGTTCCATGTGGTGTTTTAGGTTTTTTTTAGGGTTTTCTTTGGGGTTCCATGCGGTGTTTGAGGTTTGTTGGGGTTTTCTGAGTTTCCATGCGGTGTTTTAGGATTTTTGGGGGGAATTTTTTGGGTTCCATGTGGTGTTTGAGGTGTTTTGGGGGGCTTTTTTTGGGGTTCCATGCGCTGTTTTACATTTGTTGGGGTTTTCTTTGGGGTTCCCTGCAGTGTTTGAGGTTTTTTGGGGGGTTTTTTCAGGGTTTTTTTGGATTCCATGTGGTGTTTTAGGTTCTTTTGCGTTTCCATGCGGTGTTTGAGGTTTTTTTGGGGGTGTCTTTTTGGGGTTCCATGCGGTGTTTTAGGTTTTTTTGGGGTTTTTTTGGGTTCCATGTGGTGTTTTAGGCTTTTTTGGGTTTTTTTTGGTGTTCCATGCAATGTTTTAGGTTTTTGGGGTTTTTTGGGTTCCATGCAGAGATTTGATGTTTTTTGGGTGTTTTGGGGTTTATTTGCTTGGGTTCCTGCAGTGGTTCTGGGTTTTTTTGGGGTTCCGTGCGGTGTTTTAGGTTTGTTTGGGGGTGTTTTTTGGGATTCCATTCTTTGTTTTAGTTTTTTTTGGGGGTTTTTTGTGGTTCCATGTGGTGTTTTAGGTTTTTTTTTTTGGGTTCCGTGCAGTATTTTAGGATTTTTTGGGGTTTGTTTTTGGGTTTCCATGCGGTGTTTTAGGCTTTTTTTGGGGTTTTTTTTGGGTTCCATGCAATGTTTTAGGTTTTTGGGGTTTTTTTGTGTTCCAAGCAGCGATTTGATGTTTTTTGGGTGTTTTGGGGTTTATTTGTTTGGGTTCCTGCAGTGGTTCTGGGTTTTTTTGGGGTTCCGGGCGCTGTTTCAGACTTTTCTGGGGGTTCCCTGCTGTGCTTTGCCTTTGCCTTTGGGGCATTTTGGTTTTTTTTAGTTTTTGTTCCATGCAGAGTTTGGGGTTTGTGGGGAGGGGTTTTTTTTTGGGGTGTTTTTTGGGTTTTTTGGGGTTCCATGCGGTGCTTTGGGGTATTTGGGTTCCGTGCAGGGTTTTGGGTTGGTTTTTGGGGTTTTTTTTGGAGTATTTTGGATTTCTGGGGGGTATTTGGGTTCCATGCAGTGTTTTGGGGCTGTTTTGGGGGGTTTTTGGTTTGTTTTTGGGGTTCCATGCGGTGTTTGAGGTTTTTTTGGGTTTTTTGGTTTCCATGCGGTGTTTTACATTTTTTTGGGTTTTTTGGGGGTTCCATGAGGTGTTTGAGGTTTTTTTGGGAGTTTTTTTTAGGATTTTTGGGGTGTTTTGGGGGAGTTTTTGGGGTTCCATGCAGTGTTTTAGGGGTTTTTTTTGGGGTGTTTTTGGGGTTTTTTTTGGAGTATTTTGGATTTCTGGGGGGTATTTGGGTTCCATGCAGGGTTTTGGGGCTGTTTTGGGGAATTTTTCGTTTGTTTGTGGGGTTCCATGCGGTGTTTTAGGATTTTTTGGGGGTTTTTTGGGGTTCCATGTGGTATTTTAGGTTTTTTGGGGGGAGTTTTTTGGGTTCCATGCGGTGTTTTATGTTTTTTGGGGTTTTCTTTGGGTTTCCATGCAGTGTTTGAGGTTATTGGGAGTTTTTTTTTAGGGTTTTTGGGGTGTTTTGGGGGAGTTTTTTGGGGTTCCATGCGGTGTTTCAGGTTTTTTGGGGTTTTTTTTGGGGGTTCCATTCATTGTTTTAGGTTTTTTGGGGGTTTTCCTGGTGTTCCATGCGGTGTTATAGGTTTTGTGGGGTTTTCTTTGGGTTTCCATGTGGTGTTTTAAGTTTTTTTGGGGGTTTTTTGGGGTTCCATGCCGTGTTTTAGGTTTTTTGGGTTTTTTTTTCAGTGTTTTTTTTGGTTTCCATGCAGTGTTTTAGGTTTTTTCAGGAGTTTTTTTGGGTTCCATTCATTGTTTTAGGTTTTTTGGGGGTTTTTCTGGTGTTCCATGCGGTGTTTTAGGTTTTTTGGGGGAGTTTTTTCAGGGGTTTTTTTGGGTTCTCTGCGGTGTTTTAGGGTTTTTTGGGGTTCCATGTGGTGTTTTAGGGTTTTTTGGGGTTCTCTGTGGTGTTTTAGGGTTTTTTGGGTTCTCTGCAGTGTTTTAGGGTTTTTTGGGGTTCCTTGTGGTGTTTTAGGGTTTTTTGCGTTCTCTGCGGTGTTTTAGGGTTTTTGGGGTTCCATGTGGCGTTTTAGGGGTTTTTTTTTTTGGGTTCCATGCAGTGGTTTGGGTTTGGTTTTGGGTTTTTTGGGGTTCCATGTGGTATTTTAGGGTTTTTTGGGGTTCCATGTGGTGTTTTAGGGTTTTTTGGGTTCTCTGCAGTGTTTTAGGGTTTTTTGGGGGTCCATGAGGTGTTTTAGGGTTTTTTGGGTTCTCTGCAGTGTTTTGGGTTTTTTGGGGTTCCATGTGGTATTTTAGGGTTTTTTGGGGTTCCATGTGGTGTTTTAGGGTTTTTTGGGGTTCCATGTGGTGTTTTAGGGTTTTTTGGGGTTCTCTGTGGTGTTTTAGGGTTTTTTGGGTTCTCTGCAGTGTTTTAGGGTTTTTTGGGGTTCCTTGTGGTGTTTTAGGGTTTTTTGGGTTCTCTGCGGTGTTTTAGGGTTTTTGGGGTTCCATGTGGTGTTTTAGGGTTTTTTTTTTTTGGGGTTCCATGCAGTGGTTTGGGTTTGGTTTTGGGTTTTTTGGGGTTCCATGTTGTGTTTTAGGGTTTTTTGGGGTTCTCTGTGGTGTTTTAGGGTTTTTTGGGTTCCATGTGGTGTTTTAGGGTTTTTTGGGTTCTCTGCAGTGTTTTAGGGTTTTTTGGGGTTCCATGTGGTGTTTTAGGGTTTTTTGGGGTTCCTTGTGGTGTTTTAGGGTTTTTTGGGTTCTCTGCAGTGTTTTAGGGTTTTTTGGGGGTCCATGTTGTGTTTTAGGGTTTTTTGCGTTCTCTGCGGTGTTTTAGGGTTTTTTGGGGTTCTCTGTGGTGTTTTAGGGTTTTTTGGGGTTCCATGTGGTGTTTTAGGGTTTTTTGGGTTCTCTGCGATGTTTTAGGGTTTTTTGGGTTCCATGTGGTGTTTTAGGGTTTTTTGGGTTCTCTGCAGTGTTTTAGGGTTTTTTGGGGTTCCATGTGGTGTTTTAGGGTTTTTTGGGGGTCCATGAGGTGTTTTAGGGTTTTTTGGGTCCTCTGCAGTGTTTTAGGGTTTTTTGGGGTTCCATGAGGTGTTTTAGGGTTTTTTGAGGTTCCTTGTGGTGTTTTAGGGTTTTTTGGGGTTCCATGTGGCGTTTTAGGGTTTTTTGGGGTTCTCTGTGGTGTTTTAGGGTTTTTTGGGTTCTCTGCAGTGTTTTAGGGTTTTTTGGGGTTCCATGTGGTGTTTTAGGGTTTTTTGGGGGTCCATGAGGTGTTTTAGGGTTTTTTGGGTCCTCTGCAGTGTTTTAGGGTTTTTTGGGGTTCCATGTGGCGTTTTAGGGTTTTTTGGGGTTCTCTGTGGTGTTTTAGGGTTTTTTGGGGTTCTCTGTGGTGTTTTAGGGTTTTTTGGGGTTCCATGTGGTGTTTTAGGGTTTTTTGGGGTTCCATGTGGTGTTTTAGGGTTTTTGGGGTTCCATGTGGTGTTTTAGGGTTTTTTGGGGTTCCATGTGGTGTTTTAGGGTTTTTTGGGGTTCCATGTGGTGTTTTAGGGTTTTTTGGGGTTCCATGTGGTGTTTTAGGGGTTTGTTGGGGCATTTTTGGGGGTTTTGGGGAGGATTTTTGGGGTCCTCACCTTCTCCAGGGTCTCGATGCGCTGCTTGAGCAGGCGATTCTCAGAGCGGAGCCGCTGAGGGGACACGGAGGGGACACGGAGGGGACACGGAGGGGACACGGAGGGGACAATGGGTGGTGATCCAGATGTCCCCATGTCCCCCAGCTGTCCCCAGGTGACCCCACATGTCCCCAGGTGCCCCTGTGTATCCCCAGGGATGTCCCCAGGCATCCCCAGGTGTCCCCCAGCTGTCCCCAGGTGACCCCAGATGTCCCCAAGGATGTCCCCCAGCTGTCCCCAGGATTGTCCCCAGGATTGTCCCCAGGTGTCCCCAGGTGTCCCTGCAGTGTCCCCAGGGATGTCCCCAGGGGTCCCTCAGGTGACCCTGCAGTGTCCCTGTAGTGTCCCCAGGTGTGCTCAGGTGTCCCTGCAGTGTCCCCAGGTGTCCCCAGGTGTCCCTGCAGTGTCCCCAGGTGTGCTCAGGTGTCCCTGCAGTGTCCCCAGGTGTGCTCAGGTGTCCCTGCAGTGTCCCCAGGTGTCCCCAGGTGTCCCAGGTGTCCCCAGGTGTCCCTGCAGTGTCCCCAGCTGTGTCACCTTGATCTCGATCTGCTCCTCCATCTCTTTGCTCTTGAGGGCGGCGTATTCCTTCTCCAGCCTGGGGACACACGGACAGCTGGGGACAGGGACAGACGGACAGAGACACGGACACGGGGACAGCGATGGGGACAGGGACGGGGACAGGGGGGCAGGGACAGGGACAGGGGACAGCGATGGGGACGGGGACAGGGACGAGGGGACACAGGGGCAGAGGGGACAACATGGGGACAGGGCGGGGACAGCAGGGACAGGCACAGGGACAGGTTGGGGACATGGACAGGGACACAGGGACAGGGACAGGGACAGGGTGGGGACAGCGAGAGGTTGGGAAAAGGGACAGGGTGGGGACAGGGACAGGGACAGGGACAGGGACAGGGACAGGGTGGGGACAGGGACAGGGACAGGGACTGGGACAGGGACAGGGACGGGACAGGGACAGGGTGGGGACAGGGACAGGGATGGAGAGGACAAGGACAGAGACAGGAACAAGGACAGGAAAGGGACAAAGGGACCAGGGGGAGGGGACAGGGACAGGGACAGGGACAGGGACAGAGAGGGGACAGCGACAGGGATGGGACAGGGACATGGGAACAGGGACAAGGATGGGGACAAGGACAAGGATGGGGATGGGAAAGGGACAGGGACAGAGGGACAGGGGACAGGGATGGGGACAGGGACAGAGGGACAGGGGACAGGGATGGGGACAGGGACAGCTGAGGACAGGGATGGGGACAAGGACAGGGATGGGAACAGAGTGGGGACAAGGACACGGATGGGAAAGGGACAGAGGGGACAGGAACAGGGACAGGGATGGGGACACAGGGACAGAGAGGACAAAGGGGACAGGGACAGAGGGGACAGGGATGGGAAAGGGACACAAGGACAGGGACGGGGATAAGAACAGGGGACAGGGACAGGGACAGGGACACAGGGACAGGGGGGACAGGGAATGGGACAGAGAATGGGACAGAGGGGACTCGGGGGGGACACGGGGACACAAGGACAGGGACACGGACACAGGGACACAGGGACAGAGGGACAAGGACAGAGGGGAGACACAAGGGCAGAGGGGACAGAAGGACAGGGACAGGGGACACAGGGATAAGGACAGAGGGGACAGAAGGACACAGGGACACAGGGACAGAAGGACAGGGACAGAGGGACACAGGGACAGAGGGACAGAGGGACAGAGGGACACAGGGACAGAGGGACAGGACAGAGGGACAGAGGGACAGAGGGACACAGGGACAGGGCGACAGAAGGACAGAGGGACACAGGGACAGGGGGACACAGGGACACAGGGACAGAGGGACACAGGGACAGAAGGACACAGGGACAGAGGGACAGAGGGACAGAGGGACAGAAGGACAGAGGGGACAGAGGGACAGAGGGACACGGGGACAGAGGTGCCCTGACCTCTTCATCTTGCGGGGGTTGTACTTGACCTGGCAGGCGCGCAGGATCAGCTGGTCGGGGCACGAGTCGAACTGGTGAGGGATCACCTTCTGGAAGTACTGCGGGCGGGAGCGGGGCCACCCCAACATCGGGGAGTGAACCCCAAAATCAGGGCAATTCACACAGATCGGGGACAATTCACCCCAAAATCAGGGCAATTCACACAGATCGGGGATTATTCACCCCAAAATCAGGGCAATTCACACAAATCGGGGATTATTCACCCCAAAATGGGCAATTCACACAAATCGGGGACAATTCACCCCAAAATGGGGAATTCAGACAAATCGGGGACAATTCACCCCAAAATGGGGAGCTCAGAACAAATCGGGGACAATTCACCCCAAAATGGGGACAATTCACCCCAAAATGGGGACAATTCTGACCAAATGGGGAGTTCACCCCAAAATGGGGACAATTCACCCCAAAATGGGGACAATTCTGACCAAATGGGGAGTTCACCCCAAAATGGGGACAATTCACCCCAAAATGGGGAGTTCAGAACAAATTGGAGACAATTCAGACCAAAAATGGGGGAAAATGGCACAAAACAGAGAAAACCGGGGCAAAATGGGGATGGACCCATCCTGTTGGCCAAACCCACCCCAAATCCCACCCCACCGACCAAACCCACTCCAAACCCACCCCAAATCCCACCCCATTGACCAAACCTACCCCAAACCCACCCCAAATCCACCCCAAATCCCATCCATTGACCAAACCCACCCCAAATCCCATCCCATTGACCAAACCCACCCCAAACCCACCCCAAATCCCACCCCATTGACCAAACCCACCCCAAACCCACCCCAAATCCCATCCCATTGACCAAACCCACTCCAAACCCACCCCAAATCCCACCCCACTGACCAAACCTACCCCAAACCCACCCCAAATCCCACCCCATTGACCAAACCTACCCCAAATCCCACCCCAAATCCCATCCCATTGACCAAACCCACCCCAAACCCACCCCAAACCCATCCCCAAATCCCACCCCATTGACCAAACCCACCCCAAATTCCATCCATTGACCAAACCCATCCCATTGACCAAATCCACCCCAAATCCACCCCAAATCCCACCCCATTGACCAACCCTACCCCAAACCCACCCCAACCCCACCCCACTGACCAAACCCACCCCCTGACCAACCTCACCCCATTGACCAACCCCACCCTACTGACCAAACCCAACCTATTGACCAACCCCACCCCAAACCCACTGACCAACCCCACCCCACTGACCAACCCCACCCCACTGACCAACCCCACCCCAAATCCACCTCACCCCAAGCCCACCCCATGGACCAAAGCCACCCCCTGACCAACCTCACCCCACTGACCAACCCCACCCCAAACCCACCCCAAGCCCACTGACCAACCCCACCCCACTGACCACGCCCACCCCACGGTCACCCCACTGAACAAACCCACCCCAAACCCACCCTAAATCCCATCCCACTGACCAAGGTCACCCCCTGACCAAACCCACCCCACTGATCAAACCCACCCCACTGACCAAACCCACCCCACTGACCAAACCCACCCCATTGACCAACCCCATCCCAAACCCACCCCATTGACCAACCCCACCCCACTGACCAAACCCACCCCATTGACCAACCCCATCCCAAACCCACCTCACCCCAACCCCACTGACCAACCCCACCCCACTGACCAACCCCATACCATTGACCAACCCCACCCCAAGCCCACCCCATTGACCAACCCCACCCCACTGACCAACCCCACCCCAACCTGACCCCATTGCCACAACCCCACCCCAAACCCACCCCAAGGCCACCCCACTGACCAACCCCACCCCACTGACCAACCCCATCCCATTGACCAACCCCACCCCACTGACCAACCCCACCCCAACCCCACCCCAAGCCCACCCCAACCCCACCCTACTGACCAACCCCAACCTATTGACCAACCCTATCCCAAACCCATCCCACCCCAACCCCACCCCATTGACCAACCCCACCCCACTGACCAACCCCACCCCAACCTGACCCCATTGCCACAACCCCACCCCAAACCCACCCCAAGGCCACCCCACTGACCAACCCCACCCCACTGACCAACCCCATCCCATTGACCAACCCCACCCCACTGACCAACCCCACCCCACTGACCAAGGCCACCCCAACCCCACCCCAAGCCCACCCCAACCCCACCCTACTGACCAACCCCAACCTATTGACCAACCCTATCCCAAACCCATCCCACCCCAACCCCACCCCATTGACCAACCCCACCCCAGCCCCACCCCACTGACCAACCCCATACCATTGACCAACCCCACCCCAAACACACCCCAAACACACCCCAACCCCACCCCATTGACCAACCCCACCCCAGCCCCACCCCAACCCCACCCCACTGACCAACCCCACCCCAAACACACCCCAAACACACCCCAACCCCACTGACCAACGCCACCCCATTGACCAACCCCACCCCAACCCCACCCCAACCCCACCCCACTGACCAACCCCACCCCACTGACCAACCCCACCCCAAACACACCCCAAACACACCCCAACCCCACCCCATTGACCAACCCCACCCCAGCCCCACCCCAACCCCACCCCATTGACCAACCCCACCCCATTGACCAACCCCACCCCAGCCCCACCCCAACCCCACCCCACTGACCAACCCCACCCCATTGACCAACCCCACCCCAAACACACCCCAAACACACCCCAACCCCACTGACCAACCCCACCCCATTGACCAACCCCACCCCACTGACCAACCCCACCCCACTGACCAAACCCAAACCCACTGACCAACCCCACCCCATTGCCCCAACCCCACCCCAAGGCCACCCAACCCCACCCCAGTGACCAACCCCACCCCAACCCCACCCCATTGCCCAACCCCACCCCATTGACCAACCCCACCCCAAGGCCACCCCATTGCCCCAGGCCACCCCAAGGCCACCCCAAGGCCACCCCATTGCCCAACCCCACCCCAACCCCACCCCAAGGTCACCCCAAGGCCACCCCAGTGACCACCCCCACCCCAGCCCAGCCCCCGAGGCCAGCCCTGGGTGGGGCGGGTACCTGGGACATGCCCTCCATGTCCAGCTGCACCAGCTCGGCCTGGTTGAACTGCAGCAGCGCCACCCCCACGCGGAACACGATCTCCAGACCCTGCCACCACCACGGCCAGATGGTCAGCGTGGCCACCATGGTCACCACGGGGCCACCACGGTCACCTCGGGGCCACCATGGTCACCATGGGGCCACCACAGACACCTCGGGGCCACCACGGTCACCTCGGGGCCACCATGGTCACCACGGGGCCACCATGGCCACCCCATCCCTGCCACCACCACACCTGGTCAGCGTGGCCATCATGGACAGCACGGGGCCACCACGGTCACCTCAGGGCCACCATGGTCACCATGGGGCCACCACGGTCACCTTGGGGCCACCATGGTCACCTTGGGGCCACCACGGCCACCCCATCCCTGCCACCACCACACCTGGTCAGCGTGGCCATCATGGACAGCACGGGGCCACCACGGTCACCTCAGGGCCACCATGGTCACCTTGGGGCCACCACGGCCACCCCATCCCTGCCACCACCACACCTGGTCAGCGTGGCCACTGGGGACACCATGGGGCCACCATGGTCACCTCAGGGCCACCATGGTCACCTCGGGGCCACCACGGCCACCCCATCCCTGCCACCACCACACCTGGTCAGCGTGGCCATCAGGGCCACCACGGGGCCACCATGGTCATCAGGACCATCCCACCCCTGCCATCCATCACCCGTTCAGTCAGCGTGGCCACCACGGGGCCACCACGGGGCATTGGGGCCACCTCAGAGCCACCTTGGGTCATGCCAGATCACCACGGCCACCACAGGGTCACCATGGCCACCCCGAGGCCACCCTGGGTCATTGGGGCCACCCCACCCCTGCCACCACCACACCTGGTCAGCGTGGCCACCATGGACACCTCAGGGCCACCATGGACACCTCAGGGCCACCACGGTCACCTCGGGGCCACCATGGTCACCTCAGGGCCACCACGGTCACCTCGGGGCCACCATGGACACCTCAGGGCCACCACGGTCACCTCGGGGCCACCATGGACACCTCGGGGCCACCATGGTCACCTCGGGGCCACCCCACCCCTGCCACCACCACACCTGGTCAGCGTGGCCACCACGGACACCTCAGGGCCACCACGGACACCTCAGGGCCACCACGGTCACCTCAGGGCCACCACGGACACCTCGGGGCCACCATGGACACCTCAGGGCCACCACGGTCACCTCGGGGCCACCATGGACACCTCGGGGCCACCACGGACACCTCGGGGCCACCCCACCCCTGCCACCACCACACCTGGTCAGCGTGGCCACCACGGACACCTCAGGGCCACCACGGACACCTCAGGGCCACCACGGACACCTCAGGGCCACCATGGACACCTCAGGGCCACCACGGACACCTCGGGGCCACCATGGACACCTCGGGGCCACCATGGACACCTCAGGGCCACCATGGACACCTTGGGGCCACCACGGTCACCTCAGGGCCACCATGGTCACCTTGGGGCCACCATGGACACCTCGGGGCCACCATGGACACCTCAGGGCCACCATGGTCACCTTGGGGCCACCATGGACACCTCGGGGCCACCACGGTCACCTCAGGGCCACCATGGACACCTCGGGGCCACCACGGTCACCTCAGGGCCACCATGGAGACCTCGGGGCCACCCTGGGTCATGTCTGGGTCACCCAGAGCCCGTTTTTGGGGGATTTGATCCACCCCAAACCCATTTCTGAGGGATTTGGTCAAACCCAAACCCATTTTTCTGGACTTTGATCCACCCCAAACTCATTCTTGAGGGATTTGGTCAAACCAAACTCGTTTTTGAAGAATTTGATCCGTCCCAAACTCATTTTTGAGGGACTTCATCAAACCAAACCCATTTTTGAGTGATTTGATCAAACCCAAATCCATTTTTGAGGAGTTTGATCCACCCCAAACCCATTTTTGAGGAGTTTGGTCAAACCCAAACCCATTTTTGAAGAGTTTGATCCACCTCAAACCCATTCTTGAGGGACCTCATCAAACCAAATCCATTTTTGAGGGATTTGGTCAAACCCAAACCCATTTTTCTGGACTTTGATCTACCCCAAACCCAGATTTGAAGCATTTGATCCACCCCAAACCCATTTTTGAGTGATTTGATCAAACCCAAATCCATTTTTGAGGAGTTTGATCCACCCCAAACCCATTTTGGAAGGATTTGGTCAAACCCAAACCCGTTTTTGAGGGACTTGGTTCCACCCCAAAACCATTTCTGAGGGATTTGGTTCCACCTCCAATTTTTCAGTGATTTGATCAAACCCAAACTGATTTTTGAGGGATTTGGTCAAACTAAACCCACTTTTCTGGACTTTGATCCACCCCAAACCCATTTTTGAGGGATTTGATCAAACCCAAACCCATTCTTGAGGGACATCATCAAACCCAAACCCATTTTTGAAGGATTTGATCAAACCCAAACCCACTTTTCTGGACTTTGATCCACCCCAAACCCAATTTTTGAGGAGTTTGATCCACCTCAAACTCGTTCTTGAGGGACATCATCAAACCCAACCCGTTCTTGAGGGACTTGGTCAAACCCAAACCCACTTTTTAGCGATTTGCTCAAACCCAAACCCATTTTTCAGGGATTTGATCCACCCCAAACTCATTCTTGAGGGATTTGGTCAAACCCAAAATAATTTTTGAGTGATTTGATCAACCCAAACCCATTTTGGAAGGATTTGGTCAAACCCAAACCCATTTTTGAGGGGTTTGATGCACCCCAAACCCATTCTTGAGGGACATCATCAAACCCAACCCGTTCTTGAGGGACTCGGTCAAACCCAAACCCACTTTTGAACGATTTGGTCAAACCAAATCAAATTTTTCTGGACTTCAATCCCACCCAAACCCATTTTTTTGGGGGATTTTTTGCCCCGGGTCCCCAGTTTTGGGTCAGAAGGGGTGGATTTGGGGCCACCTCGTACATGAAGATGTCGCAGACGCGCGTGGCCACGGGCAGGGGGAAGGTGGTGAGGAAGAGCGTGAGGAACCAGCCCAGATCCTGAGGGGTTTGGTTCCACCCCAGATTCTGAGGGGTTTGGCCAAACCCAACCCATTTGTGAGGAGTTTGTTCCACCCCAAACTCGTTTTTGAGGGACTTCATCACACCAAACCCATTCTTGAGGGATTTACTCAAACCCAAACTTTGTTTTGAAGGATTTGTTCCACCCCAAACCCATTTTTGAAGAGTTTGATCCACCTCAAACTCGTTCTTGAGGAATTTGATCCACCCCAAACCCGTTTTTGAGGTATTTACTCAAACCCAAACCCAAACCCATTTTTGAGGGATTTGGTCAAACCCAAACCCATTTTTGAGGAGTTTGACCCACCCCAAACCCATTCTGGAGGGACATCACCAAACCAAATCCATTCTTGAGGGATTTACTCAAACCCCAAACCCATTTTTTTGGGGTTTTTTCCCCCCCAGGCCCAGTTTTGGGGTGGATTTGGGGCCACCTCGTACATGAAGATGTCGCAGACGCGCGTGGCCACGGGCAGGGGAAGGTGGTGAGGACCAGCGTGAGGAACCAGCCCAGATCCTGAGGGGTTTGGTTCCACCCCAGATTCTGAGGGGTTTGGCCAAACCCAACCCATTTTTGAAGAGTTTGATCCACCTCAAACTCGTTCTTGAGGAATTTGATCCACCCCAAACCCGTTTTTGAGGTATTTACTCAAACCCAAACCCAAACCCATTTTTGAAGGATTTGATCAACCCAAACCCATTTTGGAAGGATTTGGTCAAACCCAAACCCATTTTTGAGGAGTTTGACCCACCCCAAACCCATTTTTGAGGGACATCACCAAACCAAATCCATTCTTGAGGGATTTACTCAAACCCCAAACCCATTTTTTTGGGGTTTTTGCCCCCCAGGCCCAGTTTTGGGTCAGAAGGGGTGGATTTGGGGCTACCTCGTACATGAAGATGTCGAAGACGCGCGTGGCCACGGGCAGGGGGAAGGTGGTGAGGAAGAGCGTGAGGAACCAGGACGAGGCGTACATGGAGGTGAGGAAGCTCTGCGAGCGGAAATGCACGTTCAGCTCCGGCAGCTGCTCCTGCGGACCGACAGCAGCGGGGATTGGGGGAAAAACGGGGATTTGGGGGGATAAATGGGGATTTGGGGGTCAAGGAAAAAATGGGGGTTTGGGGGGAAAAATGGGGGTTTGGGGTCAAGGAAAAATGGGGGTTTGGGGTCAAGGAAAAATGGGGGTTTGGGGGGAAAATGGGATTTGGGGGGAAAAACAGGGATTTGGGGGGGAAAACGGGGATTTGGGGTCAAGGGAAAAATGGGGGTTTGGGGGGAAAAATGGGGGTTTGGGGTCAAGGAAAAATGGGGATTTGGGGTCAAGGAAAAATGGGGGTTTGGGGGGAAAATGGGATTTGGGGGGAAAAACAGGGATTTGGGGGGGAAAACGGGGATTTGGGGGGAAAATGGGGGTTTCGGGGAAAAACGGGGATTAGGGGTCAGGGAACAGCGGGGATTGGGGGGAAATGGGGATTTGGGGGGAAAACGGGGATTTGGGGGGAAAATGGGGATTTGGGGGGAAAATGGGGATTTGGGGTCAAGGAAAAAATGGGGATTTGGGGGGAAAAATGGGGATTTGGGGTCAAGGAAAAATGGGGGTTTGGGGGGAAAATGGGATTTGGGGGGAAAATGGGATTTGGGGGGAAAATGGGATTTGGGGTCAGAGAAAAACGGGGGTTTGGGGTCAGGGAACAGCGGGGATTGGGGGGAAAATGGGGATTTCGGGGAAAACGGGGATTTGGGGGGAAAACGGGGATTTGGGGGGAAATTGGGGATTTGGGGGGAAAATGGGGATTTGGGGGGAAAAATGGGGAATTTGGGGTCAGAGAAAATGGGGATTTGGGGGGAAAAACGGGGATTTGGGGTCAGGGAACAGCGGGGATTGGGGGGAAATGGGGATTGGGGGAAAAACGGGGATTTGGGGAAAAACAGGGTTTGGGGAGAAAAATGGGGATTTGGGGTCAGGGAACAGCAGGGTTTGGGGTCAGGGAAAAATGGGGGTTTGGGGTCAGAGAAAAACAGGGATTTTGGGGTCAGGGAACAGCGGGGATTGGGGGAAAAATGGGTATTTTGGGGGAAAAACGGGGATTTGGGGGGAAAAACGGGGATTTGGGGGGAAAAACGGGGATTTGGGGGGAAAATGGGGATTTGGGGTCAAGGAAAAATGGGTATTTGGGGGGAAAATGGGGTTTTGGGGGGAAAAACGGGGATTTGGGGGGAAAATGGGGATTAGGGGAGAAAAACGGGGATTTGGGGTCAGAGAAAAACAGGGTTTGGGGGGAAAAACGGGGTTTGGGGTCAGGGAACAGCGGGGTTTGGGGGGAAAAACGGGGATTTGGGGGAAAATGGGGATTTGGGGGGAAAATGGGGATTTGGGGGGAAAATGGGGATTTGGGGAGAAAAATGGGGATTTGGGGTCAGGGAACAGCGGGGTTCGGGGTCAGGGAAAAACGGGGATTTGGGGGAAAAACAGGGTTTGGGGGAAAAATGGGGATTTTGGGTCAGAGAAAAATGGGGATTTGGGGAGAAAAACGGGGTTTGGGGTCAGGGAACAGCGGGGTTTGGGGGGAAAATGGGGATTTGGGGGGGAAAATGGGGATTTTGGGGTTAGAGAACAACAGGGTTTGGGGGGAAAAACGGGGATTGGGGTCAGGGAACAGCGGGGTTCGGGGGGAAAAACGGGGATTTGGGGGAAAATGGGGATTTGGGGGGAAAAACGGGGATTTGGGGTCAGGGAACAGCGGGGTTCGGGGGAAAAATGGGGATTTTGGGTCAGAGAAAAATGGGGTTTTGGGGAAAAATGGGGTTTGGGGAGAAAAATGGGAATTTGGGGTCAGAGAAAAACGGAGGTTTGGGGTCAGACAAAAATGGGAATTTTGGGAAGGATTTGGTGAGAAAAATGGGAATTTGAGGTCAGAGAAAAATGGGGATTTGGGGAGAAAAACGGGGGTTGGTTTGGGGTCAGAGAACAACGGGGTTTGGGGGGAAAAATGGGGATTTGGGTTCAGACAAAAATGGGATTTTGGGGTCAGACAGCCATGGGGATTTGGGGAGAAAAACGGAGATTTGGGGTCAGAGATAAATGGGAATTGGGGGAGAAAAATGGGGGTTTGGGTGAAAAATACGGTTTGGGGGGAAAAATGGGGATTTGGGCTCAGACAAAAATGGAATTTTGGGGTCAGACAGCAATGGGGATTTGGGGAAAAAAGCAGGAGTTTGGAGTCAGAGAAAAATGGGAATTTGGGGAGAAAAACGGGGATTTGGGGTCAGACAGCAATGGGGATTTGGGGAGAAAAATGGGGAATTTGGGGAGAAAAATGGGGATTTGGGGTTGGAGAAAAACAGGAATTTGGGCTCAGATAAAAACGGGAATCGGAGAGAGAAACGGGGGTTTGGGGTGAGAGAAAAATGGGAATTGGAGAGAGAAACGGGGGTTTGGGGTGAGAGAAAAACAGGGATTTGGGGTCAGACAAAAATGGGGATTTGGGAAGAAAAACGGGGATTTGGGGTCAGAGAACAACAGGGTTTTGGGGTCAGAGGAAAATGGGAATTCATGGTTGGACAAAAATGGGAATTTGGGATCTGGACATGGGGACAAAAGTGGGAATTTGGGGTCTGTCCCTGTCCCCGTCCCTGTCCCCATCCCTGTCCCCTCTGTCCCCATCCCCATCCCTGTCCCCGTCCCCGTCCCCGTCCCCTTGCTGTCCCTGTTCCCATCCTGTCCCCTCTGTCCCCATCCCCATCCCTGTCCCTGTCCCATCCCCTCTGTCCCCGTCCTGTCCCCTTGCTGTCCCTGTTCCCATCCCCATCCCCTCTGTCCCCATCCCTGTCCCCTCTGTCCCTGTTCCCTCTGTCCCCATCCCTGTCCCTGTCCCCATCCCCGTCCCCTCTGTCCCCTTGCTGTCCCTGTCCCCTCTGTCCCCATCCCATCCCCTCTGTCCCCTTGCTGTCCCCATCCCTGTCCCCGTCCCTGTCCCCATCCCGGTCCCCTCTGTTCCCCGTCCCTGTCCCCCTCCCTGTCCCCTCTGTCCCCATCCCTGTCCCCATCCCTGTCCCCTCTGTCCCCATCCCTGTCCCCATCCCTGTCCCCTCTGTCCCCGTCCCTGTCCCCTCTGTCCCCGTCCCTGTCCCTGTCCCCCTCCCTGTCCCCTCTGTCCCCATCCCGGTCCCCTCTGTTCCCCGTCCCTGTCCCCCTCCCTGTCCCCTCTGTTCCCCATCCCTGTCCCCCTCGCTGTCCCCTCTGTCCCCATCCCTGTCCCCATCCCTGTCCCCTCTGTCCCCATCCCGTCCCCTCTGTCCCCGTCCCCACCCCTGTCCCCCTCGCTGTCCCCTCTGTCCCCGTCCCTGTCCCCCTCGCTGTCCCCTCTGTCCCCTCTGTCCCCATCCCGTCCCCTCTGTCCCCGTCCCCCTCGCTGTCCCCTCTGTCCCCATCCCGTCCCCTCTGTCCCTGTCCCCATCCGTGTCCCCGCTGTCCCCTCCCTGTCCCCCCGCTGTGGCACCTGCAGCAGGAACTCGAACTGGTAGATGCAGAGCCCCAGCTCGGCCATGCTGGGCTTGAAGAGCTCTCGCAGCCGGTACTCCTGCATCAGGCGCACGAACACGCTGAACGCCTCCTCCTCCGGCATCTGGGGGGAGAGTCCCAAAAACACCCGGGAATCCCCAGCAGAATCCCTGGAATTCCCAGAGAAATCCCCGAAATTCCCATCAAAACGCACAGAATTCCCAGCAGAACCCAACAATTCCCACCAAACGCTGAACGCCTCCTCCTCCGGCATCTGGGGGGACATTCCCAAAAACACCCGGGAATTCCCATCAGAATCCCTGGAATTCCCAGAAAAATCCCCGGAATTCCCAGCAAAAACCCCGGAATTCCCATAAAAACCTCAGAATTCCCACTAAACCCTGAACGCCTCCTCCTCCGGCATCTTTTGTGGGAAAAGCACGGGATTCCCCCAAAAAAATGGAAATTCCCAGAAACCCCCAGAAATTCCAAAAATACCCCCAGAAATTCCCAAAAAAACCCCCAGAATTCCCAAACAACCCCTAGAAATTCCCAAAACCCCCAGAATTCCCACAAAACCCCAGAAATTCCCAGGAAAAAAAAAACGAATTCCCAAAAAAACCCAGAAATTCCCAGGAAAACAAACAAACAAAAAAACCCCAGAATTCCCAGAAAAAAAACCAGAATTCCCAGGAAAAAACCCCAGAATTCCCAGAAAAAAAACAGAATTCCCACAAAAACCCCACAATTCCCAGGAAAAAAAACCCCAGAATTCCCACAAAACCCCAGAAATTCCCAGGAAAAAAACCCAGAAATTCCCAGGTAACCCCAGAAATTCCCAGGAAAAAAACCCAGAAATTCCCAGAAAAAAAAACCCCAGAATTCCCAGAAAGCCCAGAATTCCCAAAAAGCCTCACAATTCCCAGAACCCCGGAATTCCCCGAAAAAACCCGCCAGAATTCCCCCCAAAAAAACCCAGAATTCCCAAAAAAAAACCCCCAGAATTCCCACAAGACCCCAGAAATTCCAAGGAAAAAAATCCCAGAATTCCCAGAAAAAACCCAGAATTCCCAGAACCCCCAGAATCTGCAGAACCCTCAGAAATCCCAGAAAACTCCAGAATTCCCATAAAACCCCCAGAATTCCCAGAAAACCCCCAGACATTCCCAGGAAAAATCCCCAGAATTCCCAGAAAACCCCAGAATTCCCACAAGAACCCCGGAATTCCCCGAAAAAAACCCGCCAGAATTCCCAAAAAAAACCCCAGAATTCCCAGAAACCCCCAGAAATTCCCAGGGAAAAAACCCCAGAATTCCCAGAAAAACCCCAGAATTCCCACAAATCCCCCAGAATTCCCACAAAACCCCCAGAAATTCCCACAAAACCCCCAGAATGCCCAGAACCCTCCATGCCCAGAACCCCCCAGAATTCCCAAAAACCCCAGAAATTCCCAGGAAAAAAACCCAGAAATTCCCAGGTAACCCCGGAATTCCCAAAAACCCCAGAAATTCCCAGAAAAAAACCCCCCAGAATTCCCAGAAAACCCCCAGAAATTCCCAGGAAAAAAAAACACAGAAAACCCCAGAAATTCCAAGAAAAAAAGCCCCAGAATTCCCAAAACCCCGGAATTCCCAAAAACCCCCAGAATGCCCAGAACCCCCCAGAATGCCCAGAACCCCCAGGATGCCCAGGAACCCCCAGAATGCCCAGAACCCCCCAGAATGCCCAGAACCCCCCGTGCCCAGAACCCCCCGTGCCCAGAACCCCCCAGAATGCCCAGGAACCCCCAGAATGCCCAGAACCCCCAGAATGCCCAGAACCCCCCATGCCCAGAACCCCCAGAATGCCCAGGAACCCCCCAGAATGCCCAGAACCCCCCGTGCCCAGAACCCCCCATGCCCAGAACCCCCAGAATGCCCAGAACCCCCCAGAATGCCCAGAACCCCCAGAATGCCCAGAACCCCCCAGAATGCCCAGAACCCCCCATGCCCAGAACCCCCCAGAATGCCCAGAACCCCCAGAATGCCCAGAACCCCCAGAATGCCCAGAACCCCCCAGAATGCCCAGAACCCCCAGAATGCCCAGAACCCCCCGTGCCCAGAACCCCCCAGAATGCCCAGGAACCCCCAGAATGCCCAGAACCCCCCAGAATGCCCAGAACCCCCAGAATGCCCAGAACCCCCCATGCCCAGAACCCCCAGAATGCCCAGAACCCCCCATGCCCAGAACCCCCCAGAATGCCCAGAACCCCCAGAATGCCCAGAACCCCCCATGCCCAGAACCCCCCAGAATGCCCAGAACCCCCAGAATGCCCAGAACCCCCCAGAATGCCCAGAACCCCCAGAATGCCCAGAACCCCCCGTGCCCAGAACCCCCCAGAATGCCCAGAACCCCCAGAATGCCCAGAACCCCCCATGCCCAGAACCCCCAGAATGCCCAGGAACCCCCAGAATGCCCAGAACCCCCCAGAATGCCCAGAACCCCCCATGCCCAGAACCCCCAGAATGCCCAGAACCCCCCATGCCCAGAACCCCCCAGAATGCCCAGAACCCCCCATGCCCAGAACCCCCCAGAATGCCCAGAACCCCCAGAATGCCCAGAACCCCCCAGAATGCCCAGAACCCCCCAGAATGCCCAGAACCCCCAGAATGCCCAGAACCCCCCATGCCCAGAACCCCCAGAATGCCCAGAACCCCCCAGAATGCCCAGAACCCCCAGAATGCCCAGAACCCCCAGAATGCCCAGGAACCCCCAGAATGCCCAGAACCCCCCAGAATGCCCAGAACCCCCAGAATGCCCAGAACCCCCCAGAATGCCCAGAACCCCCAGAATGCCCAGAACCCCCAGGATGCCCAGGAACCCCCAGAATGCCCAGAACCCCCCAGAATGCCCAGAACCCCCCACGCCCAGAACCCCCCGTGCCCAGAACCCCCAGAATGCCCAGAACCCCCCAGAATGCCCAAAACCCCCCATGCCCAGAACCCCCCAGAATGCCCAGAACCCCCCGTGCCCAGAACCCCCAGAATGCCCAGGAACCCCCAGAATGCCCAGAACCCCCCAGAATGCCCAAAACCCCCCAGAATGCCCAGAACCCCCCGTGCCCAGAACCCCCAGAATGCCCAGAACCCCCAGAATGCCCAGAACCCCCCAGAATGCCCAGAAACCCCCATGCCCAGAACCCCCAGAATGCCCAGAACCCCCCAGAATGCCCAGAACCCCCAGAATGCCCAGAACCCCCCAGAATGCCCAGAACCCCCCATGCCCAGAACCCCCCATGCCCAGAACCCCCAGAATGCCCAGAACCCCCCATGCCAAGAACCCCCAGAATGCCCAGAACCCCCAGAATGCCCAGAACCCCCAGAATGCCCAGAACCCCCCATGCCCAGAACCCCCCAGAATGCCCAGAACCCCCCATGCCCAGAACCCCCCATGCCCAGAACCCCCAGAATGCCCAGAACCCCCCGTGCCCAGAACCCCCCGTGCCCAGAACCCCCAGAATGCCCAGGAACCCCCAGAATGCCCAGAACCCCCCATGCCCAGAACCCCCAGAATGCCCAGAACCCCCAGAATGCCCAGAACCCCCCAGAATGCCCAGAACCCCCAGAATGCCCAAAACCCCCCATGCCCAGAACCCCCCAGAATGCCCAGAACCCCCCATGCCCAGAACCCCCCAGAATGCCCAGAACCCCCCGTGCCCGCCCCGCCGTGCCCACCTGCATGAGCAGCAGGCCCACGATGAAGGCGCTGCCCTGGCAGTACCCGACCTCCCGATCCACCAGGGAGTAGGCCTGGAACGGGCACCCGTGTCACCTCTGCGCCACCCCCGTGTGTCACCTGTGCCACCCATGTCACCCCTGTGCCACCCCTGTGTCACCTCTGTGCCACCCCTGTGCCACCTGTGTCACCTGTGCCACCCCTGTGCCACCTGTGTCACCTGTGTGCCACCTGTGTGTCACTTGTGCCACCCCTGTGTCACCTGTGCCACCCCAGTGTCACCTCTGTGCCACCCCTGTGTCACCTGTGCCACCCCTGTGTCACCTCTGTGTGACCTGTGTGCCACCCCTGTGCCAGCTGTGTGTCACCTGTGCCACCCCTGTGTCACCTCTGTGTCACCTGTGTGCCACCCCTGTGCCAGCTGTGTGTCACCTGTGCCACCCCTGTGTCACCTCTGTGCCACCTGTGTGTCACTTGTGCCACCCCTGTGTCACCTGTGCCACCCCAGTGTCACCTCTGTGCCACCCCTGTGTCACCTGTGCCACCCCTGTGTCATCTCTGTGTCACCTGTGTGCCACCCCTGTGTCACCTGGGTGCCACCTGTGTGTCACCTGTGCCACCTGTGCCACCCCTGTGTCACCTCTGGGCCACCCCTGTGTGTCACCCGTGTGCCACCTGTGTGTCACCCCAGTGTCACCTGTGTGTCACCTCTGTGTCACCTGTGTGTCACCCGTGCCACCTCTGTGCCACCCCTGTGCCACCTGTGTGCCACCCCTGTGTCATCCCTGTGTCACCCACGTCACCAGTGTCACCTGTGTGTCACCTGTGTGTCACCTGTGCCACCCGTGCCACCCCTGTGTCATCCCTGTATCACCCGTGTCACCAGTGTCACCTGTGTGCCACCCCCGTGTCCCCAGTGTCACCTTCATGACGTTGAAGAGCACCTCGTGGCCCTGTCCATGTCCCAGTGCCACCCCAGATCCATGTCCCCACGTCCCCAAGCCCTGGCGGTGTCCCCAGGTGTCCCCGTGTCACCTTCATGACGTTGAAGAGCACCTCCTGCCCCAGTGCCACCCTGATCCATGTCCCCAGGTGTCCCCGTGTCCCCAGGTGTCCCCAGGTGTCCCCAGCGTCACCTTCATGACATTGAAGAGCACCTCCTGGCCCACCTGAGATCCCTGTCCCAGTGCCACCCCAGGTGTCCCCAGGTGTCCCCAGCTGTCCCCGTGTCCCCAGGTGTCCCCAGGTGTCCCCGTGTCACCTTCATGACGTTGAAGAGCACCTCCTGCCCCAGTGCCACCCTGATCCATGTCCCCAGGTGTCCCCAGGTGTCCCCAGGTGTCCCCAGGTGTCCCCGTGTCACCTTCATGAGTTGAAGAGCACTTCCTGTCCCTGTCCCACCCCAGATCCATGTCCCCGTGTCCCGAGGTGTCCCCGTGTCCCCAGGTGTCCCCAGGTGTCCCCAGGTGTCCCCGTGTCACCTTCATGACGTTGAAGAGCACCTCCTGGCCCTGTCCCACCCCGGATCCATGTCCCCAGGTGTCCCCGTGTCCCCAGGTGTCCCCAGGTGTCCCCAGCGTCACCTTCATGACATTGAAGAGCACCTCCTGGCCCACCTGAGATCCCTGTCCCAGTGCCACCCCAGGTGTCCCCAGGTGTCCCCAGCTGTCCCCGTGTCCCCAGGTGTCCCCAGTGTCACCGTCATGACGTTGAAGAGCACCTCCTGTCCCAGGCTGTCCCTGTCCCACTCCAGATCCATGTCCCCGTGTCCCCAGGTGTCCCCAGGTGTCCCCAGGTGTCCCAGTGTCACCTTCATGACGTTGAAGAGCACCTCCTGTCCC
Organism: Ammospiza caudacuta; assembly: GCF_027887145.1. NCBI lineage: Eukaryota > Metazoa > Chordata > Aves > Passeriformes > Passerellidae > Ammospiza > Ammospiza caudacuta. The sequence continues at coordinate 1,737,562 of NC_080621.1, read as the reverse complement.
TGTCCCACCCCAGATCCATGTCCCCAGGTGTCCCCAGGTGTCCCCAGGTGTCCCCAGTGTCACCTTCATGATGTTGAAGAGCACCTCCTGGCCCAGGCTGTCCCTGGCCCTGTCCCACCCCGGATCCATGTCCCCAGGTGTCCCCAGGTGTCCCCGTGTCCCCAGGTGTCCCCGTGTCACCTTCATGACGTTGAAGAGCACCTCCTGGCCCTGTCCCACCCCGGATCCATGTCCCCAGGTGTCCCCAGGTGTCCCCAGGTGTCCCCAGGTGTCCCCGTGTCACCTTCATGACGTTGAAGAGCACCTCCTGGCCCTGTCCCACCCCAGATCCATGTCCCCAGGTGTCCCCAGCTGTCCCCGTGTCCCCAGGTGTCCCCAGTGTCACCGTCATGACATTGAAGAGCACCTCCTGGCCCAGGCTGTCCCTGTCCCACTCCAGATCCATGTCCCCAGGTGTCCCCAGGTGTCCCCAGGTGTCCCCGTGTCATCTTCATGATGTTGAAGAGCACCTCCTGTCCCAGTGCCACCCTGATCCATGTCCCCAGGTGTCCCCAGGTGTCCCCAGGTGTCCCCAGGTGTCCCCAGTGTCACCTTCATGATGTTGAAGAGCACCTCCTGGCCCAGGCTGTCCCTGTCCCTGTCCCACCCCGGATCCATGTCCCCAGGTGTCCCCAGGTGTCCCCAGGTGTCCCCAGGTGTCCCCAGTGTCACCTTCATGACGTTGAAGAGCACCTCCTGGCCCACCTGAGATCCCTGTCCCAGTGCCACCCCAGGTGTCCTGTCCCATCCCGGATCCATGTCCCCAGGTGTCCCCAGGTGTCCCCGTGTCACCTTCATGACGTTGAAGAGCACCTCCTGGCCCTGTCCCACCCCAGATCCATGTCCCCAGGTGTCCCCAGGTGTCCCCAGGTGTCCCCAGGTGTCCCCAGATGTCCCCGTGTCCCCAGGTGTCCCCAGGTGTCCCCGTGTCACCTTCATGACGTTGAAGAGCACCTCCTGGCCCTGTCCCACCCCAGATCCATGTCCCCAGGTGTCCCCAGGTGTCCCCAGGTGTCCCCGTGTCACCTTCATGACATTGAAGAGCACCTCCTGTCCCTGTCCCACCCCAGATCCATGTCCCCAGGTGTCCCCAGGTGTCCCCAGTGTCACCTTCATGACGTTGAAGAGCACCTCCTGTCCCTGTCCCACCCCGGATCCATGTCCCCAGGTGTCCCCAGGTGTCCCCAGTGTCACCTTCATGACGTTGAAGAGCACCTCCTGTCCCTGTCCCACCCCAGATCCATGTCCCCAGGTGTCCCCGTGTCCCCAGGTGTCCCCAGGTGTCCCCGTGTCACCTTCATGACGTTGAAGAGCACCTCCTGTCCCTGTCCCACCCCAGATCCATGTCCCCAGGTGTCCCCAGGTGTCCCCAGTGTCACCTTCATGACGTTGAAGAGCACCTCCTGGCCCTGTCCCACCCCAGATCCATGTCCCCAGGTGTCCCCAGGTGTCCCCAGGTGTCCCCGTGTCACCTTCATGACGTTGAAGAGCACCTCCTGGCCCTGTCCCACCCCAGATCCATGTCCCCAGGTGTCCCCAGGTGTCCCCAGGTGTCCCCAGGTGTCCCCGTGTCACCTTCATGACGTTGAAGAGCACCTCCTGGCCCAGGCTGTCCTGCCCCCTGAAGAACTCGTGCTCGGGGTAGGTGCGGGCGATGTCGCGGCGGATGAGGCGCTCGCAGGGGGAGCTCATGCGGAGCAGCTCCGAGTACTGAGCCTTGAGCGGCAGCGACGCCGCGCTGCACAGCAGCTGCCACACGATGGCGCGGAAGTGCTGCGGGATCCCCTTGCGGATCAGCTCCTGAGGGAGAGAAACCCGACATGTCACCCCAAAAACCTAAATGTGACCCCAAAGTCATCCATTGTCCCCAAACTCATCCCATTGACCCCAGATCTGCTGCTCAGGGCACAGCAGCTGCCACACGATGGCGCGGAAGTGCTGCGGGATCCCCTTCCGGATCAGCTCCTGAGGGAGAGAAACCCGACATGTGACCCTAAATGTGATATCAAACCCTAAATGTGATCCTAAATGTGATATCAAACCCTAAATGTGACCCTAAATGTGATATCACACCCTACATGTGACCCTAAATGTGATATCACACCCCAAATGTGACCCTAAATGTGATATCACACCCTAAATGTGACCCTAAATGTGATATCACACCCCAAATGTGACCCTAAATGTGATATCACACCCTAAATGTGACCCTAAATGTGATATCACACCCTAAATGTGATATCACACCCCAAATGTGACCCTAAATGTGATATCACACCCCAAATGTGACCCTAAATGTGATATCACACCCCAAATGTGACCCTAAATGTGATATCACACCCTAAATGTGACCCCAAACTCATCCCATTGACCCCAGATCTGCTGCTCAGGGCACAGCAGCTGCCACACGATGGCGCGGAAGTGGTGCAGGATCCCCTTCAGGATCAGCTCCTAAATGGGACACAAAACCCCAAATGTGACCCCAAAAACCTAAACATGATCCTAAATGTGACACCAAATCCTAAACATGATCCTAAATGTGACACCAAACCCTAAACATGATCCTAAATGGGACATCAAACCCTAAACATGATCCTAAATGTGACACCAAACCCTAAACATGATCCTAAATGGGACATCAAACCCTAAACATGATCCTAAATGGGACACCAAACCCTAAACATGATCCTAAATGTGACATCAAACCCTAAACATGATCCTAAATGTGACACCAAACCCTAAACATGATCCTAAATGTGACACCAAACCCTAAACATGATCCTAAATGGGACACCAAACCCTAAACATGATCCTAAATGTGACACCAAACACTAAACATGATCCTAAATGTGACACCAAACACTAAACATGATCCTAAATGGGACACCAAACCCTAAACATGATCCTAAATGTGACACCAAACACTAAACATGATCCTAAATGTGACACCAAACCCTAAACATGATCCTAAATGGGACACCAAACACTAAACATGATCCTAAATGGGACACCAAACCCTAAACATGATCCTAAATGGGACACCAAACACTAAACATGATCCTAAATGTGACACCAAACACTAAACATGATCCTAAATGGGACACCAAACACTAAACATGATCCTAAATGGGACACCAAACCCCCTGTCCCTGCTCAGGGCACAGCAGCTGCCACACGATGGTGAGGAAATGGTGCGGGATCCCCTTCCGGATCAGCTCCTGAGGGAGAGAAACCCTAAATGTGACCCTAAATGTGATATCACACCCTAAATGTGACCCTAAATGTGATATCACACCCTAAATGTGACCCTAAATGTGATATCACACCCCAAATGTGACCCTAAATGTGATATCAAACCCTAAATGTGACCCGAAATGTGATATCAAACCCCAAATGTGATCCTAAATGTGATACCAAACCCTAAATGTGATCCTAAATGTGATACCAAACCCTAAATGTGATCCTAAATGTGATAGCAAACCCTAAATGGGATCCTAAATGTGATATCAAACCCTAAATGTGACCCTAAATGTGATATCAAACCCTAAATGTGACCCTAAATGTGATATCAAACCCTAAATGTGACCCTAAATGCGACCCTAAATGTGATATAAAACCTTAAATGTGATCCTAAATGTGATACCAAACCCTAAATGGGACCCTAAATGTGATACCAAACCCTAAATGGGACCCTAAATGTGATATCACACCCTACATGTGACCCTAAATGTGATATCAAACCCTAAATGTGACCCTAAATGTGATATCACACCCCAAATGTGATCCTAAATGTGATACCAAACCCTAAATGGGACCCTAAATGTGATATCAAACCCTAAATGTGACCCTAAATGTGATATCACACCCTAGATGTGACCCTAAATGTGATATCAAACCCTAAATGTGACCCTAAATGCGACCCTAAATGTGATATAAAACCCTAAATGTGACCCTAAATGTGATATCACACCCTACATGTGACCCTAAATGTGATATCAAACCCTAAATGTGACCCTAAATGTGATATCAAACCCCAAATATGATCCTAAATGTGACACCAAACCCTAAATCTGACCCTAAATGTGACCCCAAAGTCACCCCATTGACCCCAAACATGATCTGAGTCTCAGTGTCCCCAAAGCCATTGTCCCCACATCTGCTGCCTCACACGATGGCCCAGAAGAGGTGCGGGGTCCCCTTCCGGATCAGCTCCTGGGGACAGTGGGGACAATGGGGACAGTGGGGACAATGGGGACAGTGGGGACAGTGGGGACAGTGGGGACAGTGGGGACAATGGGGACAATGGGGACACTGGGGACAGTGGGGACAGTGGGGACAATGAGGTCAGTGGGGTCAGTGGGGTCAGTGGGGACACTGGGGACAATGGGGACAGTGGGGACAGTGGGACACTGGGGACAGTGGGGACAATGAGGTCAGTGGCGACAGTGGGGACAATGGGGACAATGGGGACAGTGGGGACAGTGGGGTAAGTGGGGACAATGGGGACAGTGGGGACAATGGGGTAAGTGGGGACACTGGGGACAGTGGGGACAGTGGGGACAATGGGACAATGGGACAGTGGGGACAATGGGGACAGTGGGGACAATGGGGACAGTGGGGACAGTGGGGACAGTGGGGTCAGTGGGGTCAGTGGGGACAGTGGGGACAGTGGGACACTGGGGACAATGGGGACAGTGGGGACAGTGGGGACAGTGGGACACTGGGGACAGTGGGGTCAGTGGGGACAATGGGGACAGTGGGGACAGTGGGGACAGTGGGGTCAGTGGGGACAATGGGGACAGTGGGGACAGTGGGGACAGTGGGGACAGTGGGGTCAGGGTGACCCCAAACGTGGTCAGAACATGGGGTGGTCAAAGCAGGATCCAAGCTGTGTCCTCCTGCTGGAGAAACCCATCCCAAAACTGAACAAATTGGGCAAATCCATCCCAAAACTGAACAAACTGAGCAAACCCATCCCAAAACTGAACAAATTGGAGAAACCCATCCCAAAATGGAAAAAATTGGGCAATTCCACCCCAAAATGGAACAAATTGGAGAAATCCATCCCAAAACTGAACAAATTGGAGAAACCCATCCCAAAATGGAACAAACTGAGCAAACCCATCCCAAAACTGAACAAATTGGAGAAACCCATCCCAAAACTAAACAAATTGGAGAAACCCATCCCAAAACTAAACAAATTGGAGAAACCCATCCCAAAACTGAACAAATTGGGCAAATCCATCCCAAAACTGAACAAACTGAGCAAACCCATCCCAAAACTGAACAAATTGGAGAAACCCATCCCAAAACTAAACAAATTGGAGAAACCCATCCCAAAACTAAACAAATTGGGCAAATCCATCCCAAAACTGAACAAATTGGGCAAATCCATCCCAAAACTGAACAAATTGGGCAAATCCATCCCAAAACTGAACAAACTGAGCAAACCCATCCCAAAACTGAACAAACTGGACAATTCCATACCAAAATGGAACAAATTGGAGAAACCCATCCCAAAACTGAACAAATTGGAGAAACCCATCCCAAAACTGAACAAATTGGGCAATTCCACCCCAAAATCGAACAAACTGAGCAAACCCATCCTAAAACCCAACATATTGGACAAATCTATTCCAAAACTCATCCCACTGGACAAACCCACCCCAAAACCCAACAAATTGGACAAACCCACCCCAAAACCCAACAAATTGGACAAACCCACCCCAACACCCAACAAATTGGACAAACCCACCCCAAAACCCCAACAAACTGGACAAATCTATTCCAAAACTCATCCCAGTGGACAAATCCACCGCAAAACCCAATAAACTGGACAAACTCACCCCAAAACCCAACAAAGTGGACAAACCCACCCCGAAATCCAAGGAATGGGACAAACTCACCTCAAAATCCAAGGAATTGGACAATTCCGCCCCAAAACTCCTCGCGTTGGACGAACCCACCCCAAAACGCCCAAGAACCGGCGGATTCCAGCCCAACCCCCACCTTGAGCAGCTTCTCCTTCTTCTTCCTCCACTCGTCCCACTCGTTGACGATGCGGCCCCAGAGGATCCAGGTGTCCTCCTCCAGGTGGCTCAGGTTGGACGAGGCCGACGAGCTGGAGACCAGCGAGGAGCCGCTGCTGCGCCGCGAGCCGTTCACCGAGCGCAGCGACTTGGAGTCGGCCTCCAGCAGCCTGGGGAGGGAGAAACCGGGCAGAAATCACCCAAAATGGGCACAAAATGGGCACAGAATGGGCACAGAGCAGGTGGGAGTGACACAAAACTGACCTGGAGAGAGGGACCCAAAACTGACCCAAAACTGACTCAGAACTGACCCAAAATGCGCCCAGAGGAGGTGGGAGTGACCCAAACCTGACCTGGAGAGAGGGACCCAAAACTGGGCACAAACTGGGCACAAAATGGCACAGAATGGGCACAAAATGGGCACAGAGCAGGTGGCAGGGACACAAAACTGACCTGGAGAGAGGGGCCCAAAACAGAACCAAAACTGATCCAAAAATGGCCCAAAAGTGACCCAGAACTGACCCAAAATGTGCCCAGAGGAGGTGGGAGTGACCCAAACCTGACCTGGAGAGAGGGACCCAAAACTCACCCAAAATGGGCACAAAATGGGCACAGAATGGGCACAGAATGGGCACAGAGGAGGTGGGAGTGACACAAAACTGACCTGGAGAGAGGGACAAAAAACTGACCCAAAAATGACCCAGAACTGACCCAAAATGTGCCCAGAGGAGGTGGGAGTGACCCAAACCTGACCTGGAGAGAGTTGCCCAAAACTGGGCACAGAATGGGCACAAAATGGCACAGAATGGGCACAGAGCAGGTGGCAGGGACACAAAACTGACCTGGAGAGAGGGACCCAAAACAGAACCAAAACTGACCCAAAAATGGCCCAAAAGTGACCCAGAACTGACCCAAAATGTGCCCAGAGGAGGTGGGAGTGACCCAAACCTGACCTGGAGAGAGGGACCCAAAACTCACCCAAAATGGGCACAAAATGGGCACAGAATGGGCACAGAGGAGGTGGGAGGGACACAAACTGGGCACAGAATGGGCACAAAATGGGCACAGAGCAGGTGGGAGGGACACAGAATGGGCACAGAGCAGCTGGCAGGGGCACAAGGAGCGAGGAGCCGCTGCTGCGCCCAGAGCCGTTCACCGAGCGCAGCGACTTCGAGTCGGCCTCCAGCAGCCTGGGGAGGGAGAAACCGGGCAGAAATCACCCAAAATGGGCACAAAATGGGCACAGAATGGGCACAGAGCAGGTGGCAGGGACACAAAACTGACCTGGAGAGAGGGGCCCAAAACAGAACCAAAACTGACCCAAAAATGGCCCAAAAGTGACCCAGAACTGACCCAAAATGTGCCCAGAGGAGGTGGGAGTGACCCAAACCTGACCTGGAGAGAGGGACCCAAAACTCACCCAAAATGGGCACAAAATGGGCACAGAATGGGCACAGAATGGGCACAGAGGAGGTGGGAGTGACACAAAACTGACCTGGAGAGAGGGACAAAAAACTGACCCAAAAATGACCCAGAACTGACCCAAAATGTGCCCAGAGGAGGTGGGAGTGACCCAAACCTGACCTGGAGAGAGTTGCCCAAAACTGGGCACAGAATGGGCACAAAATGGCACAGAATGGGCACAGAGCAGGTGGGAGTGACACAAAACTGACCTGGAGAGAGGGGCCCAAAACAGAACCAAAACTGACCCAAAAATGACCCAAAAGTGACCCAGAACTGACCCAAAATGTGCCCAGAGGAGGTGGGAGTGACCCAAACCTGACCTGGAGAGAGGGACCCAAAACTCACCCAAAATGGGCACAAAATGGGCACAGAGCAGGTGGGAGGGACACAAAACTGACCAACAGATGATCTAAAATGTGCCCAGAGAGGGTGGAATTGGCCCAAACCCGACGTGGAGAGAGTGACCCAAAATGTGCCCAAAATGTGCCCAAAATGTGCCCAGGCAGGTGGGAGTGACCCAAAATGTGCCCAAAATGTGCCCAAAATGACCCAAAATGTGCCCAGGGCAGGTGGGAGTGACCCAAAATGTGCCCAAAATGTGCCCCAGGGCAGGTGGGAGTGACCCAAAATGTGCCCAAAATGTGCCCAAAATGACCCAAAATGTGCCCAGGGCAGGTGGGAGTGACCCAAAATGTGCCCAAAATGTGCCCAAAATGTGCCCAAAATGACCCAAAATGATCCAAAATGTGCCCAGGGCAGGTGGGAGTGACCCAAAATGTTTCCAAAGGAGATGGGAGTGACCCAAAAATGGAGATATTCCACTCAAAAATGGAGATATTCCAGCCAAAAATGGAAATATTCCCCCTATAAATAGAAATATTCCACCCAAAAAGGGAGATATTCCACCCAAAAATGGAAATATTCCACCCAAAAATGGAAATATTCCACTCAAAAATGGAAATATTCCACACAAAAATGGAAATATTCACCCCAATAATGGAAATATTCCACTCAAAAATGGAAATAATAACCCCAAAACCACTCCAAAAATGGAAATATTACCTAAAAACCACTCCAAAAATGGAAATATTACCCCGAAACCACTCCAAAAATGGAAATATGACCCCAAAACCACTCCAAAAATGGAAATATTACCCCAAAACCACTCCAAAAATGGAAATATTGTCCCCAAACCACTCCAAAAATGGAAATATTATCTAAATACCACTCCAAAAATGGAAATATTACCCCAAAACCACTCCAAAAATGGAAATATTGTCCCCAAAACCACTCCAAAAATGGAAATATTATCTAAATACCACTCCAAAAATGGAAATATTACCTAAAACCACTCAAAAAATGGAAATATTACCCCAAAACCTTTCAAAAAATGGAAATATTACCCCAAAACCAATGCAAAAATGGAAATATTTTTCTCCAAAACCACTCCAAAAATGGAAATATTGTCCCCAAACCACTCCAAAAATGGAGATATTACCTAAAAACCACTCCAAAAATGGAAATATTGTCCCCAAAACTGCTCCAAAAATGGAAATATTGTCCCCAAACCACTCCAGAAATGGAAATATCACCTAAAAACCACTCCAGAAATGGAAATATTACCTAAAAACCACTTAAAAAATGGAAAAATTGTCCACAAAATCACTCCAAAAATGGAAATATTACCCCAAAACCACTCCAAAAATGGAAATATTATCTAAATACCACTCCAAAAATGGAAATATTGTCCCCAAACCACTCCAAAAATGGAGATATTGTCCCTAAAACCAATCCAAAAATGGAAATATTGTCCACAAAACCACTCCAAAAATGGAAATATTTTTTCCCAAAACCACTCCAAAAATGGAAATATTGTCCCCAAAACCACTCCAAAAATGGAGATATTGTCCCCAAACCACTCCAAAAATGGAAATATTGTCCCCAAACCACTCCAAAAATGGAAATATTATCTAAATACCACTCCAAAAATGGAAATATTGTCCCCAAAACCGCTCCAAAAATGGAAATATTGTCCCCAAACCACTCCAGAAATGGAAATATCACCTAAAAACCACTCCAGAAATGGAAATATTGTCCCCAAACCACTCCAGAAATGGAAATATTACCTAAAAACCACTTAAAAAATGGAAATATTGTCCACAAAATCACTCAAAAAATGGAAATATTACCCCAAAACCACTCCAAAAATGGAAATATTGTCCCCAAACCACTCCAAAAATGGAGATATTGTCCCTAAAACCAATCCAAAAATGGAAATATTGTCCACAAAACCACTCCAAAAATGGAAATATTTTTCCCCAAAACCACTCCAAAAATGGAAATATTGTCCACAAAACCACTCCAAAAATGGAAATATTACCCCAAAACCACTCCAAAAATGGAAATATTGTCCACAAAACCCCTCCAAAAATGGAAATATTTTTCCCCAAAACCACTCCAAAAATCAAAATATTACCTAAAAACCACTCCAAAAATAGAAAGATTCCCTCTAAAACCACTCTAAAAATGGAAATATTGTCCCCAAACCACTCCAAAACCGGAAATATTCCGCCCGAAATGACCCCAAACTGAAATATTTCCCCAAAGGCCCCAACAGAGGAGTTTTTTCTTCCCCAGAACCGACCCTCCCCAGCGGATCCCAGCGCGCTCTCCCAGAAAAGCGAAATGGGGAACTCTCGCTGTCCCTCACCGGTTCTGCTCCTCCAGCTTGGCCAGCAGCTCCCGCTCGTCCGGGCTCAGCGCCGGCGGCTCCGCCCGCGGGGACCCCGCCCCGCCCTCGGGGCGCGCCATGGCCCTACCTGCAATAACGCACCGTCAGCCAATAACGCACCGTCAGGGACTGACGCACGGGCAGGGAATAACGCACGGTCAGGGAATAACGCACCGTCAGGGAGTACCGCACCGTCAGGGAATAACGCACCGTCAGGGAGTAACGCACCGTCAGGGAATAATGCACGGTCAGGGAATAACGCACGGGCAGGGAATAACGCACCGTCAGGGAGTAACGCACGGGCAGGGAATGACGCACGGTCAGGGAGTAACGCACGGGCAGGGAATAACACAAGGTCAGGGAATAACGCACAGTCAGGGAATAACGCACGGGCAGGGAATGACGCACGGTCAGGGAATGACGCACGGGCAGGGAATAACGCACGGGCAGGGAATGACGCACGGTCAGGGAATGACGCACGGTCAGCGAGTAACGCACGGTCAGCGAGTAACGCACGGGCAGGGAATGACGCACGGTCAGGGAATGACGCACGGTCAGCGAGTAACGCACGGTCAGCGAGTAACGCACGGTCAGGGAATAACGCACGGTCAGGGAATGACGCACGGTCAGGGAATAACGCACGGTCAGGGAATGACGCACGGTTAGCGAGTAACGCACGGTCAGGGAATAACGCACGGTCAGGCAATAACGCACGGTCAGCGAATAACGCACAGTCAGTGAATAACACACCATCAGGGAATAACGCACAGTCAGCAAATAACGCACGGTCAGCGAATAACGCACGGTCAGGGAATAATGCACGGTCAGGGAATGACGCACGGGCAGGGAATAACGCACCGTCAGGGAGTAACGCACTGTCAGAGAGTAACGCACGGGCAGGGAATGACGCACGGTCAGGGAATAACGCACAGTCAGGGACAAAAGGCACAGTCAGGGAATAACACACAGTCAGGGAATAACGCACAGTCAGCAAATAACGCACGGTCAGCGAATAACGCACAGTCAGGGAATAACACACGGTCAGCGAATAACGCACAGTCAGGGAATAATGCACAGTCAGCGAATAACGCACAGTCAGGGAATAACGCACCGTCAGGGAATAACGCACAGTCAGGGACAAAAGGCACAGTCAGGGAATAACACACAGTCAGGGAATAACGCACAGTCAGGGACAAAAGGCACAGTTTGGGATCAAAATTCACATTGGGTATCCGAAATTCACATTTTGGTACCAAAATTCACATTTAGGAACAAAATTCACATTTTGGTACAAAAATTCACATTTTGGTATCAGAAATTCCCATTTTGGTACCAAAATTCACATTTAGGAACAGAAATTCACATTTTGGTACCAAAATTCACATTTAGGCATTTCACATTTAGGTATCAGAAATTCACATTGTGGCACTGGAAATTCACATTTTGGTACAAAATTCCCATTTTGGTATCAGAAATTCCCATTCAGTATCAGAAATTCAGATTTCGGAAGCAAAAATTCCAATTTTGGCTGCAAAAATTCCCATTGCAGCCTTCAGAAAATTCCCATTTCGGTGCCAAAAATTCCCATTTTGGCATCAAAAATTGACATTTCAGAGCAAAACTTCCTACTGTGGCACCGAAAATTCCAATTTTGGTATCAGAAATTCCAATTTTGGTATCACAAATTCCCATTTTGGTGTCAGAAATTCCCATTCAGTATCAGAAATTCCCATTTTGGTATCAGAAATTCCGATTTCGGAAGCAAAAATTCAAATTTCAGCAGCAAAAATTCACGTTCAGTATCAGAAATTCAAATTTCAGCAGCAAAAATTCACATTTCAGCAGGAAAATCCAACATTATTTCACATTTCAGCCCAAAATCACCTCAAAATTCAAATTTCAGCACAAAAATCCAACATTATTTCACATTTCAGCCCCAAAATCACCTCAAAAATTCACATTTCAGCAGGAAAATCCAACATTATTTCACATTTCAGCCCCAAAATCCCCCATTTCATCCCAAAATTTGATTTTTTTTTTGCCCCCAAAATTTGATTTTTTTTTGCCCCAAAATCCCCCATTTCATTCCCAAAATTTGATTTTTCTGCCCCCAAAATTTGATTTTTTTTTCCCCAAAATCCCCCAATTCAACCCCAAATTGGACTTTTTGGCCTCCAATTCCCCCATTGCAACCCCAAAACCCCCAAAAACCCCAAACCCCTAAAAAAACCCTTAAAAAAAACCATAAAGGGGAGTTTGACCCCAAAAAATCCAAAAAAAACCCCCCAAAAAACCCCAAAAATGGGGGGTCAGAGCAAGACCCCCCCCAAAATGGGATGACCCCAAATCCCCCAACAGAGGGGGATCAATCCAAACCCCCTAAAATGGGGGTGACCCAAAACCCCTAAAATGGAGTGACCCTAAAAACCCCACAAAGGGGGGTCAGGCCAAAAAACCCCAAAAATGGGGTGACCCCAAACCCCATAAAATGGGGGTGACCTCTCAAAAATGGGGTGACCCCAAACCCTCAAAATGGGGGTGACCTCTCAAAAATGGGGTGACCCCAAATTCCCTCAAATGAGTGATCCCAAACCCCCTAAAATGGGGGTGACCTCTCAAAAATGGGGTGACCCCAAACCCTCAAAATGGGGGTGACCCCAAACCTCCTAAAATGGGGGTGACCCCTTAAAAATGGGGTGACCCCAAACCCCCTAAAATGGGGGTGACCCCTTAAAATGGGGTGACCCCAAACCCCCTAAAATGGGGGTGACCCCTTAAAATGGGGTGAGCCCAAACCCCCTAAAATGGGGGTGACCCCAAACCCCCTAAATGGGGGTGACCCCTTAAAAATGGGGTGAGCCCAAACCCCCTAAAAGGGGGGTGACCCCTTAAAAATGGGGTGACCCAAACCCCCTAAAATGAGTGACCCCTTAAAAATGGGGTGAGCCCAAACCCCCTAAAATGGGGGTGACCCCAAACCCCCTAAAAGGGGGGTGACCCCTTAAAAATGGGGTGACCCCAAACCCCCTAAAAGGGGGGTGACCCCTTAAAAATGGGGTGACCCAAACCCCCTAAAAATGGGGTGACCCCAAACTCCCTAAAATGGGGGTGACCCCTTAAAAATGGGGTGAGCCCAAACCCCCTAAAATGGGGGTGAGCCCAAACCCCCTAAATGGGGGTGACCCCTTAAAAATGGGGTGAGCCCAAACCCCCTATAATGGGGGTGACCCCAAACCCCCTAAATGGGGGTGACCCCCTAAAAATGGGGTGACCCAAACCCCCTAAAATGGGGGTGACCCCCTAAAAATGGGGTGACCCAAACCCCCTAAAATGGGGGTGACCCCTTAAAAATGGGGTGACCCAAACCCCCTAAAATGAGTGACCCCTTAAAAATGGGGTGACCCCAAACCCCCTAAAATGGGGGTGACCCCTTAAAAATGGGGTGACCCCAAACCTCCTAAAATGAGTGACCCCAAACCCCCTAAAATGGGGGGGGTCATTCAAAAACCCCTCCAAAATCGGGTAACCCCAAAAATAGGGGGGTCAGGCCAAAATATCTCAAAAAATGGGGGTGATCTCCGACCCCCCCAAAAATGGGATGACCCCAAACCCCCTCACAAAGAGGGGTGACCCCAAAACCCCTAAAATGGGGGTGACTCCAATCCCCCTAAAATGAGGTGACCCCAAGCCCCCTCAAAAATGGGGGGACCCCAATTCCTCCCTAAAAATGGGGGGACCCCAAACCTCCTCACAAAACGGGGTGACCTTTAATCCCCTAAAAAATGGGGTGACCCCAACACCCCAAAAATGGGGGTGACCCCAAAACCCCTCACAAAGGGGGGGACCTCAAATCCCCCCAAATTGGTGTGACCCCAAAGCCCCTCACAAAGAGGGGTCACCCCAAATCCCCTAAAATGGGGGGACCCCAAACCTCCCCACAAAGGGGGGGATCATTCAAAAACCCCTCAAGAATGGGGTGATCCCAAACCCCCTAAAACGGAGGTGACCCCAAACCCTCAAAACTGGGGTGCCCTCAAACCCCCCCTTAAAACGGAGTCAATCCAAATCCTCTCAAAGGGGGGTGACCCCAAAACCCCAAAACTGGGAGCGACCCCAACGCCCCCCCCAAAAAATGGGGTGACACCAAAACCCCTCAAAGGGGGGTCACCCCAAAACCCCTCAAAGGGGGGTGACCCCAAACCCCCTCACAAAGGGGGGTGATCCCAAACCCCTCACAAAGAGGGGCGATCCCAAACCCCCCTCAGAGCTGTTCCCCCCCTCACACAAAAAAGGCGGGAACCCCCTCACCCCATTGGGGGGTCGCCTCCATTTTCCCCTCAGGGGGGCGATGCCCCGCCCCCCACCGCCCTCATCCCTGAGGGGGGAACCCTCCATTGTTCAATGACAGCTCCCGCACGGCCCCCCCGGCTCCTCGTACCTGCGGTCCGTGGCCATGGCGACCCCCGGCCGCCCTCCCGGGGGGGCTCCGCGCCGCTCCCCCCTCACCGGGAGCCCCGCGCCCGCCGCCATCGCGGAGCCGCCGCCGCCGCCCCGGCCGGCACTCACTGACAGGGGGCAAGCAGCGCGTCCAATCAGCGCTCGAGTTCCGCGTCTGGGACCGCCCACCTGCAGCGTCTTCGCCAATCACGATAAGGAGCTGCAATGACAAGCCCCGCCTGCCGCTCCTCTAACCAATGGAATTACGCATTTGTGTTGATGGGCAGGGCGGTTATCCAATGAAAGCCAAGGAGGGGCTCGGGGCCCACACCCCCGTGAGAAGCGGTGGGAAGAGGTGTGGGAGCGGCGAATGGAAGGCTCAGGTGCGGAGCGCTGGGAAGCGGTGTGAGAACCGAGGCTCAGGTGCGGATGATTGATGGGTAAAACAGCCAATCAACTGCCGCGTCTGGCTTGCAGTGGCACCTGGCTGACAGGACAGGACAATAAGCCCCGCCGCTGCACCTGAAAGCTTGGGTGTGATTGACATGAGTCTCAGCCAATTGTAGGGCAAAAACTGCTGAGACAGCCAATGGAAGCGCGGGTACGAGGCGGAGTTCCGCCCTCCAGCTCCTGGCGCTGGCCTCGCCCTCCTAGGGAGAGTCGAAGCTTCTATTGGCCAATAGCAATGATTGACAGGCGTCTGTTCCAATGGGGCGTCGAGGAGCTGTGTGTGGAGGGGGAGCGGCGCCATTGGAGACCTCAGGGATGGGGGAGAGCGGGGATAGGGATCAGTCGGGGATGGAGTGAGGATCGCTCCTTCCCTCAGGGGATCTGGAATGAGTTGAGGGGATCCCTCATTCCCTCCGGGATCTGGCGTGAGGGGATCCCTCATTCCCTCAGGGATGTGGATATGAGAATGCCCAGGGATGGGGTGAGGGGATCCCCCATTCCCTCCGGGATCTGGCGTGAGGGGATCCCTCATTCCCTCAGGGATCTGGATATGAGAATGCCCCGGGATGGGGTGAGGGGATCCCCCATTCCCTCAGGGATCTGGGGTGAGGAGATCCCTCGTTCCCTCATGGATCTGGATATGGGAATGACCAGGAATGCGCTGAGGGGATCCCTCATTCCCTCAGGGATCAGGAATGGGCTGAGGGGATCCCTCAATCCCTCAGAGATCAGGAATGGGCTGAGGGGATCCCTCATTCCCTCAGAGATCAGGAATGGCATGAGGGGATCCCTCATTCCCTCAGGGATCTGGGAACGCCCAGGAATGGGGTTTGGGGATCCCTGTTCACACAGAATGGGAATTTTCCTCCAAATATCAGGAATTTCACCACCTGTCCTTGTTCTTAACAGGAAAACTTCTCTTTTCTGTCTCACACGTGGCACATCCCAGCTCTTCCCAACTGATTCTCTTTTCCCGGCTCCATTCCCTTCATCTCCTGATTCTTCTTTATTTTGCTTTCTTTCCAGAAATTTCCAGAAATTCCTGCCAAACCACATCCTGGTGCACTGGATTTTCCGGTCAAGCACAAGGATGACCACTGGAAGTCGCCTAAGTGCCTCATTTTTGGGATAAAGTACTCCCAAAAATTTCAAAATTTAGGATTTTTTGGTTGAATTACCCTTCAAAATCAGCTTTTTACTCCTCCAGCCCCCTTTTTTTCCCAAAAAAAGTTCAAAATCCTCCTCCATGGGCTCTGGGTTGGTGCTTAAAATCTACCCTGGCACTGGAAAATTCCCTTTTCCCCCTCACGTTCCCTGTACTTTCCCCTCTCATATTTCCCTTTTCCCCCTCACGTTTCTCACATTTTCCCCCTCACATTTCCCACCCTTTTCCTTCACATTTCCTACCATTTTCCCCTTACATTTCCCTCACTTTTTCCCCTCACATTTCCCAACTTTTTCACCTCACCTTTCCCACCCTTTTCCCCTCAGCTTTCCCACTCATTTTCCCTCACATTTCCTGCCCTTTCCCCTCACATTTCCACCATTTCCCCCTCACATTTCCCGCCCTTTTCCCACTCATATTTTCCTTTTTCCCCTCACATTTCTCACCTTTCCCCCCTTTTCCCCAACTTTTTAACCTCACATTTCCAACCCTTTTCCCCCCTCACGTTTTCTGCCTTTTTCCCCCTCACATTTCCCACCCTTTCCCCCTCACATTTCCTGCCCTTTTCCCCTTCATATTTCCCTTTTTCCCCCTCACATTTCCTGCCCTTTCCCCTTCATATTTCCCTTTTTCCCCCTCACATTTCCTGCCCTTTTCCCCTTCATATTTCCCAACTTTTTCACCTCACCTTTCCCACCCTTTTCCTCTCAGCTTTCCCTCTCATTTCCCCTGAAGTTTTCTGCCCTTTTTCCTCGCATGTCTCCCACCATTTCCCCTTCACGTTTCCTACAATTTCCCCTCACATTTCCCACCCTTTCCCCCTCACGTTTCCCTGTCTTTCCCCCTCCCATTTTCTGTCTTTTTTCCCCTCATGTTTCCCACCATTTTCCCTCACATTTCCTGCCCTTTCCCCTCACATTTCCTGCCCTTTCCCCCTCATATTTCCCTTTTTCCCCTCACATGTCCCAACTTTTTCACCTCACATTTCTCCACCCTTTCCCCCTCATGTCTCCCACCCTTTTTCACCTCACATTTCCCACCCTTTTCCCCCTCAATTTTCTCACCTTTTCCCCCTTTTGCCAACTTTTCCCCCTCACATTTGCCCCCCTTTTCATGTCTCCAGCCCTTTCCCCCTCACATTTCCCGCTCTTTTCCCCTCGCCTTTCCCACCATTTTCCCCTCACATTTCCCACACTTTTCCCCTCATGTTTTCCACTCCTTTCCCCCTCATGTTTCCCACCCTTTTTCTCATCACCTTTCCCAACTTTTCCCTCTCACATTTCCTGCCTTTTCCCCCTCACATTTCCCCTTTTCCCCTCACATATCCCAACTTTTTCATCTCACATTTCTCCACCCTTTCCCCCTCATGTCTCCCACCCTTTTCCCCCTCACATTTCCCACCCTTTTCCCCCTCAATTTTCTCACCTTTTCCCCCTTTTGCCAACTTTTTCCCCTCACATTTGCCCCCCTTTTCCCCCTCATCTTTCCCTTTTTCCCCCTCACCTTTCCCACCCTTTCCCCCTCACCTTTCCAGCCCTTTCCCCCTCACATTTTCCACCCTTTTCCCCTCATATTTCCCGCTCTTTTCCCCTCGCCTTTCCCACCATTTTCCCCTCACCTTTCCCACACTTTTCCCCTCATGTTTTCCACTCCTTTGCCCCTCATGTTTCCCACCCTTTTTCTCATCACCTTTCCCAACTTTTCCCTCTCACATTTCCCACACTTTTCCCCGTCACATTTCCCCTTTTCCCCTCACATATCCCAACTTTTTCACCTCACATTTCCCCTTTTCCCCTCACATATCCCAACTTTTTCACCTCACATTTCCCACTCTTTTCCCCCTCAATTTTCTCACCTTTTCCCCCTTTTCCCAACTTTTTCACCTCACATTTGCCCCCCTTTTCCCCCTCATCTTTCCCTTTTTCCCCTCACATATCCCAACTTTTTCATCTCACATTTCTCCACCCTTTCCCCCTCATGTCTCCCACCCTTTTCCCCCTCACATTTCCCACCCTTTTCCCCCTCACATTTCCCACCCTTTTTCCCCTCAATTTTCTCACCTTTTCCCCCTTTTCCCAACTTTTTCACCTCACATTTGCCCCCCTTTTCATGTTTCCAGCCCTTTCCCCCTCACATTTCCCGCTCTTTTCCCCTCGCCTTTCCCACCATTTTCCCCTCACATTTCCCACACTTTTCCCCTCATGTTTTCCACTCCTTTCCCCCTCATGTTTCCCACCTTTTTTCTCATCACCTTTCCCAACTTTTCCCTCTCACATTTCCTGCCTTTTCCCCCTCATGTTTCTCACCTTTTCCCCCTCACATTTCCCCTTTTCCCCTCACATGTCCCAACTTTTTCACCTCACATTTCCCACCCTTTTCCCCCTCAATTTTCTCACCTTTTCCCCCTTTTCCCAACTTTTTCACCTCACATTTGCCCCCCTTTTCCCCCTCATCTTTCCCTTTTTCCCCCTCACCTTTCCCAACTTTTCCGCTTCATGTTTCCCCCCCTTTTCCCCCTCACATTTTCCAAATTTTCCCCTCCTAATATTTCCCTTTTTCCCCTCACATTTCCCACCTTTTCCCCCTCACATTTCCCACCTTTTCCCCTTCACGTTTCCTGCCCTTTCCCCCTCACGTTTCTCACCTTTTCCCCTCACGTTTTTTATCGATTGCTAATGAAATAATGACTCTCGCAATTAAGTGACGAAAAAGTGAATATTAAGACAAATTGTATTGATATATAATTATGTTCTTGTCATTTACATGTCATTAGTTCTCCCCACAATCCCCTCCCCTGATTTCCTGAGTTCGTCCTTTTGCTGTCATTTTGTTAAGGTTTCATTCACCTTTGAGCATTTTCCAGGTGAGCAGGTGTCTCTCACAAATCCCTTAAAAAATCAGGATTTTTTGGCACAAATCCCTTTAAAAAATTGGAATTTTTGACACAAATCCCTTTTAAAAAATGGGATTTTTTTTTGCAGGCTTTTTTAGGCACAAATCCCTATAAAAAGGGGATTTTTTGGTGGAATTTTTGGTGCAAATCCCTTAAAAAATTGGGACTTTTTTGCACAAATCCATTAAAGAAATGGGGATTTTTTGCTGGATATTTTGCACAAATCCCTTTAAAAAAAATCAGAATTTTGGTGACAAATCTCATTAAAAAAATCACTTTTTTTTCCACAAATCCCCTCTTAAAAAATCGCGATTTTTTGCGCGATTTTCTTCACAGATACCTTAAAAAAATGGGGATTTTTTGTGGGATTTTTGGGGGGATTTTTGGCACCAATCCCTTAGCAAACCTGTGATTTTTGCAGGATTTTTCGCCCCGAACCCCCATAAAAATGGAATTTTAGCAGCGGTTGTGTCTCTGGCAGATCCAGAGCCGCGGTAAAATTGAATTTAAATTGAATTTAAATTGAATTTAACAGCGGTTGTGTCTCTGGCAGATCCAGGCCCGCGGTAAAATGGAATTTAAATTGAATTTCAATGGAATTTAAATTGAATTTAAATTAAATTTAAGTTGAATGTAAATTGAATTTAACAGCGGTTGTGTCTCTGGCAGATCCAGGCCCGCGGTAAAATGGAATTTAAATTGAATTTCAATGGAATTTAAATTGAATTTAAATTAAATTTAAGTTGAATGTAAATTGAATTTAACAGCGGTTGTGCCTCTGGCAGATCCAGGCCCGCGGTAAAATTGAATTTAAATTGAATTTCAGTGGAATTTAAATTTGAATTTCATGGAATTTAACAGCGGTTGTGCCTCTGGCAGATCCACGGCCGCAGTAAAATGGAATTTCAATTGAATTTCAATGGAATTTCAATGGAATCTAAATTGAATTTAACAGCGGTTGTGTCTCTGGCAGATCCAGGCCCGCGGTAAAATGGAATTTCAATGGAATTTAAATTGAATTTAAATTGAATTTCAGTGGAATTCAACAGCGGTTGTGCCTCTGGCAGATCCAGGCCCGCGGTAAAATGGAATTTCAATTGAATTTCAATGGAATTTCAATGGAATTTAAATTGAATTTAAATTGAATTCAACACCGGTTGTGCCTCTGGCAGATCCAGGCCCGCGGTAAAATGGAATTTAAATTGAATTTTAATGGAATCTAAATGGAATTTCAATGGAATTTCAATGGAATGTAAATTGAATTTAACACCGGTTGTGTCTCTGGCAGATCCACGGCCACGGTAAAATGAATTTCAATGGAATTTCAAGGGAATCTAAATTGAATTTAACAGCGGTTGTGCCTCTGGCAGATCCAGGCCCACGGTAAAATGGAATTTAAATTGAATTTAAATTGAATTTCAATGGAATGTAAATTGAATTTAACAGTGGTTGTGCCTCTGGCAGATCCAGGCCTGCAGTAAAATGGAATTTAAATTGAATGTAAATTGAATTTAACAGCGGTTGTGCCTCTGGCAGATCCAGGCCCGCGGTAAAATGGAATTTAAATTGAATTTCAATGGAATTTAAATGTAATTTAACACCAGTTTTGCCGCTGGCAGATCCAGGCCCGCAGTAAAATGGAATTAAACGGAATTAAATGTAATTTAAATTGAATTTAAATTGACTTTAACACCAGTTTTGCCGCTGGCAGATCCAGGCCCGCGGTAAAATGGAATTTCAATTGAATTTCAATGGAATTTAAATTGAATTTCAGTGGAATTTAACAGCGGTTGTGCCTCTGGCAGATCCAGGCCCGCGGTAAAATGGAATTAAATGGAATTTAAATTAAATTTAAATGTAATTTAACACCAGTTTTGCCGCTGGCAGATCCAGGCCCGCGGTAAAATGGAATTTCAATGGAATTTAAATTGAATTTCAATGGAATCTAAATTGAATTTAACACCGGTTTTGCCGCTGGCAGATCCAGGCCCGCGGTAAAATGGAATTAAATGGAATTAAATGTAATTTAAATTGAATTTAAATGTAATTTAACAGCGGTTGTGTCTCTGGCAGATCCAGGCCCGTGGTAAAATGGAATTAAATGGAATTAAATTGAATTTCAATGTAATTTAAATGTAATTTAACACCGGTTTTGCCGCTGGCAGATCCAGGCCCACAGTAAAATGGAATTAAATGGAATTAAATTGAATTTCAATGTAATTTAAATTTAATCTAACACCAGTTTTGCCGCTGGCAGATCCAGGCCCGTGGTAAAATGGAATTAAATGTCATTAAATGTAATTTAAATTAAATTTCAATGTAATTTAACACCAATTTGCCCTCTGGCAGATCCAGCCCCGCGGTAAAATGGAATAAATGGAATTAAATGGAATTAAATGTAATTTAAATTAAATTTAAATTTAATCTAACACCAGTTTGCCCTCTGGCAGATCCAGCCCCACGGTAAAATGGAATTGAAATGGAATTTAATGTAATTTAAATGGAATTTAATTGTAATTAACACCAATTTGCCCTCTGGCAGATCCAGCCCCGCGGTAAAATGGAATAAATGGAATTAAATGGAATTAAATGTAATTTAAATTAAATTTAAATTTAATCTAACACCAGTTTGCCCTCTGGCAGATCCAGCCCCGCGGTAAAATGGAATTGAAATGGAATTTAATGTAATTTAAATGGAATTTAATTGTAATTAACACCAATTTGCCCTCTGGCAGATCCAGCCCCGCGGTAAAATGGAATTTAAATGGAATTTAATGTAATTTAAATGGAATTTAATTGTAATTAACACCAATTTGCCCTCTGGCAGATCCAGCCCCGCGGTAAAATGGAATTGAAATGGAATTTAATGTAATTTAAATGGAATTTAATTGTAATTAACACCAATTTGCCCTCTGGCAGATCCAGCCCCGCGGTAAAATGGAATTGAAATGGAATTTAATGTAATTTAAATGGAATTTAATTGTAATTAACACCAATTTGCCCTCTGGCAGATCCAGCCCCGCGGTAAAATGGAATTGAAATGGAATTTAATGTAATTTAAATGGAATTTAATTGTAATTAACACCAATTTGCCCTCTGGCAGATCCAGCCCCGCGGTAAAATGGAATTGAAATGGAATTTAATGTAATTTAAATGGAATTTAATTGTAATTAACACCAATTTGCCCTCTGGCAGATCCAGCCCCGCGGTAAAATGGAATTGAAATGGAATTTAATGTAATTTAAATGGAATTTAATTGTAATTAACACCAATTTGCCCTCTGGCAGATCCAGCCCCGCGGTAAAATGGAATTGAAATGGAATTTAATGTAATTTAAATGGAATTTAATTGTAATTAACACCAATTTGCCCTCTGGCAGATCCAGCCCCGCGGTAAAATGGAATTGAAATGGAATTTAATGTAATTTAAATGGAATTTAATTGTAATTAACACCAATTTGCCCTCTGGCAGATCCAGCCCCGCGGCTCCGCGCACGCCGCGCTCACCCAGCGCCCCTGAGGGCCCAGAGCGCCGCAGCCGCCGCGGCCCCGCTGCTCCTCCCGCAGCCACGCGTCCCAAAAGCTGCAAAAAAAAAACCCCAAAAAATTCAAATTTCAGCGCCCTCCCGCAGCCACGCGTCCCAAAAGCTGCAAAAAAACCCCAAAAAATTCAAATTTCAGCGCCCTCCCGCAGCCACGCGTCCCAAAAGCTGCAAAAAACCCCAAAAAATTCAAATTTCAGCGCCCTCCCGCAGCCACGCGTCCCAAAAGCTGCAAAAAAAAACCCCAAAAAATTCAAATTTCAGCGCCCTCCCGCAGCCACGCGTCCCAAAAGCTGCAAAAAAACCCAAAAAAATTCAAATTTCAGCGCCCTCCCGCAGCCACGCGTCCCAAAAGCTGCAAAAAAACCCCAAAAAATTCAAATTTCAGCGTCCGAACGGCCCCGAAAGGACAGAAGGAAAAGCAGGGAACGGAAAGAGCCCGGGGGAATCGGCCCAAAGAACAAAACGAGGCAGAAATGGGATCTGTCCAAAGGGAAAATGGAAGGAAAAGCGGATTTGGGGTTTTTCAGGTAAAAATGGGATGGAAATTTTTGGATTTTGGGGTTTTTCAGGTAAAAATGGAATGGAAATTTTGGGTTTTTTCAGGTAAAAATGGAATGGAAATTTTGGGGTTGATCAGGTAAAAATGGAATGGAAATTTTGGGGTTGTTCAGGTAAAAATGGAATGGAAATTTTGGGGTTTTCAGGTGAAAATGGAATGGAAATTTTGGGGTTTTCAGGTGAAAATGGAATGGAAATTTTGGGGTTTTCAGGTAAAAATGGAATGGAAATTTTGGGGTTTTCAGGTAAAAATGGAATGGAAATTTTGGGGTTTTCAGGTAAAAATGGAATGGAAATTTTGGGGTTGTTCAGGTAAAAATGGAATGGAAATTTTGGGGTTTTCAGGTAAAAATGGAATGGAAATTTTGGAGTTTTTTCAGGTAAAAATGGAATGGAAATTTTGGGTTTTTTCAGGTGAAAATGGAATGGAAATTTTGGGGTTTTCAGGTGAAAATGGAATGGAAATTTTGGGGTTGTTCAGGTAAAAATGGAATGGAAATTTTGGGGTTTTCAGGTAAAAATGGAATGGAAATTTTGGGGTTTTTTCAGGTAAAAATGGAATGGAAATTTTGGGGTTTTCAGGTAAAAATGGAATGGAAATTTTGGAGTTTTTTCAGGTAAAAATGGAATGAAAATTTTGGGGTTTTTCAGGTAAAAATGGAATGGAAATTTTGGGGTTTTTCAGGTAAAAATGGAATGGAAATTTTGGGGTTTTCAGGTAAAAATGGAATGGAAATTTTGGGGTTTTCAGGTAAAAATGGAATGGAAATTTTGGGGTTGTTCAGGTAAAAATGGAATGGAAATTTTGGGGTTTTTCAGGTAAAAATGGAATGGAAATTTTGGGTTTTTTTCAGGTAAAAATGCATTGGAAATTTTTGGTTTTTTCAGGTAAAAATGGAATGGAAATTTTGGGGTTTTTACAGGTAAAAATGGAATGGAAATTTTGGGGTTGTTGAGGTAAAAATGGAATGGAAATTTTGGAGTTTTTTCAGGTAAAAATGGAATGGAAATTTTGGGGTTTTTCAGGTAAAAATGGAATGGAAATTTTGGGGTTTTCAGGTAAAAATGGAATGGGAATTTGGAGTTTTTACAGGTAAAAATGGAATGGAAATTTTGGGTTTTTTTCAGGTAAAAATGGAATGGAAATTTTGGGGTTTTCAGGTAAAAATGGAATGGAAATTTTGGGTTTGTTCAGGTAAAAATGGAATGGAAATTTTGGGGTTGTTCAGGTAAAAATGGAATGGGAATTTTGGAGTTTTTTCAGGTAAAAATGGAATGGAAATTTTGGGGTTTTCAGGTGAAAATGGAATGGAAATTTTGGGGTTGTTCAGGTAAAAATGGAATGGAAATTTTTGGTTTTTTCAGGTAAAAATGGAATGGAAATTTTGGGTTTTTTCAGGTGAAAATGGAATGGAAATTTTGGGGTTTTCAGGTAAAAATGGAATGGAAATTTTGGGGTTTTTCAGGTAAAAATGGAATGGAAATTTTGGAGTTTTTCAGGTAAAAATGGAATGGAAATTTTGGGGTTTTCAGGTAAAAATGGAATGGAAATTTTGGGTTTGTTCAGGTAAAAATGGAATGGAAATTTTGGGGTTTTTCAGGTAAAAATGGAATGGAAATTTTGGGGTTGATCAGGTAAAAATGGAATGGAAATTTTGGGGTTTTTTCAGGTAAAAATGGAATGGAAATTTTGGGGTTTTTCAGGTAAAAATGGAATGGAAATTTTGGGGTTTTCAGGTAAAAATGGAATGGAAATTTTGGAGTTTTTTCAGGTAAAAATGGAATGGAAATTTTGGGTTTTTTCAGGTAAAAATGGAATGGGAATTTTGGGGTTGTTCAGGTAAAAATGGAATGGAAATTTTGGGGTTTTTCAGGTAAAAATGGAATGGAAATTTTGGAGTTTTTTCAGGTAAAAATGGAATGGAAATTTTGGAGTTTTTCAGGTAAAAATGGAATGGAAATTTTGGGGTTTTCAGGTAAAAATGGAATGGGAATTTGGAGTTTTTACAGGTAAAAATGGAAAGGAAATTTTGGGTTTTTTTCAGGTAAAAATGGAATGGAAATTTTGGGGTGTTCAGGTAAAAATGGAATGGAAATTTTGGAGTTTTTTCAGGTAAAAATGGAATGGAAATTTTGGAGTTTTTTCAGGTAAAAATGGAATGGAAATTTTGGGGTTTTTTTCAGGTAAAAATGGAATGGGAATTTGGAGTTTTTTCAGGTAAAAATGGAATGGAAATTTTGGGGTTGTTCAGGTAAAAATGGAATGGAAATTTTGGAGTTTTTTCAGGTAAAAATGGAATGGAAATTTTGGGGTTTTCAGGTAAAAATGGAATGGAAATTTTGGGTTTGTTCAGGTAAAAATGGAATGGAAATTTTGGGGTTTTTCAGGTAAAAATGGAATGGAAATTTTGGGGTTTTCAGGTAAAAATGGAATGGAAATTTTGGAGTTTTTTCAGGTAAAAATGGAATGGAAATTTTGGGGTTTTTTCAGGTAAAAATGGAATGGAAATTTGGGTTTTTCAGGTAAAAATGGAATGGAAATTTTGGGGTTTTCAGGTAAAAATGGAATGGAAATTTGGGTTTTTCAGGTGAAAATGGAATGGAAATTTTGGGGTTTTCAGGTAAAAATGGAATGGAAATTTTGGGGTTTTTTCAGGTGAAAATGGAAGGAAAATTGGATTTTGGATTTTTTCCAAGGGGAAAATGGAATGAAAAATGGATTTCGGATTTTTTTTCAGGTAAAAATGGAATGAAAATTTTTGGATTTTGGGGTTTTTTTTTCCAGGTAAAAATGGAATGAAAATTTTTGGATTTTGGATTTTTTCCAAGGGGAAAATGGAAGGAAAATTGGATTTTGTGGTTTTTTTTCAGGTAAAAATGGAATGAAAATTTTTGGATTTTGGGGTTTTTCAGGTAAAAGTGGGATGAAAATTTTTGGATTTGGGTTTTTTTTTTTTCAGATAAAAATGGAATGGAAATTTGTGGATTTTGGGGTTTTTATTCATTGTAATGATTTCTATTGGTTTTAGGAATTTAGTGGGAATGAAAATTGGATTTGGGATTTTTTTCTAGGAAAAATGGAATGAAAATTTTTGGATTTTGGATTTTTTTTTCCAGGTAAAAATGGAATGAAAATTTTTGGATTTTTTCCAAGGGGAAAATGGAATGAAAATTGGATTTTTTCCAGGTAAAAATGGAATGAAAATTTTGGGGTTTTTCAGGTAAAAATGGAATGAAAATTTTTGGATTTTGGATTTTTTTTTTTCCAGGTAAAAATGGAATGAAAATTTTTGGATTTTGGGGTTTTTTCCAAGGGGAAAATGGAATGAAAATTGGATTTTGGATTTTTTTTTCCAGGTAAAAATGGAATGAAAATTGTATTTTTTCTGAGGGGAAAATGGAATGAAAATTGGATTTTGGATTTTTTCCAAGGGGAAAATGGAATGAAAATTTTTGGATTTTGGGGGTTTTCAGGTAAAAATGGAATGAAAATTTTGGGATTTTTTTCCAGGTAAAAATGGAATGAAAATTTTTGGATTTTTTCCAAGGGGAAAATGGAATGAAAATTGGATTTTTTCCAGGTAAAAATGGAATGAAAAGTTTTGGATTTTGGTTTTTTTTCCAGGTAAAAATGGAATGGAAATTTTTGGATTTTGGGTTTTTTTCAGGTAAAAATGGAATGGAAATTTTTGGATTTTGGATTTTTTTCTAGGTAAAAATGGAATGAAAGTTGTAATGATTTTTATTATTTTTAATCATTTAATTGGAATAAAAATTGGATTTATAGGGTTTTTATTAGTTGTAATGATTTTTATTAATTTTAGGAATTTAATTGGAATAAAAATTGGATTGATGGGGTTTTTATTAACTGTAATGGTTTTTATTATTTTTAATCATTTAATTGGAATAAAAATTGGATTGATGGGGTTTTTATTAACTGTAATGATTTTTATTATTTTTGGAATTTAATTGGAATAAAAATTGGATTTTGGATTTTTTCCAGGTAAGAATGGAATAAAAATTGGATTAATGGGGTTTCTATTAATTGTAATGATTTTTATTTTTTTTAATCATTTAATTGGAATAAAAATTGGATTGATGGGGTTTTTATTAACTGTAATGATTTTTATTATTTTTTATCATTTAATTGGAATAAAAATTGGATTGATGGGGTTTTATTAATGGTAATGATTTTTATTATTTTTAATCATTTAATTGGAATAAAAATTGGATTTATAGGGTTTTTATTAGTTGTAATGATTTTTATTAATTTTAGGAATTTAATTGGAATAAAAATTGGATTGATGGGGTTTTTATTAATTGTAATGGTTTTTATTATTTTTAGTCATTTAATTGGAATAAAAATTGGATTGATGAGGTTTCTATTAATTGTAATGATTTTTATTATTTTTGGAATTTAATTGGAATAAAAATTGGATTTATGTGGTTTCTATTCATGGTAATGGTTTTTATTATTTTTAAACATTTAATTGGAATAAAAATTGGATTGATCCATTTCTATTGATTTGAAATTGATTTTTATCAATTTTTTATTAATTTTCAATCCATTTTTATTGATTTTCAATTGATTTTTATTAATATTTTATTAATTTGGATTGATTTCCTTTTGCTTTTTGTAATTTTCAATCCATTTGTGTTGATTTTCAATTGATTTTTATTAATATTTTATTAATTTTGATTGCTTTTCTTTTGGCTTTTCATAATTTTCAATTGATTCTTATTAATTTTTTATTAATTTGGATTGATTTTCTTTTGCCTTTTCATAATTTTCAATCCATTTGTATCGATTTGAAATTGATTTTCATTAATTTTTTATTAATTTTCAAACCATTTGTATTGATTTGAAATTGATTTTTATTAATTTTTTATTAATTTGGATTGATTTCCTTTTGGCTTTTAGTAATTATCATTCGATTTTTATTAATATTTTATTAAATTTGATTGATTTCCTTTTGGCTTTTAGTAATTTTCAATCCATTTGTATTGATTTGAAATTGGTTTTTATTAATTTTTGATTAATTTTCACTCCATTTGTATTGATTTTTAATTGATTTTTATTAATTTTTTATTAAATTTGATTGATTTCCTTTTGGCTTTTGGTAATTTTCAATCCATTTGTATCGATTTGAAATTGATTTTTATTAATTTTTATTAATTTTCAATCCATTTGTATTGATTTGAAATTGATTTTTATTAATTTTTTATTAATTTCCAACCCATTTAATTGATTTTCGATCTCATTTTAATTGATTTTCTTGCTGGATTTCCGTTTATTCCTTCCACTTTGCAATTCCTGCATTTGGGGAATGGAAAAAACCAAAATAAAGAATTAAAATCCCAAAAAAAAAGAACTTTTAGGGGAGGGAAACGGAAGAAAATTTTTTTATTTTTTCCCCCAAAATTGGGATTTTTTTCCCCTAAAAATGCAGAATTTGGACTGGAAATTGGGATTTTTACAAAAAAAAAAATCAGATTTTTTTACTAAAAATTGTGAATTTTTCACCCCAGAAAATCAGATTTTTTCCCCCCAAAATTGGGATTTTTTTCCCCTAAAAATGCAGAATTTGGACTGGAATTTGGACTGGAAATTGGGATTTTTACAAAAAAAAAATCAGGATTTTTTAAATCAAAATCTGATTTTTTTTAAACGAAAATCTGGATCTTTTTTTCCCCCAAAAATCGCAAAAAAATCAGGATTTTTTTTTACTGAAAAAATCGAATTTTTTTGCCCGAAAATCAGATTTTTTCCCCCAAAATTGGGATTTTTTCCCCTAAAAATGCAGAATTTGGACTGGAATTTGGACTGGAAATTGGGATTTTTACAAAAAAAAAAAAATCGGATTTTTTTAGTAAAAATTGTGAATTTTTAGCCCCAGAAAATCTGATTTTTTCCCCCAAAATTGGGAATTTTTTTCCCCCCAAAAATCAGGAATTTTAATCAACTATCAGGATTTTTTTACTCAAAATCTGATTTTTTTTAAGAAAATCTGGATCTTTTTTCCCCCAAAAATCGGAAAAAATCAGGAATTTTTTTACTGAAAAAATCGAAATTTTTTGCCCTAAAATCAGATTTTTTCCCCCAAAATTGGGATTTTTTTCCCCCAAAAACCAGGAATTTCAATCAAATACCTGGATTTTCACTGGAAATCAGGACTTTTTTCTAAAATTTGATTTTTTAAAGAAAATCTGGATTTTTTTCCCCCAAAAATCAGGAAAAATCAGAATTTTTTTGCCGAAAAAATCAAACTTTTTTGCCCAAAAATCTAATTTTTTCCCCCAAAATTGGGATTTTTTTCCTCCAAATATCAGGATTTTTAGTGGAAATCAGGATTTTTTTACTCAAAATCTGATTTTTTTTTTAAGAAAATCAGGATCGTTTTCCCCCCAAAAATCAGGAAAAATCAGAATTTTTTTACTGAAAAAATCAAAATTTTTTTTTGCCCGAAAATCTGATTTTTTTTTCTCCCAAAATTGGGATTTTTTGGCCAAAAATTGGGGGGGTTTTGCCAAATTGTTGGGATTTTTCCCAATAATTGGAATTTTAACCAGAATTGGGATTTTTTTCCCCAAAATTGGGATTTTTTACCCTAAAAATGAGAAATTTTGACTGGAAGTTGGGATTTTTACAAAAAAAAAAATCTGATAATTTTTTTAGTAAAAATTGTGAATTTTTTGCCCCAGAAAATCAGATTTTTCCCTCCCAAAATTGGGATTTTTTCCTAAACTCAGATTTTTTATCAGAAGCCAGGATTTTTTACTCCAAATTTCATTTTTTAAACGAAAATCAGGAATTTTTTTCCCCCCCTAAAAAAAAATCAGGAAAAATCAGGATGTTTTTTCTGAAAAATCAAGATTTTTTTCCTGAAAAATCAGATTTTTTTGCCCAAAATTTGGGTTTTTTGGCCAAAAATGGTGGGGGTTTTTTCCCAAAAATCAGATTTTTCCCCTAAATTCAGATTTTTGAACCAAAATTGGGATTTTTTCCCCCCAAAATTTGGATTTTTACATGAACTTGGGCTCCTCGCCGGTGACCCAGCGCCAGTTCCCCGTCTGCTCGGTGTCCGTCAGCCCCAGCCAGTAGGAGCTGCTGCGGTTGCTGTGCTCCAGCAGGAAAAGCTGCAAAAGTGACCAAAAATTCAAGAAAATCCACCAGAAAATCCCCCCAAAATTCAAGAAAATACCCCCAAAAAATCCCCCAAAAAACCCCAAAAAATTCCCAAAAAATCACCAAAATAATCACCCAAAATCCCCCAAAAAATCAAAGAAAATCTCCCAAAACTCCTCCCCGAAAATCCCCAAAATTGAAAGAAAATCCCCCAAAATCCCGTGAAAAAAATCCCCAAAAATTTAAAGAAAATGCCTCCAAAAAATCCCCAGAAATTGAAAGAGAATTCCCCCCAAAAATCCCAAAAATGTAAAGAGAAAACCCATTTAAAAAGCCACAGAAATTGAAAGAAAAGCCCTCCAAAAATCCCCAAAATTTAAAGAAAATCCCCCAAAAATTCTCCAATTTTAAAGAAAATCCCCAAAAATTTAAAGAAAACACCGCCAAAATCCGCAAATTTTAAAGAAAATGCCCCCCAAAAAATCCACAAAATTTAATTAAAATTCCCAGATTTTAAAGAAAATACCTGAAAAAAATTCTGAAAACTTAAAGAAAACCCCTCAGAAAATCCCCCCAAAATTAAAGATATTCCCCCAAAGATCCCCCCAAAAATCCCCAAAAAATCCCCAAAAAATCAAAGAGAATCTCCCAAAACTCCTCCCCGAAAATCCCCCAAATTTAAAGAAAATCCCCCAAAAATCCCTGGGAAAAAAAATCCCCAAATTTTAAAGAAAATCCCTTCAAAAAATCCCCCCAAAATTTAAAGAAAATCCCCCCAAAATCCCCAAAAAATTAAAGAAAATCTCCCAAAAATCCTCCCCGAAAATCCCCAAAATTTAAAGAAAATCCCCCAAAAAACCCGTGAAAAAAATCCCCAGAAATTTAAAGAAAACCCCTCCAAACAATCCCACAAAATTTCAAGAAAATCCCTCCCCAAAGCCCAAAAAAATTAAAGAAAAACCCCCAAAAATTCCCCAAAAGCTAAAGAAAATTGCTCCAAAAATCCCCCAAAATCAAAGAAAATCTCCCAAAAATCCTCCCCGAAAATCCCCCAAAATTTAAAGAAAATCCCCCAAAAATCCCGTGAAAAAAAATCCCCCAAAATTTAAGGAAAATGCCTCCAAAAAATCCCCAGAAATTGAAAGAAAATCCCCAAAATAACTCCCCAGAAAATCCCCCAAATTTAAAGAAAACCCCTCCAAAAAATCCCCCCAAAATTTAAAGAAAATCCCCCAAAATCCCCAAAAAATCAAAGAAAATCTCCCAAAAATCCTCCCCAAAAATCCCATGAAAAAAATCCCCAAATTTTAAAGAAAATCCCTCAAAAAATCCCCAGAAATTGAAAGAAAATCCCCAAAATAACTCCCCAAAAATCCCCAGAAATTTAAAGAAAAACCCTCTAAAATATCCCCCCAAATTTAAAGAAAATCCCCCCCAAAATTAAAGAAAATCCCCCCAAAATTCCCCAAAAGATAAAGAAAATTGCTCCAAAAATCCTCCCCGAAAATCCCCCAAATTTAAAGAAAATCCCCCCAAAATCCCATGAAAAAAATCCCCCAAAATTTAAAGAAAACCCCTCCAAAAAATCCCCCCAAAATTTAAAGAAAATCCCCCCAAAATCCCCAAAAATTAAAGAAAAATCCCCAAAAATTCCCCAAAAGCTAAAGAAAATTTAAAGAAAATCCCCCAAAAATTAAAGAAAATCTCCCAAAAATCCTCCCCGAAAATCCCCCAAAATTTAAAGAAAATCCCCCAAAAATCCCGTGAAAAAAATCCCCCAAAATTTAAAGAAAACCCCTCCAAAAAATCCCCAGAAATTGAAAGAAAATCCCCCCAAAATCCCCCAAATTTAAAGAAAATCCCCCCAAAATCCCCCAAAATTTAAAGAAAATCCCCACAAAAAATCCCCCAAAAATTAAAGAAAATCTCCCAAAAATCCTCCCCGAAAATCCCCCAAAATTGAAAGAAAATCCCCCAAAAATCCCGTGAAAAAAATCCCCCAAAATTTAAAGAAAACCCCTCCAAAAAATCCCCCCAAAATTTAAAGAAAATCCCCCCAAAATCCCCCAAAAGTTAAAGAAAATTGCCCAAAAATCCCCCAAAATCCAAGAAAATTCTCCCAAAAATCCTCCCAAAAATCCCCCAAAATTTAAAGAAAATCCCCCCAAAATCCCCCAAATTTAAAGAAAATCCCCCCAAAATCCCCCAAAAGATAAAGAAAATCCCCACAAAAGTCCCCAAAAAAATTAAGAAAATCTGCCCAAAAATCCTCCCCGAAAATCCCCCAAATTTAAAGAAAATCCCCCAAAAATCCCATGAAAAAAATCCCCCAAAATTTAAAGAAAACCCCTCCAAAAAATCCCCCCAAAATTTCAAGAAAATCCCCCCAAAATCCCCAAAAATTAAAGAAAAACCCCCCAAAATTCCCCAAAAGCTAAAGAAAATTGCTCCAAAAATTCCCCAAAAATTAAAGAAAATCTCCCAAAACTCCTCCCCGAAAATCCCCCAAAATTTAAAGAAAATCCCCCAAAAATCCCCAATTTGGGATCGGGGATTTGGGATTTGGGATTGGGGATTTGGGATTTGGGATTTGGGATGGATTTGGGATTTGGGATGGATTTGGGATTGGGATGGATTTGGGATTTGGGATTTGGGATCGGGGATTTGGGATTTGGGATTTGGGATGGATTTGGGATTGGGATGGATTTGGGATTTGGGATTTGGGATCGGGGATTTGGGATTTGGGATCGGGGATTGGGATGGATTTGGGATTTGGGATTTGGGATTGATTTCTGATTTGGGATCGGGGATTGGGATTGATTTGGGATTTGGGATCGGGGATTGGATGGATTTGGGATTTGGGATGGAGTTGGGATTTGGGATTTGGGATTTGGGATCGGGGATGGATTTGGGATTTGGGATTTGGGATTTGGGATTGGGATGGATTTGGGATTTGGGATGGAGTTGGGATTTGGGATTTGGGATTTGGGATTTGGGATTGGGATGGATTTGGGATTTGGGATTTGGGATTGGGGATGGATTTGGGATTTGGGAGGGAGTTGGGATTTGGGATTTGGGATTTGGGATTGGGGATGGATTTGGGATTTGGGAGGGAGTTGGGATTTGGGATTTGGGATTGGGGATGGATTTGGGAGTTGGGATTTGGGATTTGGGATTTGGGATTGGGATGGATTTGGGATTTGGGATCGGGGATTGGGGATTGGGGATTTGGGATTGATTTGGGTTTGGGATCGGGGATTGGGGATTGGGGATTGATTTGGGATTTGGCAGTTGGGATCTGGGATTTAGGATTTGGGATTGGGGATGGATTTGGGATTTGGGATTCGGGATTGGGGATGGATCTGGGATTTGGGATTGGGATGGATTTGGGATCAGGGATTGGGATTGATTTGGGATTTGGGATCGGGGATTGGATGGATTTGGGATTTGGGATCGGGGATGGAGTTGGGATTGGGGATGGAGTTGGGATTTGGGATTTGGGATTTGGGATTGGGGATGGATTGGGGATTTGAGATCGGGGATGGATTTGGGATTGGGGATTGGGGATTGATTTGGGATTTGGCAGTTGGGATTTGGGATTTGGGATTGGGGATTTGGGATGGAGTTGGGATCTGGGATTTAGGATTTGGGATTGGGGATGGATTTGGGATTTGGGATTGATTTGGGATTTGGGATCGGGGATTGGGATTGATTTGGGATTTGGGATCGGGGAGTGGATGGATTTGGGATTTGGGATCGGGGATGGATTTGGGATTTGGGATGGAGTTGGGATTTGGGATTTGGGATCGGGGATTCTTTTGAGATTGAGAATTGGGATTCAGGATTTGGAATCAATTTGGGATTGGGGATGGATTTGGGATTTGGGATTTGGGATCAGTTTGGGATTTGGGATTGATTTGAGATTCAGGATTTGGGACAAATTTGGAATTTGAGATTTGGGATTGGGGATGGATTTGGGATCTGGGATTTGGAATTTGGGATTAGGGATTGATTTGGGGTTCAGGATTCAGGATTTGGGATTGGGGAATAACTGGAGATGGATTTGGGACGGATTTGGGATTCAGGATCGATTTGGGATTTGGAATTGATTTGGGATTGGGGATCAATTTGGGATTGGGGATCAGGGATTTGGGATCGGGGATGGATTTGGGATTTGGGATCAATTTGGGACTTGGGGTTGATTTGAGATTCAGGATTGGGGATTGGGGATTGATTTGGGATTTGGGGTCAGTTTGGGATTAGGGATTGATTTGGGATCAGGGATTTGGGATTGGAGATTGGGGATCTGGGATTCAGGATTTGGGATTTGGGACTGAGAAATGGGATTCAGGATTTGGGATTTGGGATTGAGAAATGGGATTCAGGATTTGGGATTTGGGATTGAGAAATGGGATTCAGGATTTGGGATTTGGGATTGGGGATGGATGCGTGATTCAGGGTTTGGGATAAATTTGTGATTCGGGATCAGGGATTTGGGATTGGGGATGGATTTGGGATTCAGGATTTGGGATCAGGGATCTGGGATTGGGGATGGATTTGGGATTGGGGATGGATGTGTGATTCAGGGTTTGGGATAAATTTGTGATTTGGGCTCAGGGATCTGGGATTGGGGATTGATTTGGGATGTGGGTTTTGGGATCAGGGATCTGGGATTGGGGATGGATTTGGGATTGGGAATGGATTTGGGATTTGGGATGGAGTTGGGATCTGGGATTCAGGATTTGGGATTGGGGATTTGGGATTTGAGATTGGGGATTTGGGATTCATTTGGGATTTGTGACTTGGGATCAGTTTGGGATTGCGGATTTGCGATCGAGGGTTGATTTGGCAGCTGGGATTTGGGATCAGTTTGGAATTGGGGATTGATTTGAGATTTGGGATTGGGGATTTGGGATTGATTTGGGGTTCAGGATTTGGGATTGGGGAACAACTGGAGATGGATTTGGGATTTGGGATTTGGCATTGATTTGGGGTTCAGGATTTGGCATCAGGAATTTGGGATTGGGGATCGATTTGGGATTTGGGATCCAGGATTGATTTGGGAGTCAGGATTTGGGATAAATTTGGGATTGGGGATCTGGGATTTGGGATCAGGAATTTGGGATTGGGGATCAGGAATTTGGGATTGGGGATGGGTTTGTGGTTTGAGATCAATTTGGGATTTGGGGTTGATTTGGGATTCAGGGTTTGGGATTGGGGATCAGCTGGAGATGGATTGTGGAATGGATTTGGGATTCAGGATCGATTTGGGATCAGGGATTTGGGATTGGGGATTTGGGATTGGGGATTTGGGATTGGGGATTTGGGATTGGGGACTGGGCATTGATTTGGGATCAGGGATTTGGGATTCAGGATTTGGGATCAGGGATTGGGGATGGATTTGGGATTCAGGAATTTGGGATGGATTTGGGATTCAGGATTTGGGATAAATTTGTGATTTGGGACTGGGGATCTGGGATAGATTTGGGATTCAGGATTTGGGATCCGAGATTTTGGCATGGGGGATCAGGGATTTGGGATTCCGGATGGATTTGGGATCGGGGATTTGTGATTTGGGCTCAGGGATATGGGATTGGGGATCGATTTGGGATTTGGGATTGATTTGTGATTTGGGATCAGGGATTTGGATCCAGGGTTGATTTGGGATCAGGGATTTGGGATTCAGGATCGATTTGGGATCAGGGATTTGGGATTGGGGATTTGGGATTGGGGACTGGGTATTGATTTGGGATCAGGGATTTGGGATCCAGGGTTGATTTGGGATTTGGGATCAGGGATCTGGGATTTGTGATTTGGGATTGATTTGAGATTCAGGATTTGTGATTGGGGTTTTGGGATTTGGGATTGGGGGAGGATTTGTGATTTGGGATCAGGGGTTTGGGATTGGGGATTGATTTGAGATTCAGGATTTGGGATCAATTGAGGATTTGTGATTTCAGATCTGGGATTTGGGATTGATGTGGGATTTGGGGATGGATTTGTGATTTCAGATCTGGGATTTGGGATTGGGGATTGATTTGGATTTTGGGATTTGCGATTAATTTGGGATTCAGGGTTTGGGATTGGGGATTGCTTTGGGATTGGGGATCAGGGATCTGGGACTGGGGATCAGTTTGGGATCGGGGCTTTGGGATTGGGGATCGGGGATTTGGGATTGGGGATCAGTTTGGGGTCAGGGGTTTGGGATTGGGGATCAGGGATTGGGGATTGGGGATTGCTTTGGGATTGGGGATCGGGGATCTGGGATTGGGGATCAGGGATTGGGAATTGGGGATTGGATTGGGGATCAGGGCTTTGGGATTGGGGATTGATTTGGGATTGGGGATCAGTTTGGGATTGGGGATCAGGGATCTGGGACTGGGGATCAGTTTGGGATCAGGGCTTTGGGATTGGGGATTGATTTGGGATTGGGGATCAGGGATTTGGGATCTGTGATTTCTGATCAGGGATTTGGGACTGGGGATTGATTTGCCATTTGGGATTCTTTTGGGATTGGGGACCTGGGATTTGGGATTGGGGATCAATTTGAGATTCAGGATTTGGGATTGGGGATCAGGGATTTGGGATTGGTGATTGATTCGGGATTTGGAATTTGGGATCGGAGATTTGGGGTCGGGGATTGATTTGGGGTTTGGGATCAGGGATTCGGGATTCGGGGTTTGGGATCCAGGATCGATTTGGGAATTGGGGATCAATTTGAGATTCAGGATTTGGGATTGGGGATCAGGGATTTGGGATTGGTGATTGATTCGGGATTTGGAATTTGGGATCGGAGATTTGGGGTCGGGGATTGATTTGGGGTTTGGGATCAGGGATTCGGGATCCAGGATCGATTTGGGAATTGGGATCGGGCATCTGGGATTCGGGATTTGGGATCTATTTGGGAGCAGGATCTGCGACGTGGGACCCCCGTCCCCCCAGACCTGCTCGTCCTCGTCGCTGACCACGGCCAGGTGCGCGCCCAGGTCGGCGCAGGCGTTGTGGGCACGGCCCCAGCTCAGAGCGTCCCGCGAGAAGGAGAAACAGCGGGAACGGTGCGGGAGCCAGCCCGGGCTGCAGGGCCGCGAGCTGCCCAGGGCCCGGCACAGCTGGGCTGGGGAAAAAATACCCAAAAAGGGAAATTATCCATGGAAATATGGGAATTTATACAGGAAATTATCCTGGAAATTATCCAGGGAACAGCGGGAGCGGTGCAGAGCCAGCCCGGGCTGCAGGGCCGGGAGTGCCCAGGGCCCGGCACAGCTGGGCTGGGGAAAAAATACCCCAAAATGGGAAATTATCCATGGAAATATGGGAATTTATACAGGAAATTATCCAGGAAATTATCCAGGGAACAGCGGGAGCGGTGCAGAGCCAGCCCGGGCTGCAGGGCCGCGAGCTGCCCAGGGCCCGGCACAGCTGGGCTGGGGAAAAAATACCCCAAAATGGGAAATTATCCATGGAAATATGGGAATTTATACAGGAAATTATCCAGGAAATTATCCAGGGAACAGCGGGAGCGGTGCAGAGCCAGCCCGGGCTGCAGGGCCGGGAGTGCCCAGGGCCCAGCACAGCTGGGCTGGGGAAAAAATACACAAAAATGGGGAATTACCCATGGAAATATGCTAAAATATCCGGGAATTTATACAGGGATTTATACAGGGATTTATGCAGGGATTTATCCAGGGAAGAGCAGGAGCGGTGCAGAGCCAGCCCGGGCTGCAGGGCCAGGAGTGCCCAGGGCCCGGCACAGCTGGGCTGGGGAAAAAATACCCAAAAATGGGAAATTATCCATGGAAATATGCTAAAATATCCGGGAAATCTGGGAATTTATACAGGGATTAATACAGGGATTTATACAGGGATTAATACAGGGATTTATACAGGGATTAATACAGGGATTGATACAGGGATTTATACAGGGATTTACACAGGAATTAATACAGGGATTTATACAGGAATTTATACAGGGATTTATCCAGGGAAATCTGGGAATTTATACAGGGATTTATACAGGGATTTATCCAGGAATTTATACAGGGATTAATACAGGGATTGATACAGGAATTTATGCAGGAATTTATACAGGGATTTATACAGGCAAGTCTGGGAATTTATACAGGGATTTATACAGGAATTTATACAGGGATTTATACAGGGATTTATACATCGATTTATACAGGGATTTATACAGGGATTTATACATCGATTTATACAGGGATTTATACAGGGATTTATCCAGGGAAATCTGGGAATTTATACAGGGATTTATACAGGGATTTATACAGGAATTTATCCAGGGATTTATCCAGGGATTTATACAGGAATTTATACAGGGAAATCTGGGAATTTATACAGGGATTTATACAGGAATTTATCCAGGGATTTATACAGGGATTTATACAGGGATTTATCCAGGGATTTATACAGGGATTTATAAAGGGATTTATCCAGGAATTTATACAGGGATTTATACAGGGATTTATCCAGGGATTTATACAGGGATTTATACAGGGATTTAAACAGGGATTTATTCAGGAATTTATACAGGGATTTATACAGGAATTTATACAGGGATTTATACAGGGATTTATTCAGGGATTTATGCAGGGATTTATCCAGGGAAGAGCAGGAGCGGTGCAGAGCCAGCCCGGGCTGCAGGGCCAGGAGTGCCCAGGGCCCGGCACAGCTGGGCTGGGGAAAAAATACACAAAAATGGGAAATTATCCATGGAAATATGCTAAAATATCCGGGAAATCTGGGAATTTATACAGGGATTTATACAAGGATTTATACAGGGATTAATACAGGGATTTATACAGGGATTAATACAGGGATTGATACAGGGATTTATACAGGAATTAATACAGGGATTGATACAGGGATTTATACAGGGATTTATACAGGCAAGTCTGGGAATTTATACAGGGATTTATCCAGGGATTTATACAGGAATTTATCCAGGGATTTATACAGGGATTGATACAGGGATTTATACAGGGACTTATACAGGAATTTATACAGGGACTTATACAGGAATTTATACAGGGATTTATACAGGAATTTATACAGGGATTTATACAGGAATTAATACAGGGATTTATACAGGGATTGATACAGGGATTTATACAGGCATTTATCCAGGGAAATCTGGGAATTTATACAGGGATTTATACAGGGATTTATACAGGGATTTATACAGGCAAATCTGGGAATTTATACAGGAATTTATACAGGAATTTATACAGGAATTTATACAGGGATTTATACAGGGATTTATACAGGGATTTATACAGGGATTTATACAGGAATTAATACAGGGATTTATACAGGGATTGATACAGGGATTTATACAGGGATTTATACAGGCAAATCTGGGAATTTATACAGGGATTTATCCAGGGATTTATACAGGGATTGATACAGGGATTTATCCAGGGATTTATCCAGGGACTTATACAGGAATTTATACAGGAATTTATCCAGGGGTTTATACAGGAATTTATACAGGGATTTATACAGGAATTTATACAGGGATTTATACAGGGATTAATACAGGGATTTATACAGGAATTTATACAGGGATTAATACAGGGATTGATACAGGGATTTATACAGGCAAATCTGGGAATTTATACAGGAATTTATACAGGAATTTATACAGGGATTTACACAGGAATTAATACAGGGATTTATACAGGAATTTATACAGGGATTTATCCAGGGAAATCTGGGAATTTATACAGGGATTTATACAGGGATTTATACAGGGATTTATACAGGAATTTATACAGGGATTAATACAGGGATTGATACAGGAATTTATGCAGGGATTTATACAGGGATTTATACAGGGATTTATACAGGAATTTATACAGGGATTGATACAGGAATTTATCCAGGAATTTATAACCCCCAACAATGCCATGAGCTGCCCAGGGCAGGGCACAGCAACTCTGGGGGAAAAACAGCCAAAAATGGGAAATTATCCAGGAAAATATCCTGGAAAATATCCAGAAAAACATCAGGAAATTCTCCAGGAAAATACCCAGAAAAACATCAGGAAATTATCCAGGAAATTCTCCAGGAAATGGGAAACCTGTGGGGAGCTGCCCAGGGCAGGGCACAGGAATTCTGGGGGAAAAACAGCCAAAAATGGGAAATTTATTGTGGGAAATATCCGGGAATATCCGGAAAATTCTCCAGGAAATTCTCCAGGAAAAATCAGGGAAATGATCCCAGGAAATCCAGGGAAATTACACAGCAATTCTGGGGGAAAGCAGCCAAAAATGGGAAATTTATTATGGGAAATATGGAAAATTGTACAGGAAATTATCCAGAAAAACGTCAGGAAATTCTCCAGGAAAAATCAGGGAAATTATCCCAGAGAATTCCGGGAAATTACACAGCAATTCTGGGGGAAATTTATTGTGGGAAATATCTGGGAATATCTGGGAAATTCTCCAGGAAATTCTCCAGGAAAAATCAGGGAAATGATCCCAGAAAATCCAGGGAAATTACACAGCAATTCTGGGGGAAAAAGAGCCAAAAATGGGAAATTTATTGTGGGAAATATCCTGGAATATCTGGGAAATTATCCAGGAAATTCTCCAGGAAATTCTCCAGGAAAAATCAGGGAAATGATCCCAGGAAATTCCGGGAAATTACACAGCAATTCTGGGGGAAAGCAGCCAAAAATGGGAAATTTATTATGGGAAATATGGAAAATTGTACAGGAAATTATCCAGAAAAACGTCAGGAAATTCTCCAGGAAAAATCAGGGAAATGATCCCAGAAAATTCCGGGAAATTACACAGCAATTCTGGGGGAAAACAGCTAAAAATGGGAATTTTCTTGTGGGAAATGATCCCAGAAATCACCAGGAAATGGGAAAACCCCAAGGAAAAATCCTGGGGAATTTTTTAGAATTTTTGGGGGATTTTTAAAATTTATTTTTGGGAGATTTTTGGGGATTTTTAGATTATTTTTGTGCGATTTTTAAATTTTTTTTTGTTATTTTGGGCAATCTGTTGTTGTTGTTATTGGGTATTTTTGGGATTTTAAAATTATTTTGGGGGGTTAAAAATTTTTTTTTATTATTTTGGGTG
The DNA here is from genome assembly GCF_027887145.1 of Ammospiza caudacuta. Lineage (NCBI taxonomy): Eukaryota > Metazoa > Chordata > Aves > Passeriformes > Passerellidae > Ammospiza > Ammospiza caudacuta. The sequence continues at coordinate 1,696,018 of NC_080621.1, read as the reverse complement.
ATTTTTGAATTGGGGATTTTTTGGGATGTCTTTTTGTGAATTTTTCGAATTTTTCTGGGAATTTTTTGAGGGAATTTTTTTTCCCCTTTTTTGGGCTTTTCAAATTTTAGGGGGGATTGTTGGGAAATTTTGGGGAACTTTTGGAATTTTGGGGGGGAATTTTTGAGGGCAAATTATGGGGCAAATTTTGAGCATTTTTTTTTAATTTGGGGGGAATTTTTTGGGAATTTTGGCGGGGATTTTGGGGAATTTTTGGTGGGAGATTTTGGGGAATTTTGGGGGAATTTTATGGGGGGAATTTCGGGGGAAATTTTGGGGAATTTTTGGGAATTTCTGGTGGGAGATTTTGGGAATTTAGGGGGAATTTTTGGGAATTTTTGGGGGATTTTGGAGATTTTTTTGGGATTTTTTGGGAATTTTGGGAGAATTTTTTGGGAATTTTTGAGGAATTTTGGGGGAAATTTTTGGGGGGATTTTAGGGGGAATTTTTGGGGGCAAATTATCGGGAAATTTTTGAGCATTTTTTTTTTTATTTGGGGGGAATTTTTTGGGAATTTTGGGGGGGATTTGGGGGAATTTTTGAGGGGGATTTTGGGGAATTTTTGGGAATTTTTGGTGGGAGATTTTGGGAATTTTGGGGGAATTTTATGGGGGGAATTTCGGGGGGAAATTTTGGGGAATTTTTGGTGGGAGATTTTGGGAATTTAGGGGGAATTTTTTGGGAATTTTTGGGGGGATTTTGGAGATTTTTTTGGGATTTTTTGGGAATTTTGGGGGATTTTTGGGAATTTTTGGGGGGATTTGGGGGGAATTTTTTGGGAATTTTTGGGGGGATTTTGGGGAATTTTTTGGGGATTTCTTGGAAATTTTGGGAGATTTTTTGGGGAATTTTGGAGGAGTTTTTGGGGGAATTTTTGGGGGGATTTTGGGGAATTTTGGGGATTTTTTGGAGGGAATTTTGGGAATTTTTGGGGTGCTCTCATTACCTGCCAGATCCTGCTGCTCCAGTTGGTGCTGCCGGATCCCGAAATGGAGCCGGGTCTGATCCTGCTGCACTGCAACGACCAGTACGGACCAGTATAAACCAGTACGGACCGGTATAAACCAGTACGGACCGGTATAAACCAGTACGGACCAGTATAAACCAGTACGGACCGGTATAAACCAGTACGGACTGGTATAAACCAGTACGGACCAGTATAAACCAGTACGGACCAGTACGGACCAGTATAAACCAGTATGGACCAGTATAAACCAGTATAAACCAGTGCAGACCAGTATAAACCAGTACGGACCAGTATAAACCAGTACAGACCGGTATAAACCAGTACGGACCGGTACGGACCAGTATAAACCAGTACGGACCAGTATAAACCAGTATGGACCGGTATAAACCAGTGTGGACCAGTATGGACCAGTATAAACCAGTACAGACCGGTATGGACCAGTATAAACCAGTACGGACCAGTAGAAACCAGTACGGACCAGTATGGACCAGTATGGACCGGTACAGACCAGTATAAACCAGTATGGACTGGTATGGACCAGTATAAACCAGTGTAAACCGGTACGGACCAGTATGGACCGGTACAGACCAGTATAAACCAGTATAAACCGGTACGGACCAGTATAAACCAGTATAAACCGGTACGGACCAGTACAGACCAGTATGGAGCAGTACAAAACACTATGGACCAGTGCTCCCAGTATAACCCAGTCCCTCCCAGTCCCTCCCAGTCCCTCCCAGTCCATCCCAGTCCCTCCCAGTTTGTCCCAGTTTGTCCCAGTCTCCCCCAGTTCCCTCCCAGTCCCTCCCAGTATAACCCAGTCCCTCCCAGTCCCTCCCAGTTTGTCCCAGTCCCCCCAATCCCATCCCAGTCCCTCCCAGTCCCTCCCAGTTCCCTCCCAGTTTGTCCCAGTCCTCCCTAATCCCCTCCCAGTCCATCCCAGTCCATCCCAGTTTATCCCAGTTTATCCCAGTTTATCCCAGTCCCTCCCAGTCCCTCCCAGTCCATCCCAGTTTATCCCAATCCCCCCAAATCCCCTCCCAGTGCCCCCAATTCCCTCCCAGTTCCCTCCCAGTACACCCCAGTCCATCCCAGTTCAATTCCCCATCCCCCCCAATTCCAAACCCCACAACTGAATTTTCCCAACCCCAAAATTGAATTTTCCAACCCCACAATTGAATTTTCCAACCCCAAAATTGAATTTTCCAACGCCAAAATTGAATTTTCCCAACCCCAAAACTGAATTTTCCAACCCCAAAATTAAATTTTTCCCAATCCCAAAATTGAATTTTCCAAATCCCAAAATTGAATTTTCCAAACCCCACAATTGAATTTTCCAACCCCACATTCAATTTTTCGAGCCCCAAAATTGAATTTTCCAAACCCCAAAATTGGATTTTCCAAACCCCACAATTGAATTTTCCAACCCCACAATTTTCCCAACCCCACATTGAATTTTTCCAAACCCCAAAATTGAATTTTTCCAACCCCAAAATTGAATTTTCCAAACCCCACATTGAATTTTTCCAACCCCACAATTGGATTTTTCCAAACCCCAAAATTGAATTTTCCAACCCCACAATTTTCCAAACCCCACAATTGAATTTTCCCAACCCCACAATTGAATTTTCCCAACCCCACAATTGAATTTTCCAAATCCCAAAATTGAATTTTCCCAACCCCACAATTGATTTTTCCAACCCCACAATTTTCCAACCCCACAACTGAATTTTTCCAAACCCCAGAATTAAGTTTTCCAAACCCCACATTGAATTTTCCAACCCCACATTGGATTTTCCCAACCCCAAAAATGAATTTTCCAACCCCACAATTGAATTTTCCAACCCCACAATTTTCCCAACCCCACATTGAATCTTTCCAAACCCCAAAACTGAATTTTCCAAACCCAAAATTGAATTTTCCAACCCCAAAATTGGATTTTCCAAACCCCAAAATTGAATTTTTCCAACCCCACAATTGAATTTTCCAACCCCACATTGGATTTTCCCAACCCCACATTGAATTTTTCCAAACCCCAAAATTGAATTTTTCCAACCCCACAATTGAATTTTCCAAACCCCACAATTGAATTTTCCAACCCCACAATTTTCCAAACCCCACATTGAATTTTCCAACCCCACATTGGATTTTCCAAACCCCAAAACTGAATTTTGCAACCCCAAAATTGAATTTTTCCCAACCCCAAAAATGAATTTTCCAACCCCACAATTTTCCCAACCCCACATTGAATCTTTCCAAACCCCAAAATTGAATTTTCCAAACCCAAAATTGAATTTTTCCAAACCCAAAATTGAATTTTCCCAACCCCACATTGGATTTTCCAACCCCAAAATTGAATTTTCCAAACCCCAAAAGTGAATTTTCCAAACCCCAAAATTGAATTTTCCAACCCCACAATTTTCCAAACCCCACAATTGAATTTTTCCAACCCCACAATTGAATTTTTCCAACCCCAAAATTGAATTTTCCAACCCCACATTGGATTTTCCAAACCCCACAATTGAATTTTCCAAACCCCAAAATTGAATTTTCCAAACCCCAAAATTGAATTTTCCAAACCCCAAAAGTGAATTTTCCAAACCCCAAAATTGAATTTTCCAACCCCACAATTTTCCAAACCCCACAATTGAATTTTTCCAACCCCACACTGAATTTTCCAAACCCCAAAAATGAATTTTCCATCCCGAAAATTGAATTTTTCTCTCACCCGAATCCCAAATTGTGGAGAAATTCCCCCTGAGCAGCTCCAGCTCCGCCCGCAGCTCCTGGTCTGGGGAGGGAATCTGGGAATGACCCCAAAAATTCCCAAATTCCCAAATTCCCATGGAATTATCCCCAAAATTCACCCCCAAAATCCCATGGAATTATCCCCAAAATCCCCAAATTTCCGTGAAATTATCCCCAAAATTTCCATGGAACCCACCCCAAAAATTTCCCCAAAATTTCCCAAATTTCCATGGAATTATCCCGAAAAAATTCCCAAATTTCTCTGAAATTATCCCCAAAATTTCCCCCAAAATTCCCAAATTTCCATGGAATCCACCCCAAAATTTTCCCCCAAATTTCCCAAATTTCCATGGAATTATCCCGAAAAAATTCCCAAATTTCTGTGAAATTATCCCAAAATTCCCAAATTTCCATGAAATTCTCCCCAAAATTCCCAAATTTCCATGGAATCCACCCCAAAAATTTCCCCCAAATGCCCAAATTTCCATGGAATTATCCCCAAAATCCCCAAATTCCCATGGAATTACCCCCAAATTCCCCCCAAAATCCCAAAATTCCCAAATTTCTATGGAATTATCCCCAAAATTCCCCCCAAATCCCCAAATTCCCATGGAATTCCCCCCAAAATTCCCAAATTTCTGTGAAATTATCCCCAAAATTCCCAAATTCCATGGAATTATCCCCAAATTCCCCCCAAAATCCCAAAATTCCCATGAAATTCCCCCCAAAATCCCAAAATTCCCAAATTTCCATGGAATTATCCCAAAATTCCCCCCAAATTCCCAAATTTCTATGGAATTATCCCCAAAATTCCCAAATTCCCATGGAATTCCCCCCAAATTCCCCCCAAAATCCCAAATTCCCAAATTTCTATGAAATTATCCCAAAATTCCCAAATTTCCATGAAATTATCCCCAAAATCCCCAAATTCCCATGGAATCCACCCCAAAAATTTCGCCAAAATTCCCAAATTTCCATGGAATTACCCCAAAATCCCCAAATTTCCATGGAATTATCCCAAAATTCCCCCCAAATTCCCAAATTTCTATGGAATTATCCCCAAAATTTCCCAAATTTCCATGGAATTATCCCGAAAAATTCCCAAATTTCTCTGAAATTATCCCCAAAATTCCCCCCAAAATTCCCAAATTTCCATGGAATCCACCCCAAAAATTTCCCCAAAATTCCCAAATTTCCATGGAATTATCCCCCAAATCCCCAAATTCCCATGGAATTACCCCCAAAATTCCCAAATTTCTATGAAATTTTCCCCAAAATCCCGAAATTTCCATGGAATTATCCCCAAAATTCCCCCCAAAATACCAAATTCCCATGGAATTACCCCAAAAATTTCACCCAAAATTCCCAAATTTCCATGGAATTTCCCCCCAAAATTCCTATGGAATTACCCCAAAAATTTCCCCCAAAATTCCCAAATTTTTATGAAATTATCCCCAAAATCCCCAAATTCCCATGGAATCCACCCCAAAAATTTCACCCAAAATTCCCAAATTTCCATGGAATTACCCCAAAATCCCCAAATTCCCATGGAATTACCCCCAAAATTCCCAAATTTCTATGAAATTTTCCCCCAAATCCCCAAATTTCCATGGAATTATCCCCAAAATTCCCCCCAAAATACCAAATTCCCATGGAATTACCCCAAAAATTCCCAAATTTCCATGGAATTTTCCCCCAAAATTCCCAAATTCCCATGGAATTACCCCAAAAATTTCACCCAAAATTCCCAAATTTCCATGGAATTTTCCCCCAAAATTCCCATGGAATTACCTCAAAAATTTCCCCCAAAATTCCCAAATTTTTATGACATTATCCCCAAAATTCCCAAATTCCCATGGAATCCACCCCAAAAATTTCCCCAAAATTCTCAAATTTCCATGGAATTACCCCAAAATCCCCAAATTCCCATGGAATTACCCCCAAAATTCCCAAATTTCTATGAAATTTTCCCCCAAATCCCCAAATTTCCATGGAATTATCCCCAAAATTCCCCCCAAAATACCAAATTCCCATGGAATTACCCCAAAAATTTCACCCAAAATTCCCAAATTTCCATGGAATTTTCCCCCAAAATTCCCAAATTCCCATGGAATTACCCCAAAAATTTCCCCAAAATTTCCCAAATTTCCATGGAATTACCCCAAAATCCCCAAATTCCCATGGAATTACCCCCAAAATTCCCAAATTTCTATGAAATTTTCCCCAAAATCCCGAAATTTCCATGGAATTATCCCCAAAATTCCCCCCAAAATACCAAATTCCCATGGAATTACCCCAAAAATTCCCAAATTTCCATGGAATTTTCCCCCAAAATTCCCAAATTTCCATGGAATCCACCCCAAAAATTTCCCCCAAATTCCCAAATTTCTATGAAATTACCCCAAAATTTCCCTAATTCCCATGGAATCCACCCCAAAATTCCCAAATTTCTATGAAATTACCCCAAAAATTCCCAAATTCCCATGGAATTACCCCAAAATTCCCTTTCCTCCCCCAAATCCCTCCCCAAATTTCTCATTTTTCCCTGGAATTTCCCTCAGAATTGCCTCCCAAAATTCCCATTTTTGCCCCCAAAATTCCCACTTTCCCCCAATTTTTCCCATGGAATTTCCCCCCAAAAATCCCATTCTTTTCCCGCACAATTCCCATTTTCTCTCCCAAAATTCCCATTTTTCCCCAGTTTTTCCATGGAATTTCCCCCCAGATTCCCATTTTTCTCAGAATTTACTCCAAAATTCCCATTTTCTCCCAAATTTTTCCATGGAATTTCCCCCCAAATTCTCATTTTTCCCCAAAAATTCCCATTTTTCCCCCTAAAATTCCCATTTTCCCCCCAATTTTTCCATGAAATTTCCCCCCAAATTCCCATTTTTCTCAGAGTTTTTCCCCAAATTCCCATTTTCCCCCCAATTCCCATTTTCCCCCCAAAATTCCCATTTTTCCCAAAATTCCCATTTCCCCCAAATTCCCATTAATTTTTCCCAAATTCCCATTTTCCTCAGAATTTTCCCCCAAATTCCCGTTTATGTCCCCAAATTCCCGTTTATTCCCCAAATTCCCATTTATTTATTCCCCATTCCCGTTTATTTCCCCAAATTCCCATTTATTTATTTTCCCAAATTCCCGTTTATTTATTTCCCAAATTCCCGTTTATTTTCCCCAATTCCCGTTTATTCCCCAAATTCCCGTTTATTTTTCCCAAATTCCCGTTTATTTTTCCCCAATTCCCATTTATTTATTTCGCAAATTCCCATTTATTTATTTCCCCAAATTCCCATTTATTTATTTTCCCAAATTCCCATTTATTTACTCCCCAAATTCCCGTTTATTTATTCCCCAAATTCCCCTTTATTCCCCATTCCCGTTTATTTTCCCCAATTCCCATTTATTTATTCCCCAAATTCCCATTTATTTACTCCCCATTCCCATTTATTTATTCCCCAAATTCCCATTTATTTATTTTCCCAAATTCCCATTTATTTATTTCCCCAATTCCCATTTATTTATTCCCCAATTCCCATTTATTTATTCGCCATTCCCATTTATTTATTTTCCCAAATTCCCATTTATTTATTTCCCAAATTCCCGTTTATTTATTTCCCCAATTCCCATTTATTTATTCCTTATTCCCGTTTATTCCCCAATTCCCATTTATTTTTCCCAAATTCCCATTTATTTATTCCCCAAATTCCCATTTATTTATATCCCAAATTCCCATTTATTTATTCCCCAATTCCCATTTATTTATTCCCCAATTCCCATTTATTTATATCCCAAATTCCCATTTATTTCTTCCCCAATTCCCATTTATTTATTTCCCAATTCCCATTTATTTATCCCCATTCCCATTTATTTATTTACCCAATTCCCATTTATTTATTTTCCCCAAATTCCCATTTATTTATTTCCCAAATTCCCGTTTATTTTCCCCAATTCCCGTTTAATCCCCAAATTCCCATTTATTTATTTTCCCAAAATTCCCATCTATTTTCCCCAACTCCCGTTTATTCCCCAATTCCCATTTATTTATTCCCAAATTCCCATTTATTTATTCCCCAAATTCCCGTTTATTTATTTCCCCAATTCCCGTTTATTCCCCAAATTCCCATTTATTTATTCCCCAAATTCCCATTTATTTATTCCCCAAATTCCCGTTGATTCCCCAAATTCCCATTTATTTCCCCAAATTCCCATTTATTTATTTCCCAAATTCCCATTTATTTATTCCCCAAATTCCCATTTATTTATTCCCCAATTCCCATTTATTTTTTCCCAAATTCCCATTTATTTATTTCCCCAAATTCTCATTTATTTATTCCCCAAATTCCCATTTATTTATTCCCAAATTCCCATTTATTTATTTCTCCAAATTCCCATTTATTTATTCCCAAATTCCCATTTATTTATTCCCCAAATTCCCATTTATTTATTTTCCCAAATTCCCATTTATTTATTCCCCAAATTCCCATTTATTGATTCCCCAAATTCCCATTTATTTATTTCCCAATTCCCATTTATTTATTCCCAATTCCCATTTATTTATTCCCAATTCCCATTTATTTATTCCCCAATTCCCATTTATTTATTCCCAATTCCCATTTATTTATTCCCCAATTCCCGTTTATTTATCCCCATTCCCGTTGATTCCCCAAATTCCCCTTTTTTTATTCCCCAAATTCCCATTTATTTATTCCCCATTCCCATTTATTTATTTTCCCAAATTCCCATTTATTTATTCCCAAATTCCCATTTATTTATTCCCAATTCCCATTTATTTATTTCCCAAATTCCCATTTATTTATTCCCAATTCCCATTTATTTATTCCCAATTCCCATTTATTTATTCCCAATTCCCATTTATTTATTCCCCAATTCCCATTTATTTATCCCCAATTCCCATTTATTTATTCCCCAAATTCCCCTTTATTTATTTTCCCAAATTCCCATTTATTTATTTATTCCCCAATTCCCATTTATTTATTCCCCAATTCCCATTTATTTATTCCCCAATTCCCATTTATTTATTCCCATTCCCATTTATTTATTTCCCCAAATTCCCATTTATTTACTCCCCAAATTCCCATTTATTTATTTCCCAAATTCCCATTTATTTATTCCCCAATTCCCATTTATTTATCCCCCAAATTCCCATTTATTTATTCCCAATTCCCATTTATTTATTCCCAAATTCCCATTTATTTATTCCCCAAATTCCCCTTTATTTATTTCCCAAATTCCCATTTATTTATTCCCCAAATTCCCATTTATTTACTCCCCATTCCCGTTTATTTATTCCCCAAATTCCCGTTTATTCCCCATTCCCGTTTATTTTCCCAAATTCCCATTTATTTATTTTCCCAAATTCCCGTTGATTCCCCAAATTCCCATTTATTTCCCCAAATTCCCATTTATTTAATCCCCAATTCCCATTTATTTATTTCCCAAATTCCCATTTATTTATTCCCCAATTCCCGTTTATTTATTTTCCCAAATTCCCATTTATTTATTCCCAATTCCCATTTATTTATTCCCATTCCCATTTATTTATCCCAATTCCCATTTATTTGTTCCCCAAATTCCCCTTTATTTATTTTCCCAAATTCCCCTTTATTTATTCCCCAAATTCCCATTTATTTATTTTCCCAAATTCCCATTTATTTATTCCCAAATTCCCATTTATTTATTCCCAATTCCCATTTATTTATTTCCCAAATTCCCATTTATTTATTCCCAATTCCCATTTATTTATTCCCCAAATTCCCCTTTATTTATTTTCCCAAATTCCCATTTATTTATTTATTCCCCAATTCCCATTTATTTATTCCCCAATTCCCATTTATTTATTCCCATTCCCATTTATTTATTCCCCTAATTCCCATTTATTTACTCCCCAAATTCCCATTTATTTATTTCCCAAATTCCCATTTATTTATTCCCAATTCCCATTTATTTATTCCCAATTCCCATTTATTTATTCCCCAAATTCCCCTTTATTTATTTTCCCAAATTCCCATTTATTTATTCCCCATTCCCATTTATTTATTCCCAAATTCCCATTTATTTATTCCCCAATTCCCATTTATTTATCCCCAATTCCCATTTATTTATTCCCAAATTCCCATTTATTTATTCCCCAAATTCCCATTTATTTACTCCCCATTCCCGTTTATTTATTCCCCAAATTCCCGTTTATTCCCCATTCCCGTTTATTTTCCCAAATTCCCATTTATTTATTTTCCCCAAATTCCCGTTGATTCCCCAAATTCCCATTTATTTCCCCAAATTCCCATTTATTTATTCCCCAATTCCCATTTATTTATTCCCCAATTCCCATTTATTATTCCCAAATTCCCATTTATTTATTCCCAATTCCCATTTATTTATTCCCAAATTCCCATTTATTTATTCCCCAAATTCCCCTTTATTTATTTCCCAAATTCCCATTTATTTATTCCCCAAATTCCCATTTATTTACTCCCCATTCCCGTTTATTTATTCCCCAAATTCCCGTTTATTCCCCATTCCCGTTTATTTTCCCAAATTCCCATTTATTTATTTTCCCAAATTCCCGTTGATTCCCCCAAATTCCCATTTATTTCCCCAAATTCCCATTTATTTATTCCCCAATTCCCATTTATTTATTCCCAATTCCCATTTATTTATTCCCAATTCCCATTTATTTATCCCCAAATTCCCCTTTATTTATTTTCCCCAATTCCCATTTATTTATTCCCAATTCCCATTTATTATTCCCAAATTCCCATTTATTTATTCCCCAATTCCCATTTATTTATTCCCAATTCCCATTTATTTATTTCCCAATTCCCCTTTATTTATTCCCCCAATTCCCATTTATTTATTCCCCTAATTCCCATTTATTTACTCCCCAAATTCCCATTTATTTATCCCCAAATTCCCCTTTATTTATTCCCCAATTCCCATTTATTTATTCCCAATTCCCATTTATTTATTCCCAATTCCCATTTATTTATCCCCAAATTCCCCTTTATTTATTTTCCCCAATTCCATTTATTTATTCCCAATTCCCATTTATTATTCCCAAATTCCCATTTATTTATTCCCCATTCCCGTTTATTTCTCCCCGTTCCCGTTGATTCCCCTCACACTTTTGTGCTCCGAGTCCCAGCAGCCCGGCCCAGGCCAGGCCCAGCAGCGCCAGCGCCGCCAGCAGGGCCCGGTTCCGGAACCTTCCATGGCCCCCCAGCACGGCCCCGTTCCGGAACCTTCCACGGCCCCTGCCCCGAGTGCCGCTCCCAATTCCCAAAGTTTGGGTCCAAATTCCCAAAGTTTGGGTCCGAATTCCCAAATTTTGGGTCCAAATTCTCAAATTTTGGGTCGCAGTCACCGAAATTGCCGAGTTTCGGGTCAGAATTCCCAAGTTTGGGGTCGGGGGCCGGGGAGGAGCCGGGGGCGCCGGCCAGGAGGTAAACGCCTGGAAATGGGAAAAATGGGAATTTGGGGAGAAAATTTGGGAAAAATTTGGGAGAAAATGGGGAGGAAATGGGAAAAATGGGAAAAATTGGGAATTTTGGGGGGAAAATTTGGGTAAAAATGGGGGAAATTGGGGAAAAATGGGGAAAATTGGGAATTTTGGGGGGAAAATTTGGGGAGATTGGGGGGAAATGGGGAGAAAATGGGAAAAATGGGAAAAATTGAGAATTTTGGGGGGAAAATTTGGGTAAAAATGGGGGAGATTGGGGGAAAATGGGGAGAAAATTGGAAAAATGGGAAAAATTGGGAATTTTGGGGGAAAAATTGGGGAAATTGGGGGAAAATGGGGAGAAAAATGGGAAAAATGGGAAATTGGGAATTTTGGGGGAAAAATTTGGGTAAAAATGGGGGAAATTGGGGGAAAATGGGAAAAATTGGGAATTTTGGGGGGAAAATTTGGGGAAATTGGGGGAAAATGGGGAGAAAATGGGAAAAATGGGAAAAATTGGGAATTTTGGGGGAAAAATTTGGGTAAAAATGGGGGAGATTGGGGGAAAATGGGGAGAAAATGGGAAAATTTGGGAAAAAATGGGGGAGATTGGGGGAAAATGGGGAGAAAATGGGAAAAATGGAAAATTGGGAATTTTGGGGGAAAAATTTGGGTAAAAATGGGGGGAGATTGGGGGAAAATGGGAAAAATTGGGAATTTTGGGGGGAAAATTTGGGGAAATTGGGGGAAAATGGGGAGAAAATGGGAAAAATGGGAAAAATTGGGAATTTTGGGGGGAAAATTTGGGTAAAAATGGGGGAGATTGGGGGAAAATGGGGAGAAAATTGGAAAAATGGGAAAAATTGGGAATTTTGGGGGAAAAATTGGGGGAAATTGGGGGAAAATGGGGAGAAAATGGGAAAAATGGGAAATTGGGAATTTTGGGGGAAAAATTTGGGTAAAAATGGGGGAAATTGGGGGAAAATGGGAAAAATTGGGAATTTTGGGGGGAAAATTTGGGAAAAATTGGGGGAAAATGGGGAGAAAATGGGAAAAATGGGAAAAATTGGGAATTTTGGGGGAAAATTTGGGTAAAAATTGGGGAGATTGGGGAAAAATGGGTAAAATTGGGAATTTTGGGGGGAAAATTTGGGGAGATTGGGGAGAAAATGGGGAGAAAATGGGAAAAATGGGAAAAATTGGGAATTTGGGGGGAAAAAATTGGGAAAAATTTGGGAAAAATGGGGGAGATTGGGGGAAAATGGGAAAAATTGGGAATTTTGGGGGGGAAAAAATTGGGAAAAATTGGGGGAGAAAATGGGGAAAATTTGGGAAAATTTGGGGGAAAAAATGGGGGAGATTGGGGGGAAATGGGGAGAAAATGGGAAAATGGGAAAAATTGGGAATTTTGGGGGGAAAATTTGGGAAAAAATGGGGAGATTGGGGGAAAATGGGGAGAAAATGGGAAAATGGGAAAAATTGGGAATTTTGGGGGGAAAATTTGGGAAAAAATGGGGGAGATTGGGGAAAATGGGGAGAAAATGGTAAAAATGGGAAAATTGGGAATTTGGGGGGAAAAATTGGGAAAAATTTGGGAAAAAATGGGGGAGAAAATGGGAAAAATGGGAAAAATTGGGAATTTTGGGGGGGAAAATTTGGGGAAATTGGGGGAAATTGGGGGGGAAAATGGGAGAAAATGGGAAAAATGGGAAAATTTGGGAATTTGGGGGGAAAATTTGGGTAAAAATGGGGGAATTGGGGGAAAATGGGGAGAAAATGGGAAAATTGGGAATTTTGGGGGGAAAATTTGGGAAAATTTGGGAAAAAATGGGGGAGGTTGGGGGAAATGGGGAGGAAATGGGAAAAATGGGAAAATGGGAATTTTGGGGGGAAAATTTGGGTAAAAATGGGGGAAATTGGGGGAAAATGGGGGAAATTGGGGAATTTTGGGGGGAAAATTTGGGGAGATTGGGGGAAATGGGGAGAAAATGGGAAAAATGGGAAAATTGGGAATTTTGGGGGGAAAATTTGGGAAAAATTGGGGGAAAAATAGGGGGAAAATGGGAAAAATGGGAAAAATTGGGAATTTTGGGGGGAAAAATTGGGAAAAAATGGGGGAGAAAATGGGGAAAATTTGGGAAAATTTGGGGGGAAAAAATGGGGGAGATTGGGGGGAAATGGGGAGAAAATGGGAAAATGGGAAAAATTGGGAATTTTGGGGGGAAAATTTGGGAAAATTTGGGGGAAAAAATGGGGCAGGTTTTAGGGAAAATGGGGAGAAAATGGGAAAAATGGGAAAAATTGGGAATTTGGGGGGAAAAAATTGGGAAAAATTTGGGAAAAAATGGGGGAGAAAATGGGAAAAATGGGAAAAAATTGGGAATTTTGGGGGGAAAATTTGGGGTAATTGGGGGAAAATGGGGAGAAAATGGGAAAATGGGTAAATTTGGGAATTTGGGGGGAAAATTTGGGTAAAAATGGGGGAATTGGGGGAAAATGGGGAGAAAATGGGAAAATTGGGAATTTTGGGGGGAAAATTTGGGAAAAATTTGGGAAAAAATTGGGGGAGGTTGGGGGAAAATGGGGAGAAAATGGGAAAAATGGGAAAAATTGGAATTTTGGGGGAAAATTTGGGGAAATTGGGGGAAAATGGGGAGAAAATGGGAAAAATGGGAAAAATTGGGAATTTTGGGGGGAAAATTTGGGAAAAATTGGGGGAAAAAATAGGGGGAAAATGGGAAAAATGGGAAAAATTGGGAATTTTGGGGGGAAAAATTGGGGAAAAATGGGGGAGATTGGGGGAAAATGGGAAAATTGGGAATTTTGGGGCGAAAATTTGGGGAAATTGGGGGAAAATGGGGAGAAAATGGGAAAAAACGGGAAAATTTGGGAATTTTGGGGAGAAAATTTGGGAAAAATTTGGGAAAAAATGGGGGAGGTTGGGGGAAAATGGGGAGAAAATGGGAAAATGGGAAAAATTGGGAATTTTGGGGGAAAATTTGGGGAAAAATGGGGGAAATTGGGGGAAAATGGGGGAAAATGGGAGAAAATGGGAAAATGGGAAAAATTGGGAATTTTGGGGGGAAAATTTGGGAAAATTTGGGGGAAAAAAATGGGGGAGATTGGGGGAAAATGGGGAGAAAATTGGGAAAATGGGAAAATTGGGAATTTTGGGGGGAAAATTTGGGAAAAAATGGGGGAGATTGGGGGAAAATGGGGAGAAAATGGGAAATGGGAAAAATTGGGAATTTTGGGGGGAAAATTTGGGAAAAAATGGGGGAGATTGGGGGAAAATGGGGAGAAAATGGGAAAAATGGGAAAAATTGGGAATTTTGGGGGGAAAATTTGGGAAAAAATGGGGGAGATTGGGGGAAAATGGGAAAAATTGGGAATTTTGGGGGAAAAAATTGGGAAAAATTTGGGAAAAAATGGGGGAGAAAATGGGAAAAATGGGAAAAATTGGGAATTTTGGGGGGAAAATTTGGGAAAAAATGGGGGAGATTGGGGGAAAATGGGGGGAAATGGGAAAAATGGGAAAAATTGGGAATTTTGGGGGTAAATTTGGGGAGGTTGGGGGGAAATGGGGAGAAAATGGGAAAAATGGGAAAATTGGGAATTTTGGGGGGAAAAAATTGGAAAAATTGGGGGAAAAATAGGGGGAAAATGGGGAGAAAATGGGAAAAAATGGGAAAAATTGGGAATTTTGGGGGGAAAATTTGGGGAGATTGGGGGGAAATGGGGAGAAAATGGGAAAAAATGGGAAAAATTGGGAATTTTGGGGGGAAAATTTGGGAAAAATTGGGGGAAAAATAGGGGGAAAATGGGAAAAATGGGAAAAATTGGGAATTTTGGGGGGAAAATTGGGAAAAATGGGGGAGAAAATGGGGAAATTTGGGAAAATTTGGGGGAAAAAATGGGGGAGATTGGGGGGAAATGGGGAGAAATGGGAAAATGGGAAAAATTGGGAATTTTTGGGGGGAAATTTGGGAAAATTTGGGGGAAAAAATGGGGCAGGTTTTAGGGAAAATGGGGAGAAAATGGGAAAAATGGGGAAAAATTGGGAATTTGGGGGGGAAAAAATTGGGAAAAATTTGGGAAAAAATGGGGGAGAAAATGGGAAAAATGGGAAAAATTGGGGAATTTTGGGGGGAAAATTTGGGGTAATTGGGGGAAAATGGGAGGAAAATGGGAAAAATGGGAATAAATTGGGAATTTGGGGGGAAAATTTGGGTTAAAATGGGGGAATTGGGGGAAAATGGGGAGAAAATGGGAAAATTTGGGAATTTTGGGGGGAAAATTTGGGAAAAATTTGGGAAAAAATGGGGGAGGTTGGGGGGAAAATGGGGAGAAAATGGGAAAAATGGGAAAAATTGGGAATTTTGGGGGGAAAATTTGGGAAAAATTGGGGGAAAAATAGGGGGAAATGGGAAAAATGGGAAAAATTGGGATTTTGGGGGGTAAATTGGGAAAAATGGGGGAGATTGGGGGAAAATGGGAAAAATGGGAATTTTGGGGCGAAATTTGGGGAAATTGGGGGAAAATGGGGAGAAAATGGGAAAAACGGGAAATTTGGGATTTTTGGGGAGAAAATTTGGGAAAAATTTGGGAAAAATGGGGGAGGTTGGGGGAAAATGGGGAGAAAATGGGGAAAATGGGAAAATTGGGAATTTTGGGGGGAAATTTGGGGAAAATGGGGGAATTGGGGGGAAAATGGGGAGGAAAATGGGAAAAATGGGAAAAATTGGGAATTTTGGGGGAAAATTTGGGGAAAAATGGGGGAAATTGGGGAAGGGAAAATGGGGAAAATGGGGGAGAAATGGGAAATTGGGAAAATTGGGATTTTGGGGGGAAATTTGGGAAAAATGGGGGAGATTGGGGGAAATGGGAAAATTGGGAATTTTGGGGGAAAAAATTGGGAAAATTTGGGAAAAAATGGGGGAGAAAATGGGAAAATGGGGAAAAATTGGGAATTTTGGGGGGAAAATTTGGGAAAAAATGGGGGAGTTGGGGGAAAATGGGGGGAAATGGGAAAAATGGGAAAAATTGGGAATTTTGGGGGAAAATTTGGGGAGGTTGGGGGAAATGGGGAGAAAATGGGAAAAATGGGAAAATTGGGAATTTTGGGGGGAAAAATTGGGAAAATTGGGGGAAAAATAGGGGGAAAATGGGGAGAAATGGGAAAAATGGGAAAAATTGGGATTTTGGGGGGAAAATTTGGGGAAAATTTGGGAAAAATTGGGGGAGATTGGGGGAAAATGGGGGAGAAAATGGGAAAAATGGGAAAAATGGGAATTTTGGGGGGAAAAATTGGGAAAATTTGGGAAAAAATGGGGGAAAATGGGAAAAATGGGAAAAATTGGGATTTTTGGGGGAAAATTTGGGAAAAAAATGGGGAGAAAATGGGAAAATTGGGAAAAATTGGGAATTTTGGGGGGAAAATTTGGGAAAATTTGGGAAAAAATGGGGGAGATTGGGGGGAAATGGGGAAATTGGGAGGAAATGGGGGAAAATGGGGAAAACAGGAAAAATTGGGGAATTTTGGGGAAGAATTGGGGGATAATTTGGGGAGAATTGGGGAAGAATGGGGGAGAAAATGGGGAAATGGGAGAAAATGGGAAAATGGGATTTTTGGGAAAAATTGGGAAAAATGGGAAAAAATTAGGGAAAATTGGGGAAAATGGGAAAATGGGGAAAAATTGGGAATTTTGGGGGAAAATTTGGGAAAAATTGGGGAGAAAATGGGAAAATTGGGGAGACAATGGGAAAAATGGAAAAATTGGGAATTTTGGGGGGAAAAATTGGGGAGAAAATGGGAAAAATGGGAAAAATTGGAGGAATAATTGGGGGGAATGGGAAAAAATGGGGGAAATTGGGGAGGAAAATGGGGAGAATTGGGGGAAATGGGGAAAAAAGGGGAAGAAATTGGGGAAAATGGAGAAATGGGGGAAAATTGGGGAAATGGGGAAAAATTGGGAAAAATCGGTGGAAAAATGGGAAAAACTGGGAGAAAATGGGGGAAATGGGTAAACATGG
This sequence comes from Ammospiza caudacuta, assembly GCF_027887145.1. Taxonomy (NCBI): domain Eukaryota; kingdom Metazoa; phylum Chordata; class Aves; order Passeriformes; family Passerellidae; genus Ammospiza; species Ammospiza caudacuta. The sequence goes on along the minus strand of NC_080621.1, from coordinate 1,678,768 downwards.
GCGAAAATTGGGGAAAAATGGCGAAAAAATGGGGAGAAATAGGGAAAAAATGGGGAGAAAATGGGAAAAATGGGAAAAATGGGAAAATTGGGAATTTTGGGGGGAAAATTTGGGAAAAATTTGGGAAAAAATGGGGGATATTGGGGGAAAATGGGAAAAATTGGGAAAAAAGGGAAAAAATGGGAATTTTGGGGAGAAAATGGGGGAAAATTGGGAAAATGGGAATTGTGGGGAAAAAGTGGGGAAAATGGGGAGAAAATGGGGAAAATTAGGAAAAACGGGGAGAAAATGGGAGGAAAATGGGGGAAATTGGGGAGGAAATGGGAAAAATGGGAAAAAATAGTGAGAAAATGGGGAGAATTGGGAAAAATGGGGGAAAATTGGGAAAAAATTGGAAAAAAATGGGGAAAAATTGGGGAAAAAAGGGGAAGAAAATGGGGAGGAAAACGGGGAAATGGG